>NC_085139.1:89543792-89850391 GCF_024139115.2 Armigeres subalbatus
CTGATCTGAACAGATACCGCTGAATAAACAATTTGATGCCACAATACACGGTTTGAGGCCATATATCTCCAACCTTGATTGCGCCTTTTTTTAATAGGGAGAATGCATTTACGCACGACCCAGCACACGTGCGTAGTATTTGCCAAACTACCACAAGGAAGTGTACTGGAGTGTCGGACTCGACCAGTGAAGGTATTACCGACTAAGCTCCCTTCCCAGACAACCAGAATGCATGCATAATGAAATTGTTTTTTTGTTATGCGATGCCTATGCGCACAAATTTCATCGCATACTCGTCGCGAAAACGCTTTTTGCGTACAAAAGTGGAGGCGATATATGTGTATTTCTTATCCGACGTTGCACGGTACTTTCTGCGATATGCACGATTTTTATGCGAGTTTGTTCGTTATACATTACGATGTAGTATGTGATAACAAACTCTGTTTGACAGATAATCCGATTTCATTTGAGTTTGTTTGCAGGAATATGCGATGTCAACATATGAAGCTGGCATAAACTCGCAAAATAGCCTACTGTGCGGGAAAATTTGTAAATAAACTGATGAGCTTCGCACCACAATGCGATTTTGATGAAATTTGGATCGGTAAACGATTTTAATCGTATATTCTTATGCGATGTGTGGTTGTCTGGGTTGGGCTCCGCCCATCACTTCCCCCAGGAACTGCCTCCCAGCATTACTTCTGGGGGATGGGCAGTACTTAATGTACTCGCTCATTTACGCTCACACAGGCATTCATCCCGTATGAGGCTTACTTGGGTGCTCTCTTAAACACATGCTCTCTGACGCACCATGTGAGTCTAACTTGGGTGCTCACCCTGCCACCTGATTCACGCTCTAGCAAACCAATTTGAGACTTATTTGGGTACTCACTAAAAGTGTCACTATAGCACATCCTGTCACTCTTGAAGATCGGCTGGTCGGTAGGCCCAGTGAGCAAATTCCAGCCGCTTTCAGTGGACAGGTGCTTAGAGTTGGGGCACAATTCCTACGACTGTAAGGGCCCAGACCGTAGCAACCTGTGGCGTCGTTGTGGTGAGGAAGGGCACAAGACGCAGGAATGCGATAGGGCAACAAAATGCCTCATCTGTACCAGCAAAAAGCAAGCCTTCAAGCACGTTATGGGTACACCTTCGTGTCCCATCAGAGAGACAAACAAGAAGAAGCCGTGCAAGTAACACAGTTGAATCTTAACCACTGTGTAACTGCCCAGCAGCTACTGTGGCAGTCGGTCTCGGAGTCGAGAACCAATGTCGCTCTCCTGTCCGACCCGTACAACGTCCCTGGCGATAACGGCAATTGGGTGGCGGACGGGTCTAGGATGGCGGCTATTTGCACGACGGGGCGGTACCCGATCCAAGAGGTACAACGGTTGATTTCCATCGCGTATAACGTAAAATCTTGCGTCACGATGCGATTGACAATTTTTCTCGAGAATTCGAATAGTAGAGTAAAACATTCCTATGACCTCCAACGACTTGGCATCCATCCCGTACCCGCGAAACTTTTGATCGACTTTTTTGGTAGCATTCCGTATTACAACATTCTGCGACTTCAATCAGTTCCAGGTAGATCCATCTATCATATTTTTGCGACTCCCAGAATTGACATTCTGGAATGCTGATACTCCTGAAGGCCCCGGTGTTACCATTTGGCTAGCTTGATAATTTACTGATTGATGAGATGAAACAATCTTAAACGCGTCATCTAGAGACAATTGGTCCTTCTGGAGAAGCTTGTCTTCCAAATCCGGAGGAGCCATTAATATAATTTTGTCTATAACACATATATCACGGCTCCCTTGATGCGTTTTACCGAAATCACACTTATTTGCTTGCTCACGAGCTCGCAGCATGAACTTCTCAAGATTTTCCCCGGCTTCAGGTTTGAGCGTCCAGAATATATTTCGCTCCATTGATGCTTCGGAGCAAAATACTCATCAAGCTTGCATAATGCAACTTTGTATGGGCTAACATCATCAGATTCATCAACGTCAGCATACGGAAGCAATAAGAATTTCAATTTGGTTTGATCTTTCTCTCCACTAGCGGCAACTACGTACTCGAAATTACGCTTCCAGCGGATCCACTGGCCTCGAATTTCATTCTGAGCCAGTGCTTTAAAGGCAAACTGTTGGATTTCCCATTTACCCATCCCAAATATTTACAACTTTACATGTATTTTTTTATTTCCAATAACGGCATTTAAGCCCCACTGTAAAAGTACTCTTGCTTTTACTACCATATGCTAATTAATCAATAATTTGAACTATCGGCATTGAAGCCTAATTTTTCGGCATTTAAGCCAACGGAATTGAATCCATCTTCATCGGCATCTAAGCCACTAATCAACATAAATCCATCAATTCATTTTCTTCGGCATTTAAGCCATATACATTTACTACGGCATTTAAGCCTTTTGCTTAGACACTTTTAATAGTGGAACTCAAATATCATCGTATTTTCAAACTACATACCTGTTACTTGGTTTGTGACGGATCAATAACAAAATCGCCTTCGTGATAAGCTTTATTTCCTTCAAGCTTCTTAAAACGCCGATCACTTCTTTAATACAAACTAAAACAAACATTTCAAACATAAAGTGTTAGCAAAAATAATATGAATCCAATATTTCACAAATCACGCAAATGTCTTCGAATCGAATAATTTTCTCACCTTGTGAATTTCAGGTTCAAAGTACCGTCCTCGTCGCCAATGTTAAACCCTCAATATTCGGAGTATTCGGATGATTTGCAGAAACAATTTATACGTGTAATTTACGTCGCCCAAACTGTTATTGTTATCCACACAATATCCACATACAATATAAACATAATCACACACTCAAAAGCTACACACAACATTAACATATTTCTCGCACTCCCAGTCTGACAGATGGTACAGGGGTGTTGCATGGCAGGAGATATTTACATCACACAGGGATGCCACAGCACCCATATAGAGATCATCTAGCAATTTGCTTTAAGATCAACTATGGGGTGCAACATCGGAGGTCCGGGGATCCCTGTCAGGTCTGTGGATGGAGAACCAATCACTTCGAAAGCTGGGACTGGAAGCCAACACTGAAGGTCTAAGCGGGGATGCGTTGGTAGCTGTCCTACCACGCGCGTGCGACGCCACCATGCCCTGCCGAGAAATGGCAGACGCCCGGTATACTGTGTAACCAGTGGTTCCAAATTGAACTTGCAGCTTCCGCCGCAAGGTATATTTTGGTCACTTGCAAAACCACCGTGTACTCCGACACCCGGTAACTCACGTTACAGCGGTTTGAGCGTGGGAAAAAGATGAGAGCCCACCCTAGTTCTCTCACTTGCCAGTAGATGGAACCGGAAGTGTTGCCAAAATGAGTGGTAGCTTCGGCAATGATCGTTACCCTCGTCGTAATTTCTCGATCTGCTGAGCTCAGCTATTAGCCAAGGGAGATTATTCGGTCCGTGACTACAAGCGGGAGTAGTAGTGCGCGCCGTGTTTTTCCCAATATTTCATAAAAGTTAGTGAAGTTTAAAGTCACATGTGGTGTATAAATTAAGTTGTGCTTGTTCTTTTCAGGAAAGAGAAAAACTAAAGTCATTAGCTAAAAGGCTTAGTTAATATTAGTAGCAAATAGTGGTGGCACGAAATTAGTACGGAATAGATTGTGAGTACGGTGATCTTTGTTAGAAAAATCCTACGTCAAAAGTGTAGTAAAACTATTGTTCGGTTTTTTTCTTATTGTTGATAGAGATAGGAGTGTTTAAGCAGAACAAAAACCCAGTGTATTTGAATTATATACACTCAACAAAAAGGTAATTAGTCTTTAGACAATCGAATATTTAATAGGAGAGCCAAGAAAGTAACGTCACATGGGGTCTAATCACGTGGGCAGGTCCTAGTGGGCCTTTTCTGCTCTTCTATTCCTTGGCGTATACAGGTGGTGATTTGGCATTCCCCAGGGCGAAAGTTGGACCGATTCCCTAACCAGCGCACGCAAATTCCCGCCGCATACGATAGTTCCGGACCGAATTGGGGTCATTCCAACATCGCCGGCGTTCCGATCGAGCCACGGGTATAGGTTCCGCCATTGTGAAACGGGCCGGACCGCACCTTTGTTCCGAGCCGTCGGCCATTGCTTTCGCCAAGCGTTTACCGTCGTCGAACCCCGCCAGCTCGCCGAAGTCAGTCCGGAAACAGTCAGCGTACACCACAAGCCAGGGTGCTTCGTCCAAGATCAAGCCGGGGACCGTCGCCAACGCCACAAGCCAGCTCGTACCACCAGGAAGTCAATTCGGGAATCGTCGCCGAACACGGCCAGCCAGCTCGTTCCGTCAAAATTCGAGCTTGCCCGCCGCCGACGAAGAAGTCCCGCTCGTACCGTCCGAAATCGAGCCTAAACCGTCACCGAACATCGGAATTTCGCCCACCGTCAAGCCCTAGCGCCTCTGCCAAGCCGAAGCCTCCTCGTACCGTCCAACATCGAGTCGAACCCGTCACCGAGCATCGGAATTTCGCTCACCGTCAAGCCCTAGCGCCTCTGCCAAGCCGAAGCCTCCTCGTACCGTCCAACATCGAGTCGAACCCGTCGCCGAACATCGGAATTTCGTCCCACTTCAAGCCCGCGCGCCTCCACCAAGCTGGAAGCTTCTTGCGCCATCCGAACCTGGGCCTGAATAGTTGTTATCCGGTGCACCAGAAGCCGAGAAGCGTTGCAGCCGTCATCCCACCTGCTAGCGGCCAACCCTGTCGATCACGGAGGGATAAGGTGTCGGTATCCCGTGAGTCGGTCGTTACGCTCAAATGCCGCACAGAGAATTGGTGCCCCTATCGAAGACATCGCTACTGTCAACGGAGCCCCATCGACGAGGTCCATCGGCCGTCGCCAGCTAGAGCCCCAAAGGCCAAACCGCAAGTACCCCAAGCATGTTGTGACGTCACTGATTAGAAACGCCCAGGTCGGGGCAATAAATAGTATGTCAAATTATATACCGTTGAGTAGCGCTTTTCCTTAAGAGCAAGCATTCCCTTGGTTAGTACACCACAGTTTTCCACTCTTATCGACCTCTTTCCGGACTCAAAGGAGTCACCAAGCCTCACCCGTTGTGGTCTGAGCGAATTCTCTCCAGGACAGCTTTTGAGCTCTCTTTTCTACGACGTTGTTTGTCAATATTTCCACTTTGTTCCATTGATTGGCAAGTGTCGCGAAACACACAGAGGTGTGTATGCTCCTGCTGAAGGTGAGTTTCTTTGGTGAGTGGTAGGTATTACGGTCAGAAGAGTAATTGACCCTGTAATTGTCTCGTTTCCTAGCTCCGGTAGCTAGCGGGTAACAACTGGTGGAGTGCCAGGATTGCGGCCCTTCAATCAACCTGCTTCGAGGCTAGACGAAGGATGCAACGTGCCCGCACCGAGGATGAAAGAGCGGACTGCCGTGAAGTGTTTCGAGCTGCGAAACTGGCCTTTAACAAGGCCATCAAGAGCAGTAAGAGAGCGTGTTTCGACAACCTATGCGAAGGAGCCAACGCGAATCTGTGGGGTGACGCCTACAGGATAGTGATGGCCAAGACCAAAGGGAGCGGTCCCCGGATAGGTTGGCGAGGATTATCGAGGTACTCTTCGCGTCCCGAGTGACAAGTCCCTGGCCACCTGCACCACAAGGCAATATGGGTGCGGCCGAAATGGTGGATCCGGTGACAAACGAACAAAGCTCCAGGGCCTGATGGAGCTCCGAACAGCACTCTCAAGGCAGCAATCATAGCGAACCTGAACATGTTCAGGCTGCCTTGATGCCTTGATGAGTGTAGATTCACCGAAAGATGGAAAAGGCAGAAATTAGGCCAGGAAACCGTCGGGCGACCCACCGGTGTATAGACAAATCTGTCTTATAGACACGACGGGCAAGCTGCTAGAGAGGATCATCCTCAACAGGCTGACCTCGTACTCAGAGAGTACGGACGGCCTAACGAGCAATCAGCTTGGGTAAGTCCACGTTGGACGCTATTAACTTGGTGGTAAAACCCACCGAGACCGATCTAGCAGAAAAGGCGAGGTATTCGAAACTGTGCGTTAGTGACACTTGATGTGAAGCACGCATTCAACAGCGAAAGCTGGGATGCCATCGCGCTCTCGTTACACCGGCTTAGCCTGCCGGTGGGCCTGTACCGGATTTTAGAAAGCTATTTCCAGAACCGTGTACTATTATACGAGACCGACCTATTACCGCAGGAGTTCCGCAAGGTTCAATACTGGGCCCTGTATTATAGAACCTTATGTATGACGGGGTTCTGAAGCTAAAGATCGTCGGCTTCGCCGATAACGCAACCTTGGAGGTCAAGGGGGAGTCAATTCCCGAGGTAGAACTGACCGCAGCACACGCGATCAGCACGGTGGCGGATTGGATGAGCGCTAGAGGCCTGGAGCTCGCTCAACATAAGACGGAGGTGGTTATCGTCAACAACCGCAAGTCGGTTCAACATGCAGTGATTCACGTGGGTGAAGTCGCGATCGCATCAAAGCGGATTTTGAAGCTCCTTGGGATCTTAATAGACGACAAGCTGACCTTCGCCACCCATGTCGACGGGCTTCGACTGCTGTTGCGGTATTATCGATAATGATGTCCAACAGTTCCAAGGTGTGTGCTATTCATAGGTACGGCGATCCGTCCTGGGCTAGAGCTCGGGGGTAATCAGTTACCTGCGGAAGCTGGAAAGCACGTACCGCTTGATGTGTCTCAGAGTGATATCTGCCTACCGCACGATATCACACGATGCAGCCTTCGTGATTGCGAGCATGATGCCAGTCGGGCTGGTCATCCGGGAAAACGAGGAGTGTTTCAAGCTACGTGCCACCAGAGGAGCCCGCGAACGCATCAGGGTGACTTCGGTTGCCAGATGGCAGCGCGGGTGGTTACTCTCTAAAATTTTATGCCGCCGACTAACACCAATTGGGTCCTAAAATGAAGAATCGAAATTCGATTTTCTTTCAGGGAACGATGAAGCTAATCATCCTGAACGCGTTAGTTTTTCTTCCGACTCAAAAGTCGAAAGGAACATTGTTTAAATTAGTTCATTCGTTCTGATATGTTGCCTTTTCTGCAACAGACGTTGGTGAGCTCAAAACATGTTTTAAAAAGTTTTAAACACAAAAATATCATTTTTACTGACTCAGACTATTATCAGAATTTATATTATATCGGTTCATGTATGCTTGACCGATACACTATCGATCGTTTGCAGCCATAAACGATGAAGGGGTTTGGGGCCCAATTGCTAAACCAAAACCTTTAACGGCTATCATGAATTTAATAAAGGGGCCGTCCAGAAACCACGTGGTCATATATGGGGGGGGGGTTGGAAAATGACCACGATAACCCACATGGGGTGGGGGGAGATTGTTGCTCTCGAACCACGTGGTTTTTTTACACGAAAAACTTTTGGTGAATAACAATAGCGGTGTAAAATATACAAATCATTAAAATTTAATGATTTAATCATTAAACGCAAAGCGCATCTTAGGGCCGATGCCCACGTAGCGTCTTTTTAACTCAGCGTTAAAAAGACGTAGACGTGCATCGAGAAAAACCGGTCACGCAACGCCGATGCATATCTGCGTTATTTGACCATTTTAGCCTTAGATCCTATTACCACAAAAAAATGAACGAAAAAACAGGTTGCGATTCAGTCTCAATCTCCACAAAAAAAAATTTGGGAAAGAAAAATTAAAAAATATATTTTTTAAATTCTGCCGGAGATGGTTTTTGGCATCACGCCGCCGACACTTTTGCATCAGCGGACTGCAGCTACAATTTTAAAAACTGTTCATGTTTTTACAATAATCCAAGAAAAATCTTCAAAAGAATTTCTTGTGGATATTCAGGAAAAATCCAGTAAAGAAATTTCTTGTAAAAACTTTGACCTTACTTCATACAATCCTGATAAAGTGCTAGCATTTAGAATGTTTTTTGAACAATTCTCTCTGGAAAATTTTGCCTGGAAATTTTGCTACAAATTAGTCATGAAAAAAACAAAACATCTCCAGTGTAAATTCCGAAAAAATTTCATGTGAATTCTGTCTGAAAATTCAAAACAGTCTCGTGGGAAATACATATAATTTTCGGTGGAAAAAATGTTCATATTTTCATATATTTTTACATTCCAATGAATTTCTTCGACAAGTTCTTCAAAATCTTCACCAGAAATTCTTTTCATTTCCAAGATAAGTTTTTCGAACATTTTAGGAGTGCACTTCAAAATGTTCAGTATCCAGTTAGCCTTACGAGCAAAGGCGTAGGATTGCCAATCCGGAGATGACGAGTTCGATTCTCGTTCCTGTCTAGGATGTTTTCAGGTGGGAAACATTGTCGACACCCTAGGTATAATGTATCAATCGTACTTGCTACATAAGATATATAATCGTGCAATGGCTGGCATTTAAAACTTTCAATTTATAACTGAGGAAATGCTGATAGAATAAACTAAGTTGAAAAGCAGACCAACTTCCAGTTGGAAGAAGAAGAAGTCTTCTAAATTTTTCAAGAAAAAATCTTCTGAATTTTCATTAGAAATTAAATAGCCAATGTCACATGAAGCACTTTGATATTACCGTTGATTTTTTGTTTTTGGATTTTTTTTTCAAATTTGGAATTTTGAAATGAAAATTTGTATGCTCTTTGTGAATTCTATCATTTTTTTTAAATTTTCCAAGTATTTTTTTCGTATCTAGTATCAAGTATCTTCAAAAAATACTTTGGATTTTCAAAGAATAAATCTCTAGAATTCTCAAGGTTCATATTTTTTTAAAATTTGCACCATAAATTCTTCCAAAATTTCATGGGAAATTCATTCTTCTTCGGAAATTCATTTTGATTTCTTTGTAGGTTCAGCTAAACATTGCTTTTAATCTTTACCATGCAAAGAAGCACAAGAAATGATTTAGAAATTTTAAGGAATTTTCACATCAGAAAATCTTTAAAATTTTGATTTTATTTTCTAAGGAATTCCGATTGAAATTGCTTCTAAAGTACAACCTTCACCTTTCTCATTTTTTCCGTTATTTCCACTTGTAAAAACATCGGAATATCCTCGGGAAATTCATTATTGGTGTTTCAGATGAACTTTTTTCGATTTTCTACTGGAAAATTTTAGGAATTTCCATCGGAAATATTTTGGCATATTCCGAATAATTTATTTTGGAAATTAAAAAAACTGCTGAAAATTTCTAAGAATTTAATTTGAAAAACGAAAAAAAATTCAAATGGAAATTTAGAAGAATTTCCTTTGAAGATTCATTAAAGTTGCCCAGGATTTGAAAAATTTTTTTTAGAGATTCTGTAAAAAAAAGTAAGCTGTATTTTTTTCTAATTTATACTGGAAATTCTTCGGAATTTGATGATTATTGGAATTTTCATCATAAATATGCATTTCGGATCCTTCTACGGATTGTTCTAGTTCTTCAAAATTTCTACCGAACATTTTTCGGAACTCTTCCACAGAATTTCGAAAAAAGTCGTTGAAATACTGAAGATTTTTCTGTGGAGACTCCGAAGAATTTCTTCTCAATATTCTAGTTTTTACGAAATGAATAATTAGGATAATTGATTGAAAAATTTCATAATGCACCTAATTAGAACATTTAGGTGCATTATTAAATTTTTCGATCAATAATGCACAAAATTATAGTAGTGCGTATGAAAAGGTTATGACATAGAGGAGCTTGCATCTAAAAAATCAACATGAAATTCTAAATAAAATGCTTTTAAATTCATAAAAGGGTCTTAGAACTTAGTGGCAGTGTTCCAGAAAAAACACTCCAATTCCTAAAACAATCTAGGTTAAAAAATAGTGTTATAATAACGATTGCAATTGAATTCCAAAACAAATCTCAACCCTTTCAGGACGGATGGGTCATATATGCCCAGCATTTTAGATTGTCTATTAAATCACAAAAGAGAGCTAGGCCACCATTTTCTTCAGTAAAATTGTTCATCTAGATATTGGCTTTACAGAAAAAAATATGGGAGCTCAAATTTGACTGACCCTGAAAACTCAGATAAACGAAACCTTGGGAAGATTTCGATTCTAAGAGCATGCAAATGAAGTTGAAATGTTTGAATCATTCTGAACACTCAGATAAGATGAGTCATCCTGAACGTTAAGCCAGTGATTAATATTCAGGAATACGAGATGCTCAAGGTACTCCAAAATGCTCTCAAGTTCAGCCCACGACTTCTCGGGTGATCAATCAAGACATTTGCAATGTCCTCATCATCGGTATGTACTCAATCCGATGAAATAAGCATATGATCCTAATTTCCATTAACATGAGATCCAAGAGACGAGGTACCCAAAATTATCTTGAGTCAAAATCAAGTTGCACAATGACTATGAGGTTTGTTAGCAAACTTTTTTGTAGGGCCTTAGAAGCACTGGGTTCACGGACTTGAATGATTAAGTAGTTCAAACATTACGACTTCCAGGACGTTTTTTAAAACCTAAAAGTTTTGTATAACTTAAGTCGAGTCAAGTACGAAACATTGAAGACGACCTTACTGTTGAGGTCGAAATACGTATATGTCAAGGTACAATCAAGTGGTGGAATTAAATGGGAAGGTACAAACTCGTCTTATGACAAGTAAAGACATTCCATTAAAAAGCTCAAAATAATTTTCTTAACTAAAAAGTCTGTAGTAGCTTGTATAAATAATAATTGTCATATCAACCCAATGGACCTAATGGGATATTATATCATACATCATTCATAATTTGGTTAATTGGATAAATCGAATGATCCGAACTCCAAAATGATAATTGATCTATAATACATTCATTCCTCTGGCATCATTGGATTCCACGAGTCAATATCAAAATAAAATTTCAATGGAGAATTTTGAGAGATGAGCCGAATAACCACGATAGACCACATGGGGGGAGGGGGGTTGAAAATCATCAAAAATATGACCACGTGGTTTCTGGATGGCCCCAAACATATACAAAATATCACCATAGCAACACTGCCTATGATAACATATCAGTCCCATCTTTGCTGGATTTCCTATTCATATGGGACAAATATGCGATTGTGGGCAGAGCACTTATAAGATATGATCAAGCATTGAATAAGTCACTGCACGGAAAGAGCTTTTTCTCTTTCGTTCTTCATGAAATTTGACATTTACTGGTTTTACTTGTTTTCTAATTTATTTACAGAGAGAAAGAGACAAATCAGTCCGTGCAGTGCCCTATTGCTTGGATGCTATATGCCATGTGGATACTCAAGGGGTTGCTTCTAGCATTCAATTGATTCGAGTAGATTGTGCAACAGATGGCGCTAGGGTTTCAGAATTTTTTAATTGATTTTCTCTAAGAGTTACGTCTGTTTGTCTGTGTCAATACTAAATAGGGGCTGTCCATAAACCACGTAGACTCTTGAGGGAGAGGGAGGGGTTTCGTCTACGTTAGTCTACGAAGGGGGACGGGTGGTTTCTCAAAAAATGTACGTAGACTTTTTTTTGGAAAACAATTTATAAAGTAGCTATGTGCAAGGTTCACTATTGTTTGATTTTTTTAAGGATCTTCCCAGATTTTTTTGCAAGACGTTATCGAAATAATTAGAAAAATCTAATGAGTTTCACTGATGTAATAGTCTGAACTATGGCTTAAAACTATACGGATTTCCCCAGGAAATTCTTCTGTGCTGAGCAGGAAAATTCTCCGAAGTATTCTATAAAAACTTTTGAAAAAAATTCAAAATTTCCACTTGGATTTTACTGCAGATTCTACTAGAATATCTTTTGGTTTTCGTCGGAAACTTCTTTAAAATGATTCTTCAGAATTTTTCTCGAAAAAAATATGTCGCACTTCAACGGGGAATTCCCCGAAATTTCCGTGAGAAACCCTTCGCTGGAGATTTTCTGGGAAGTTCCAAGGAAATTTTTCTTATAGTAATTATACAATCAAGCCATGTGGTGAATTTCTAATTCACCACACGGTTTTCTACTCCTATTGTCAAAAGTTCAAATCTAGCGTAATAATTTTCGTTCAATGCTGAAATTAAAGTCGATTGTTTAGCATAAGTAAGCAAACAATCAAACGAATGTTTTATCCCCATGGGAGTTGTGGTTCTCTCAATTCGTGCTCTTGAAAAATCACTAGAAAAAACACCTGGTTTCCAAGATGGCCGATTTGTGGCTTTGTTGTATGACCACCTTAATTTCGGAATTCTTCGGAATTTTCGCGAGGAATTCTTCGTATTCTTTCACGGAAATTTCTTCGGAAGTACTAATGCGAATTCTTTGGACTAATCAATGGAATTTCTAACGTAACTATTGAAAATTTCCACGAGAAATTATTTTAATTTCTCACCAAAAACTATTTGAGTTTCCGCAAATTACAATTTTTGTAAGAAAGCTTTTGTATTTTCATGAAAAATTATTCGAAATTTTTACGAGAAATTCACCAAAATTACAACTAAAAATTCTCTATAATTTCCACCGCAAATTATTCGGAAAAGTCTTTGGGATATAGACATTTTTTTATAGAATTTTTTTTTAAATTTCCGCAGGAAATTGTTCCAAATCTGCAAGAATGTAGGAAACCATTCTAAAATTCCACGGGAAATATTTCGAAATGTCCATTTAAACTTAAAATAATCCTAAATTTTCACGGAAATTTACTCGGAATATTAACGGGAATAGTTTTGGAATTTATAAGGAAATTCTTTCGATTTCAACGGATGATTATTCAATGGGATATTGCATGTAATTTTCAAGAAAAGCATCGGAATTTTCACGGAGAGTTCTTTGAAATATTACCGGAAAGCTTTAAATTATTAATCGAGATCTTCTACGAAAATTTCCACGAAAAACTTATTGGAATGACATTCTCAGAGTTTCAACTCGAAATTTTTCGAAATTCTGAAAATTCCTCGGTGTTCTACAAACTTGAACCGGCGTGGAGAATCATAGGTGACAGACTTTTAGCTGTGGCGCGCCGATGCAAAAGTATTGGCAGCAGTGCTGCACACCTCTAGGAGGAGTCGAATTCAACAGAAATTAAATTGATTGACTTTGAGATTCGGTTTCAGCTGTGGATTTGATCTCGATTTTGATTGTCCAATCACATATGATATTTTGTGAAATATGGAAAAGTCTACGTAGACTTCAAGGGGTGGGGGAGGGGTTTCGGAAAAGTCTACGAAAGTCTACCAGGGGGGAGGGGGGGTTTTGAAAATGTGAAATTTCGGTCTACGTGGTTTGTGGACAGCATGAACAAAGGAATAATATACTCCTTCGTATTATTCTGGGCATGCATATGCGAGCCTTAAAAACAAATCAAATGGGGCCTTCCATAGCCGTGCGGTAAGATGCGCTGCTACAAAGCAAGACCATGTTGAAGGTTTCTGGGTTCGGTTCGATTCCCGTTCCGGTTAAGGAAATTTTCGACTTTACTGGGCATACAAGTATCTTCGTGTTAGCCTCATGATATACGAATGCAAAAATGGTAACTTGACTAAGAAACCTCGCAGTTAACAACTGTAGAAGTGCTGAGCTAACACTAAGCTGCGTGGGGGGATGTTAATGCCAATTATGCAAAGAACTATGTTTAACAAGGGGACTTTGGGTGGTTGATACCCACCATTCTTTGCAACGGATGTTACGCTTTGATTATCACATTGGATCATAATTGCATGCTCCTCCTCGAAAAAACTTCGCAATCGCTTCCACCATAAAGCTTCCTGAACCGCAGCCGACCATGCCATATGTATATTCGGCCTCACAGGTGGATAAAGCCACGGTTTGTTGCCGTTTGCAACACCACGATATGGCTCCTCCTTGAGCGGACACCTCCTATAGTGGACTTCCTACATATCATTGTGGTCTGAAGCCCAGTCGCCAGGATTGGAATTGAATCTGCTAAGCACATTAACCGCACAGCAAATGTCCGGACGTGTGCTTTGCGTTAGGTACATTAGGCACCCCACAGCCTCCCGATATGGGACATTCTTCATTCGTTCTTCTTCTTCTGTAGTTGACGCACACATTTGTTTCGTCAACTTCTCGCTCACATTCATTGATGTACTGACTGATTTGCACTTAGACATTTGAAACCGTTCAAGCATCGAATGATATACGATTCCTGATCCAAAGTAATAGCTTCGTTGATTCTCTCGATTCGTAAACCCAGGGCGTCTTTCGCTGGTTCAATGTCTTTCATCTTAAACTGCTGACTTAACTTAATTTTAATTTCTTTCTTCCAGCGCTTGCAGTTACTGAAAATGAGGACATCGTCGACATATATTGCAACGAACAATATTTTACCATTGCATATACGATAGTATACGCAGGGATCATAAATGGTACATTCGAGGCCAAATTTGCGAAGGGCAGCATCTAACTTGGAATTCCAGACACGGCTGGATTGTTTTAGCCCATAGAGAGCTTTATTAAGTCGACAAACCTTGGATTTCTTCACTTGTCATAAGACGAGTTTGTACAATCCACTAAAAAGCTCAAATTAATTTTTTTTTCTTAATTGGATTTCTTGCCAACGTCCACGAATCAGAGAGATTGCTCCATGTAAACCTCTTCTTCAAAAGCTCGCCTTGCAGAAATGCCGTTACTGCGTCCATTTGGTCCACCTTGAGGTTCCATCACGCTGCCAGGGTGTAAAGATATCGCAGGGAACTATACCGGACCACGGGGAGTAGGTCTCCTCGTAATCCATCCCCTTTCGCTGCGAATATCCTTTAATGACCAGTCTGGCCTTGTAGCGGTCAACATTTCCATTTGCATCAGTCACCTTACGGTATACCCATTTGCACTTTATGGACTGCCGTCCTGCCGATAAATCTGTCATCGTTCACGTTTTGTTAGAGATGAGTGCCTCATACTCTTCGATCATGGCCTTCTCCAGTACTCAGCATCGGCTCGCGACAATGCTTCATTGTGTGTCATCGGCTCATCCGGAATCGTCTGAGGATATTTGGCACCAGTATCGGAACATTAAATAATAATATCATTTGAATACTTGCCTTGGGGCAGGCGCCCCCTATCGCCGAGCATCAACCACTGTTGCATATTACCGCTAAAAGGCCTTTGATTTGAGCACAACGGGCGCGCACCGATATTCTCAGTCACGGATGTAGATGGCATCGTACGTTCATCTATGGAATCTGTAAATTTTGAAATTTGTTTTCTGAACTTTTTTTTCGAAAAAAAAAATTTCTTCCAAAAATGTTGTCTCTGGGGGGGTTTTATGACCAAAACCACCCCCGTGGCTACGCCACTGATTTCACTCCGAAAACGAACTTTTTATAGAAGTCTCTGAGACCCATAGTGTTATATACCAAACGACTCAGCTCGATGAACTGAGCACATGTCTGTCTGTCCCTGTGTATGTATGTGTGTGTATGTGTGTGCACAAAAGCTAAAGAAAACATTAGACAACTTTTCGTATAGTAATCCTTAACCGATTTTCAAGCAACAAGTTTTATTCGACAGGGGACAAAGTCTTGTTGATCACTATTGAATTTGATAACGATCGGTCATTGCGTTTAAGCATCTCCTTTCTTTTCATGTTGATTTCCCTTCGGTGGTAATTTAGCTTGACATTTTTTTGCTATATGACCATATTTTTCACAACGTCGACATCTCGGTCCTTTACCCTTTACGTTGCTATGGCAATCGTGTGAATATTAAACCGAAATAAACGCCGGTTCCCATAGTAGGTGCTGACAAATTCGTCTCCTGGAGCAACTTTGTTTTGATGATGTCACCTGTTATCGGTATTCCACAATTTTCCAATCCCATCACCATGGGCCGATATCCCTGCGGTAGCCCCGCCAACAGCAGCATACCAATCCATCGGTCGTCAAGAGGAAAGCCGATTCCAATCAGCTGGTGAGCAGTCGAAATCATTCGATTTACATACGCCTCCATCGATCCAGAGTTTTGCAAATTCGTCGTGATGAGCTTGTGTAGTAATGCCCACTGGCGGGTCAAACCAGAGTCTTCGAAGGTATTCCTCAGCTACGTCCAGACCTTCGCCACCGTTTTGACTTCTTCGATGTGAATGTAGTTCACCGAATCGATCAGCAGTATTATTTTACCTCGCGCTATCCTTTCCTTCCTTGCATCTACAGCTGGGATTGATCCGTTTTGATTGAGTGTCGGCTCCACCGCTTCCCAGAGATCTTCCACTTCTAGATAGGTCTTGACTGCAAACTTCCACGTTCTTCAGTTCTCGCGAACGACTAGCCGCTCGATTTGAGGCTAGCTCTGTGTGTTGACACTCTGCGGCTGCGCTTCTTCTCGTACGCCATCACCGGATCCACCACTTCTACGGACCCTAGGCATTTTTCACTCCAATCTAACTAATCTAAGCCCATAACCTATTGGGCAGAGCTAATAAAAGACGCGTGTGTGCTAGGTAACGGACAAACTAGTAATGCATTAGTATATTGTACCTAATTACAAATATTAACATATGTCATGGGTTGCTACGAATGTAGATTTGCATCTGCTAACAGAAAGACAAATTTCTTCAAAGCTCGAGAATTAATGAAGAAAATGAAAGGCATGTGGAGGCTTTGGAAGGAAAGATATGTTTTTGTGGTGGTTTGAAACCCCTCCGTCGTCTGAAAAAGGGGCTCCCATGCACATAAGACAGAAATTTCTGCGTAACTCGAGAACTAACAAGAGTGTTAAAATAAAACATAGTTTTTTAGACTGATTCCTGTTTCCGGAGAATGGGTTGTTCTGGGTTTCTAGTTTCTGGGGAATGGGTCATTGTGTTTTTTTTTTCTGGGGATTTTTTTCAACGGAATGGTGGATTCTGGGAAACATCATTCTGGAGAATCGGTCGTTCTGGGAAATACCATTCTGGGGATTGGTCCTCTGGGCATTGACCTACAACCGTTTGAGCCTATGCCCGGAAGTACTTTTTGAATCACTTAATTGATCAATGAAATTTCGAAGATTCTATATTAAAACATTGTTGGCTTAAACTTATTTGACTTGTTCGTTTTATTCCCTTTCATACATATTTTTGATACAAAAATGTTCTCTGTTACTCTCTTTTTCTGTTCCTTCTGTGTATATCTGCACTGAGAAGTGGTCACTATAAGTTAGTGTGTAATTGTCAACTCTGTTAGATTTTTTTTGTTTTATTAAAATTACATCTTTTACAAACAATTGCCACCCGAGATTATTTTATGCTTCTTTTGTCCAAATTGGGTATACGGGCTTTTTTTTACCAATGCATCGAATTCAAAGGTACATTCGATCACGATACTTTAATTACAAAACGAAAGACAAATGATACAAAATAACAAAAGCGTTGTAATACTTTTCTATCGAAAAGTAAGTTAAAATTATTTATATAAAATAATTGGAAGTTTGCAGTTCTTAAATGAAATATTGAAATTATGTTTACATATAAAATAAGCGTCTATTAAAATGATATTTCTAAAACTGGTCCAAATGTGTTATATGAAACTGCTTGCTGTTAGCTTTGTGAAGTAACAACAAACAATGCCTTATTCCAATTCCAATCAGTTTTTTGTACTGTATTATTCGTTTTTATGACCGACCGACAAAAACCAATTGTCAAAGGGTGATGGGTTTCTATTTCTGTCAAAAAATGTTTTTCTTGTGATTCTGCACGAAAAGCAAGAACTATTTTTCAGGGGCATACATTTTCCATTCACTCACATTCCTCGTAAACGCTACCGTAAAATAGTTAGACGCGAAAAATACTGCACTGGTCATTCTCATTTGTCGCTGCATAATACTACGTTCAAAATAAGGATTTATAGCAGTGTTATTCACGGCGTTCGACAAGCGAAACGTAATCGAAATAGTTGAATAACATGATATGGGTCCGTAATTTGAACAAAGTATGTATAAGCGATCAATCATGATCATTGTCTTTGTTGTTAAAAATATATATAAAAAGATCTTATTTTCATTTTGTTTAGCTTCTAGCTAATCAGCTAGAACATGAGATACACAAATTGGCCACAACTAAAGTGGTTTGTTGACGGGGAAAGTAAATTGTAATGACGCAAGACACAGAATCGAGAGGAACAGTTTGACAGAATTATGCTGTTATCATAGGTGAGAAGGAAGTTAAGTCTTCGCCAACATAGCGAAATTATGCCGGGAGAGAAACAAGGGTTTTGATTTGTACAAAATTTGCAACTACTCAAACTTAGCGCTAACTAGTTTTATGTACAACAACTAATAATAAGACAGATTAAAATAATTGTAAGGATCACTCTCATGTGTTGAGATTGCATTCAAATGAGGGGGATGAATTGTCGATAGGATGATATTTTTAAGGTACGATGCATATTCATTATTGATAACGTGTTCTTGTGATTGTTGTGAGAGGTTGTACTTTCCAGATTGAGTAACGGGGATTGCATCACATTTTGGGATATTCGATTGGCGAACTAGCCTTAGGACCAAAAGTCACCAAATTTACGAAAACTTCTGGTTATTACCAAATTTTGGTTCAGTACAACTATGCTGCACAAAGACAAGAGTAAATAAATCGAGTTGCTATCTCAATTAAATGCAGGGAGCTGAGTCCCTACATTCCATTGAAAGTTGACTCAACCATATGACAATCATTAACAAATCGAATCCCGAAAGTGATACAATCCCGGTGACTTTGAACTTAGGAACTAATAGCTGTTGATTAACCGAATGATCATTATGATGAATTGTAAACATTTCTTTTAAAGAAAGGTGATACTACGACGTTCGATGATTTTAAATTGAACCACGAAAAATATAACAAGGAAAAACAACAAAAATATTGATAGCCAATAGATGGTGTTAATTGACTAACGCCAAGACCCTTGCGAACAGAAATGGACACGGTTTTCGATTGCGTTTCTAACCTCACTTTTTCCCAGAAATACCGAAGAGAAAACGTGAGCTTAAAAGTAGGATTTGGCAAATACGAAAACCGATTCCAGTACACTGTTCGACGGACATCCGTAATTTGCAGCCAGATTAATTTTTTTTTCAGAATTTGCCCACGGAATTCGTTTCGAACGCATTCGTTTACTGTTAGTAAACTTAATATTATACAATTTCATTATACGGAGAGAGACGAAAAATTGAATCGATGAAGAAGGAGAAACTCCAGCGCGATCGAGTACTGTTATCACATGTCTGGAAAAAATAATACAAAAACGCGCCGCTAAGTCGCGTGAGATCTTAAGAAAAATTGCTGATGTTTCACGTCTAATGCTTTTTTTTCAAACGTTGAATGAGCTGTGCTAATCTCCATCAAAACTGTTCATTTTGTACCTCTACCGGTCAAAACGAATACCGTTCGATCAGTAGTAATACAATTTGTTCGGGCTATTTTGTTCTTTACTGTGCAAATAATGAAACACTAGTTTCGATCGAAAATAAATGCTCTAAATTAAATCTTAATCAAAATTGTTGTTAAGTTAAAGTTTTATCACCAACGGGGGACACGCAAAACCTAGATGGGGGCAGGAAGTTTGGTTTACATGTTAACACATTCAAAAATAGAACCATTGCGTTTGCTTTGCTTATTGCTATGTGTTGGAAAGTCCGAAAGACTCTCCAGACGCGCACGAGGGCATTAAGCTATTCGGGTGACCAGTGGAGTTTTTCTCCGGTTGTGATGCTGTTGCTGCTGGTGTATCTGCTGGAACTGCTGATGGACGGTGCTGGGCGCGTTGCTGGTAAACTGGAATTGCTGCCCGTTGGCCAGCTGGATTTGGTTGACGGTGGTGGTTCCGCTTACGATCGTGTTCGAAGCCGTCACAGCTGTTGACGAGGTACTGAGGCCGTTCACGACACCGACGTTCGTCGTAGTGGGGGTGATGGAGTAATTTACGTCAAGCCTCGCCCGCTTCGCCATTGGCTGTAACTGCTGGAACGTAAGCTGCTGCTGAGGTTGTTGCGTTACTTGCTGCTGTTGCTGCTGGAGGTGTGTGCCGCTCGATTGAGGAGAGATGTAAACAGACTCATCTTCGTCTTCTAACGAGAGCAGGTCTTTTTGGACGAATTCTAGCGTGAAGCTCTCCTTGGAGTCCACGTTGATGTCGTCGTAGAATTCCGGAACCTGAAAGTGGTAAAACAATATTAATGGACTTGTTCATTTGTTCAAATACGCGAATTTGTTTAGCGATAGCCCAAATAATCTAATTATCTCAGACCCTCCCCCCGAGTAGCACTATTCAAATCTATTTGGTTGCAGCAACTAATATATGACTGGATTTGGTCATACTTAAGTCACAATAAGTTTTTTATGACAAGTGTGCTGCTTGGGCCATTTTTCTGATTTGCTCAATTTGTTAAGTTTATAAAAAATGGGCGAATCACATATTTGTGCTACAGTACTCTTCGAACGGAGCAAACTTGTTTGAAAAATAGAGACGAGAGTAAAGAGATTGTTTTCATGGACGCTAGGGATATTTGTGCTTTCCTTAGTCCCACCACTTCCACTGCTCGAAAATGGATTGATATAGTGACATAGTTTTAATATATTTTTAATGTGATTTAAATACTAGAGAACGCCTGATTTGAAGAAAAAGATGGGAATGTGTAAATGGATCTGTTGCTGCGCAATCTGGCAGCCCTGCGAGACGCACTCACACCAGCAGGGCTGCCATATAAATATACAGATTTATCAGTGTTTTACAGATTTTCAAAAGCCAATACAGACTTGATACAGATAACAGATTTTATACAGATTTTTAAAATAAATTAAAGATAAGCTATGATTGGTGAAGGGTAAAAAAAGGTAAACCCCAGACGAAAAACCCAGATTAATCCACCTACAGTGAGATTTTGACCCTTCCTTAGTTATAAGGAATTTTTTCCAGACTCCAGCATTTAAAACGAGATAAAACTACTCAGCTTCCCACGGCGATTTACCGTGAAAGTAACAAAATAATTGCCTACCCAAAGGCGGATGTCATGGGTTGAGTGACAACTCAACGAATGATAACGTACTGTACTTCATGCTGCCTATCTATAAGGCGCTCGTCGGATTGAATAACTATTGTGACATGGTTAGTAACTATCGTAACGCTGGTTGCATATAATGTACTCGTAATTTCCAGAGACCTTCATATTAATTAATCCAGAACTAACTAAATCAGTCATTGATCTGAACGAAACTCAATAGCGTTCAATAATAACATATATTTCGCCTTATGGATGTCTAACTTGATAAAACTAAACTTGTTCAATACCTTAAAAATGAGCTAGATTTTTATGGTAGTAAATTTCAGAATTTGCACACATACGCACACATACATGCATACAAGTGATCTATTAGTGTCTCAAAACATGCTCAGATTTGCTATCTAGCTTCCACTGAAGAAATTTTTGAAATCCCTTTCAATTTTTACGTTTTTGCTTTTCTGAGAAGATTTTTTTGTACATGCTTCTATATGTTCCTCAATTAAAATCATTTGTTTCTTTGAAACAAATCAGAAAAATAGGCATAATTCCATATCATATCATTTGTTATAATTATATTTTCAATATCAAAGTTAATTTGTTTCAAATACCATACATTTTATTTAATAATTCACGAGATTTCTTGATAGATTAATACGTAACACACCTGCGTAACGCATACAAAGTGAAATTATAGACACTTCCGAAGGAAGGGTCAAAAATGGCAAAAAATAATGGTAAGCTATGCTGTATAAAAGGCAAAAAAATAATGGTAAGCCTAAGTTGGAAAAGAAAACGGCAAAAACAAGATAAGCCATGATATGCTAAGGGCAAATAGAAAAAGAGGGAGAACGCGAGAAAATAATATGGCAAAAAAAAATTAAGAAAAGCCATGAAAAAAATAAGGAGTGTCAATAGGCGAGAGAGAATTTTGACAGAATAGTGATAAAAGAGAAAAATAGATTGTGTTTCAATGAGCAAAATAAGAAATATTGAGAAACATTAAAAAAACAAAACTACCATTTCAAGATCAGTTATCAGTTATGTTCGGAACTCATCGGCTATGCAGCGCGTTAGATTGACAGTTACATTGGCAGTTTGGTTGAATATCTTGACATCTGTGAGATTTGGAAAGTTGTCTTCTACAGAGTGGTTGAGAAAACCAAAATCAATTAGATGAATATTCGTTAAGTCTTTTTTAAATTTATCTGATTGTCGAAGCTGTTGTTCACGACAGTAGGTTGAGTTGAATATCTCTTTGTCGGTGAGATTTGGAAAGTTTTCGTGATCTAAAAAGTAAAAAAAATAAAAAAAAAGCTGAATTGAAGATGGTTTTGTTTGCAATTCATCTGCTTGGTGGCATCAAATTGCATAAGTTTGCAATTCTCAAAGTATCTCAAAATTTTGGATTTGGATCGGATTTGGATAGGATTTAGATTTGATTTGGATTGGATTTGGATTGGACTTGGATTGGATTTGGATTGCATTTGGATTGCATTTGAATTGGATTTGGATTGGATTTGGATTTGGATTGGATTTGGATTTGGATTTGATTTGGATTTGGGTTTGGATTTGATTTGGATTGGACTTGGATTAGATTTGGATTGCATTTGGATTTTATTTGGATTGGGTTTGGATTTGGATTGGATTTGGATTTGGATTGGATTTGGATTTCGTTTGGATTTGGATTGGATTTGGATTAGATTTGGATTGGATTTGGATTTGGGTTTGGATTGGGTTCGGATTAGATTTGGATGTTGATTGGATTGGCATGAGAGTTTGATTGAATTGGATTTGTATAGAATGTGGATTGAATTTGGGTTAGATTGGTTTAGTTAATTGTTTAGTAAACCAATAGTTTAAACAGAATTATCTGAGCAGTTTAAGGACAGCGTCACTGCTTCAGAGCCACATATAATAAATTCATAGCTGTAATTGATATATAAACAACTGCGACGGTAGCTTGAGCTTGAGAGCTGAGCTTGATTGACTGCTCGTAGTTGCTACTCCATTATGACCAGATCAGCTGTTCTTGCAGGGAACCAACAGATGTTTGCTTGGGACTAGCACACATCTTCAATGTACAAGTACTGGTGATCTCATTTGTTAGGTCATACTGGCGCCTGCCACGTCAGAATGCAAGTCAATGTAGGGGGAAGGGGGAGGAAATGATGATGCAATCACTCGCCCACTGCAAGCCGAATATACCTCTGCACTTGCCACGAGTTCATGCGGAATTTGTTGGAATTTCTGGGTTAGGTTGGAGAGGCAGGTCCGTCTTGGTTAACGAGCTGCCAAAGGTGATAGATAGGAGAAGGTAACTGATGGAGTTTCTAATTGGATGTAGGAAACGAGCTCTATAGTTCATTTCCAATTCTAGCAGATTACTGATAGAATACTCAAGTTGGAGGTATAGGAATAGTAATGGAAACGGTATGGAAGTCCATTTCCAGTTCTAGCGATTGCTAGAACACAAGGAATAAAGAGAAAGATACAAAGTAGGAGAATGGAACGGACCTGGGATTTAACCCACGACCTCCTGCGTATGAGGCAGAAGCAGTAGCCATATGACTACCAAGCCCGCGATATATAAACAACTGCGACGGTATGAGATAAAGAATACAATTAAATTCATGTTTTCGTATTAACAGCTCCAAAACAAATTCCTGTCCGAAAAAAAAGAAAGAGTAGAGACGGTAAATATTGTGGGGAATAAAGTGAGTCTGAAAAAAGCATTTGCATTTGTTGGTTACATTGATGGATAAAGTGGAACGTATTTCTCATTTCATGATAAAAATAATGAAATAAACTAAAATATTTAAAAATGACATTAATAGAAAAAATGATAACGAATTTGAAATTCAATCGTAGTTGGCATTTGAAATGCCAGCATACTAAGAAGCTAATGAGAAGAAATTTGGAATTCAATCTCAGTAGGCTGACAGGAATTCTAGATTATTCGAACGGTGAAAATAAACGATCATTCAGTGTTCTGTTTTTGAGGCGTGAACATGCGAATTATCCTTCTATGTTCCGCGCTTGTTTTCGTTGGTAAAAGGCAAATCGGAAGACGAATTTGCTTGGCTACGACACGGGGCCCTACACTGCGGCCCTAATCTCCGAAACATGTACCATAGTAGAAAATGAAAATGAAAAATACGACATCATTAGATACAACCAAGTACCAACATCAAGACACGACGGGTATGGCAGTCCGGCCATATACTTGCACAAAGATTACGGTTTCCAGAAGATCATCACACCTACGACCAGCGACGGAAGTCAATATGTGGCAGTATACGTCCCCCTTCTCAAACTAGTGCTAGCATTTGCTATTGCTAGCTATTGCTATTGCTCTGCCTCTTCAGGGTTTTGCAAAACGACATCAACCTTATATTGACAGAGCTGGCAAAATATCTCAAAGTGATTCTGGGCAGGGACCTCAACTGACATCGAGCGTGGAGCGTGGAAGTGGAAACAAGAAGCCTTGTCCTCGTATCAGCACCTTGGAAAACCTGGTCAACTTAAAACGATATTCCGTTATTTTCCTCAAACTTAAAAAGCAGTACATCAAAAAGGCATAAATAAATTCAACGAAGAAATCGGCTCGAAGACAAGTCGTCATCCTTAGTCAAAAAAGATCGTCGGCCCCGGATCACATACGAAATGATAAAATCTCTGAAACCTCAAGTGACGAAGCTCATTCTAATCGATCTGAACAGCTATTGGCAGTTGGCAGCTCATCGCAGTACCAAAGCCCGGCAAGGATAACACCACAGCATCTGGAATTCGGCCGATATCGATGCTACCAACCCTGACGAAAACCATCAATAAGGCAGTATTAGATGGACTAAACCAGTTCATTGACAGCATGGATCTGTTACCGAAGCGATCCTTCGGTTTTCGTAAAGGACAATCAACGAGCACGTGCACCACTTACATCACCAGTCTTATCCAAGCAAACAAAATAAACGGACTCACCACCATTGGAGTGTTCCAGGATCTGAGCATGGCTTTCAATGCCGTCCGCACGAACGAACTAGGAGAAATCATGGGTCAGCGAAGGATACCTCAAGAATACATCCGTTGGATGTCCAACTTCCTACGTAATCGAACTGCAACCATCAGGTGCGGAGAAAAGGGAATCAAAACAACAGTAAGCAACGGTTTACCGCAGGTTGACGTACTTCCACCAACACGATCGATTTGCATGATTCAATAGATAGTGCATAGTGCAATATGCGGATATTTTTACAATCATTGTCACACGAAGTAGTTTGAATAATGCTAAAACAAAGGCCCAGGTGTGCATAAACAAATTTGAGAATAAAGCTCGAGAACAGAATGTGGAGATCGACCCGGACAAATCCAAGGTGATTCTCTTCAAAGTCGTCAACGTAGACCTGAAATCACAAATTGGTCCAAAGACAATCGAAACTGTTATTAGCTACAAACACTTAGGAGTATACCTGGACCGCAGCAATAGCAATAGAAAATACTTTCAATGATAAGACATGGAGGAGAAACAGAAACCATGGGATTACTGTATAAGGCTTCTGTTATCACAACGCTGTTTCACCAATCTGGTAACGCCTATCGATGTACTCATATACACGAGAAAAGTAGCACCTGGATATTTCTCGGGTACTTTTTCAAAACGGCGTATGTCGCAAATTGTAAACAAACCTGTTTTCAACAGCATATGGCATCAAATTCATCTAAAAATGTGTATATCTTCAAAGCTACATGAAAATGTGTTTTTAAAAAATGTAAATCAATTTTTACAAAACGGTGTAACATCATTGTTGAAAATATTGCACATACACCGCTAAGCAGAAAATGTACTTTAAAAAGTTTTTTCGAACAACTAAATAGTTTAAAACGTGCGTCTGCTTGTACCTTTTCATCACTGATTTCAAAATTAAGCATGTTGCTTGAATATTCTGATTTTCGTTAAGAAAAACATTTTACGTTGTTTTTCTGCAGCAAATGTTGTTACGTCGTGTTGTAAGTGTTGCAATTTTTTTGTCGCATGTGCGTGAAACGTTTCAACTTGACGCAACATTTCGACGTATCAACAATGCAGCGTACGGAGCAGCGTAACATTTCGACGAAAGTAGCATGACCTCGGTCATGCTGACGTATCAAAGCGACGTATGTGATTTATCTGTTGCAGAACGTTGTAACATATATTTCTACCTGTCATAAGACGAGTTTAAACAATCCCATTGAATTCCACCACTTAATTGTATCCTGACAGATACGTATTTCGACCTCAACAGTAAGGCCGTCTTCAGTGTCTCGTACTTGACTCGACTTACGAGACACTACGAGACACTGAAGTACGAGTTACGAGACACTGAAGACGGCCTTACTGTTGAGGTCGAAATACGTATCTGTCAGGATACAATTAAGTGGTGGAATTCAATGGGATTGTTTAAACTCGTCTTATGACAGGTGAAAACATTCCACTAAAAAGCTCAAAATAATTTTCTTATCAATATATTTTTATCAAAATAACTGAAATGTTCACACGCAGTGCAGAGTGGTGCAGATTTCAGGGTCAGTAACGATGAAACTTTTCAAAATGTATCGTTGAGGTGAATTCAATTGCAATAAAAATGATTAGTTTCTAAATAGGAATAAAAATAAAATCTGAAAACTTCCAAGCTCATTTTCTCAGCTTGATCAAAATGTTACATACGCCGATTTGAAAAAGTTCCCGAGATTTACTTGGAAGCTGAATTGTCAGCGAGATGTTATGAAAAGGATGAAGCGCATGATGTTGAAATACAAACAGTGTAGAGCGATATTGGTTGCAAGACAATGTTGAGCACGCGAATCATAAAATTATACTATTATTTTCCTTATACCTAGAGTTAGATTAGCTTACATCTATTAGTTAATAGTGATTATTAAAACTTATGATCTAGTGTCCTTAGTACGGTAGGGAAACAAATGTTAAGTAAAATACGCTGATTTCATAAAAAAAAATCTCGTTCCATATTAGCAGGGAAAAGCACCTGTCTAGCGTACTGGGGTCGTGGGATCAAAGCCCACCGAAGGGGCGGTTACCCTCCAATACCTTTTCCGAATTAAATCTATCACATGTTGTACATATGCATAATCGAGTTTCAGACATAGTACAATTCCTTCCCGATTTTGGCAACACGACCGGATTTTAATGTTGCCAAAATGGGGTGTTGCCAAAAACGGGAAAAAAATTTCAAACAAAATTTCAATTTTTTTGTTTGTATGATTGAAGCTAAATACTGAGAATATATACTACAAAGTATGTGTAGTGTGTTTAAGTGATGCACCTGCATCATAATTGGGTTGTTTAGCAAAGAAAAATATTAGGTTTTTCATTGTTTAATATAAAGAGCTTGCTTTTCTGATCTCCAACATATTTTTATTTTGTTTGTAAACCTAAATTTACATTTGTGTACAGCAAACAAAAAGCCATTTAAATCGATAGAATGACACTAACATTCATAGAATGACAGTTGGCCCATGCAGCATAAGAACAAATTTTAAGTCCCATATAAATTTAAAATGCAAATTAAAAATAGTTCCGGGGCTCCAAAAATTCTGAAAAATTGGGGTTATGCTCAGTTTTTTGTGCAGATTTAGAATATGTAAAAACATATATACCCCTAAACAACCCAATTGTCATTTTTGCGATATTATTCGTAACTCGGAGATTGTAGCTCAAACAAAATTGAAACAATCTCAAGAATGGTAATCAAAACATAATGTAACTTATTAGTCAATTTCATAGTACAAATTTAATAATAAATAATATTTAAAATTAACAATAGCGTCGGCCATGTCCTTACAAAAAAATGTAGTAATAAAAAAACGTTTCTATAGTCCATTGAAGTGCTGACATCAATCTAACATCTCATTTAAATTTTAGTCCACCAAAAACGCTTGATTTCATCATAATTCTGTATATATAAATCAAATAGCGATCCGACGGATACAAGATGACTAAATGTGCTACAAATTTCGGATTCTTATGTAATGGCTTTTAATGAAGGCAAACTTTCTTGTGGTCGGTGTGATTAAGAGTAGTCGGTCTCCTAGCACTCAACCCAGGAATATTTCAGGCGGCAATGATTGATCCATGCGGACTATGTGCACCTCGCACTACAAGTGGTAGTGTGGCCAAGTGGAAGCTGGAAGACCATTTGCGGCATGCCACTCATACTCGATAGCAGACAACCTACTGGTGCTCGCTGCAGCTCATCGCACTCCAGTTCTCAATGCTAGTAATTAACACGTTGAAGACGAAGTAGGCTCAAGAGAAGACAACGGCTATTCGACAAAATCAAAGTGGTTGAAGAATTCGTGTACTTGGGCTCACTTGACCTCCGATAACGATATCAGCAGATAAATTCGGATACGCAACGTGGCAGGAAAGCGTACGTACGAGATCTGGACAATGCTTGTGGAGGACCAACGGGCACTTGGAATAAAAATGGTTCTCTACAACGATTCGACACAAGAAGGCGAGGTGTGTAGCGATCGTGGATCGATCAGGTGGAAGACGATTTACGGACCTTCCGTAGACTGCGTGACTGGTAACGTACAGCAGAACACTTCTGATACTTCGCCATCACAAACAGAACGCACGAGAGCAGGCATTGGAAGTGTGAGTGAGCATTGTGAGTATTGATCTATTGCAATCTATGCTACATCCATGGCCAATGAGTGAACTGCCTCACTCAGATGGATGTCAAACAATGAGTAGGGGAGCGATCGTTGCTGTGATAAACAATGAGCAACACCGTCTAACAAGCCAGGCCGTGGTGAGGTATCCATGTAAGCTATGATTTTCTCATTCGTACCCCGCTTGCTCTAGTACAATGAAACCAAACAATCAAACCACATCATGTGTTCTCCTTTATTCACCCTTCTTTCAAGGTGATAAGATAGTCAAGAGAAAGTATCAACGCCTCCCATTCAGTGTACTGGAGTTCCAGACTCATGGAGATCTTCATTTTTAAAATGCTTGAATGACTTCTTCTATCAGCGCACCGGAACTTCTCTCATTGTTGTCTTACCAAGTGATTCGCTTCACTCAATCAGCTTCCATTGGTCAGCGTTGAAGATCAATAAATGATGAATCATAGAACTTTCAATTTCAAAGATCTTAGGAAGCTCATAACTTGCCCCACGGCAGAGCATCAAGTAGGCTTAGATTTACCCGATTTTTTCTCATGATCTGATTTAAGTAATGCCTGCTCGAGAGCCTTACGATTACATGTTACCAAACTCTTACCATTACTATTGAACTGTTGGAAAACATGCTGGAATCAAAACGCTCGTTATGCAATTGACACATCAGAAAAATGGAAAAGCCATATTAATCGCTAGACAAATTTGCCTAATTTAAAAAAATAAGACTCTTTGAAATAAAATTGTTGCTTATTTTATATACGGGAATTCAGCAGATAGACGGATAAAATGATAAAATTACGGTTTCTCGGCTGATACCAGAAAAGTGGCGCGTAATGAGCAAAACGACTTGATGGTTAGACAGCGCATTTAAAAAATCGAATGTGCCAATCACTAGCAATTAAACCTACGGGGGTTGCTTGTTCCTGGATCACTCATGCAGTATTGGTTGCATTGTGATGTAAACAGCGGGCTTCGCTTAATAGGTGTTGTACTATGTACAACGGTGTTAGTCAGCTTATCGACGACAAAATCAGTGAGATGCCAAAAAATACGACATTCTACGGTGGGCTGGTTAGATTAGGGTAGTGTGAATAGGGACATGGAAAACGTGAATAAAAAGAGCAGAAAAGTTTCAACAGACATTGTTTGCAATGAGCGGTAATATAAGTGGTGGTTCATTAATTCAGCGAAAGTGCCCACTATTCGTACAGAGCCCATAGTACGCATATAAATCTTAATGACATTCACTTTTGGTTTTGTTTATCTTATTACATAATTATAAAAGATTTTAGCTCTTAAAAGTAACAAAAAAATATTTTCGAGGTTGTTGCCAAAATCGGGAAGAAAATGGAAGAAAAAAAACGGGTGTTGCCAAAATCGGGGTAGACAAAAACGGGTGTTGCCAAAATCAGGGATGGTACTGTGATTAATTTCCACTCCGGGTGGCTTAATACCCGACATGTAGGCAATTAACTTTGAATGTACCAACCAGAGTTGATTGTGCACTCCCTGATCTCCAAAATCAACAGTTTGCCTGCAATGAGGGAGAACAAGATCGAAAGCATAGTAGAATTTGCGGTTAGCGTCCGAAACTTCTGTGCGACAGGGACGCATGTGTGTTGGAGGAATATTTGTACAATATTTCATTGCTTAATTAACTCGTAGCCAAGTTACCGCCCTCAATAAAATTGGATTGGGCGCGCTATAGGCTAGCTCTTCCGATGGTTAATTTGACCGCCTTTATATCTTGGGTTTCCCGACTAGAAGGTCATATCAAAATTATATCAACCTATGTTATTATGTTATACTAAATTTTTATAACAAAATTTGTTAGAAACGTGGTGCAGGATGTTGTTAAAATATCAAAATTTCTATCCAAAATCACACTACTGGAAACAAAGCCCGACTAGAAGAGCATAACAGAAACTAAATACGATATTAACATATTGTGATATTTATAACTTATTTTGATACAATTTTGTTCTTAGTGGCCATTATCTTTCAAATGTTGTAACAGGATTTTATCATAATATGATTTAAAAAATGCTTAACACCGAATTGTCCAACAGTAGGCAATTAAAAAATCATGTTAAAACATTTGAAAGATAATGACCACTAAGAACAAAATTGTAACAAAATAAGTTATAAATATCACAATATGTTAATATTGTGTTTAGTTTCTGTTATGCTCTTCTAGTCGGGTTACGACCAACAGAAGCAGCTAGCACGATCGCGTTTCCGCCGGCTATATTTGATGCGGAACCATTTCGTAGCGATGCGCGTGGTGGCAAGAAAGGAAATGCCTTTTTGAATGCACATTCTGAAACATCAGTTTCAGTGGCGAATCGATCGCAATCGTCAGTGAAGCCCGAAGCGTGCCTAATATGCTCTCTAGAGAATCTCGATGGGCCGCAGTACGAGACACTGGACACTGGAAGGAATATGCAGAACGAAGCCATGCGGGAAAGATGTGTGTTCACTAAAGCACCACGAGTTGCTCCACAATGGAAGGAGAGTCGCAGCTGCTGAAATAAATATTATCCTGCATCTCAATCTGTGCAACCAAGATACAGTATGCGTAAGCATGATTGTCACGTGCATGGAACAAGTTCCAGCTCCGTATTGTTCCGCTATCTCCCTGTGACTCTATACGGCAAAAATCAACTCGTTCAAACGTATGCTTTTTTCGATGAAGGATCGGAGCTTACACTCTTACTTAGATGAGAAGTTGACAGATGAGTTAGAGCTGGATGGAGACGTTCTACCGTTATGCCTTCGCTGGACCGGAGGCACAGAACGCAACGAGAGCAGTTCCCTAATTGTAAATTTGGAAGTCGCTGTGGGTCAAAATTACAACAAACGTTTTCCGCTCACGTCGCTTCTTGACAACCGCTATGAGGTCGGTGTACTTTGGCAACACGATGACATCCATCTACCAAACAATCAAGCGAAAGCTTTTCTCCGACATCAGCAACTGCAGAAGCGAAAGAAGAGAGACTCTAACTTGGCAGAAATATTAAAAGCAAAAATTGTTGATTAACTTTCCCAAGGGATATGCTAGAAAACTGACACCAGAAGAGATTGAACAACCGCATCCGCGCATCTGATATCTACCAATATTTCCGGTTATGAACCCCAACAAACCGGGAAAGATAAGACTGGTGTGAGATGCTGCAGTTCAAATAGCGCTACAGGAAGGAGATATGGCGGAGAAGGATATGGATATTGCATCTGAAATCGCCATAGAGAAAGTGCTCGCAATGAGGTGGTGTACGATGACGGACGAGTTTATGTTCAAAGTAGGATGGAACAGTTATAACGCACTGCAGCTAACAGGGCAACGCCCACCTACCAAACGAGAAATTCTTCGGTTCAGTGGGACGAATGTGTTCCTGACGATATATATAGGAAGTGGCAGTTATGGACAAAGGTACTACTCAACGTAGAAACTGTTCGCATTCCGCGCTGCTACAGCTCTTCAATAGATCTAAACAGCTGCACCGATATCCAACTCAACACGTTTGTCGATGCAAGCGAGAATGGGTTTGTGCAGTAGCCTTTCTTCGATTCGAATATAACGGATCCGTGAAGTGCTCAACTGTAGCCTCCAAAGCTAGAGTGGCTCCACAAAAGTTCCTCTCAATACCTCGGCTAGAACTCCAAGAAGCAGTTCTAGGTGCAAGGCTTGCACAGGCTTTATCGTCTTCGCTATCGCTCCGTATAACACAAAGGGTGTTTTGGACAGATTCCCGAGACGGGCTACACTGGATAAATTCGGACCACCGCAGCTATTCGCAACTTGTTGCGTTTCGTATAAACGAAATTCTTGAACCATCCGAACAAGAAGAATGGCGATGGGTTCCTATAAGACTAAATGCAGCGGATGATGGAACAAAGTGGAATGGAGTTCCAGATTTTTCACCGAAAAGCAGATGGTTTACTGGGCCAGACTTCATATGGTGCCCACGAACGAAATGGCCTGAAACCCCTTCAATACGCGCACCGACTGCTACAGAACTTCGGCCGCACTTATTGGTACACCGCACGGTGTTCAGCTCTTCGCTTATTCGGGTAGACAATTTCTCCAGCTGGAAGCATGTACACAACACTGTTGCTTTCGTCTTGTGTTATGTGTCCAATTTGCGTAAAAGGGCTAAACAGCAGCAAGTCAATTTAGAACCACTTTTTATGACGGAGCTTGGGGAGAAGCGTATCTATTCCGTAATACAAGTTTTTGGTATTTTAATGGATTTTTTAGCAATTTTCATCGGTTTTTTTTCGGTGTCTTTGAGAAATACGAATTTCTATTCGATATTATTTGGAATTTCTTTGGAAAACTCTATGGGAAATTTCCACGGAAAATTCTTATTATGCAGGAGAAATTCTTCTTAATTCCCAATTGAAATTCTGTTGCATTTCCAAGGGATTTTTTTTATATTTCAGGTTAAATCTTCTCAATTTCTACTGGAAATGATTTTTGCATGGCAAATCCTTTTTTAAGTGAAAATTGTTCCAAGAAGAAGAAAGCAAGAAATTTTTCCCATATTATGTATTTACAAAATTTATATTATTGATTAGTAAATTGAATATTGCATTTTTTCAAAGACAGATTCAATAAATTATGAGCAGACGTAAATTACTACGCTATCCCCAATAAATACTAATTCTTGGTTAGGATATTTTTTAACTCACCTCCATATCAAAGTCCACATCCACATCGTCTCCCTCGGGATCCTCCATCGATTCCGGTGTATTAATCAGAAAACTGTCCCCCTCCTGTTCGATCTCAATCTCCTCCTCGGCGTCCACGTCGTCCTCCTCCCCGTCCACCGCCTCGATGTCCGAATGGTCCTCCGTGTCGGCGTCGTCATTCTCGCCCTCGTCGCTTTCGCCGGTCGGTCCATGTTTCATCTCGCCCCGTTCTAACATCGGCAGATGCTCCGGATGCACCATCGCCCTCCGTATAGCCATCGGATCCTTGCGGGACCACTTTTGCACCTCCTCGTCCATTTTGGTTATCTTGGCCGGGTTCATCGCCCATAGGCAACCCTTCCGTTGGCCACCGTTCGTTACTGGTTTTTCGATCTTTTCGAAGCACTTGTTCAGCGACAGATTGTGCCGAACGGAATTCTTCCAACCGTTCGGAGCCGTCTTGAAGTAGGGGAAGTGTTCGCACATAAAGCTATAGATCTCTGACACCGGTAAGGATCCGGTATACGAATTTTTCAGTGCCATCGCTATCAGACACGAGTACGAATAAGCCGGCTTGGGGAAGCCACTGTCTCCCTGATGTTTAGAGTTTTTCGTCTTTTGCGTAACGGTTGTTACGGTGTTAGTAGTACCATTCGTCATCTGCATCATGTTTGTTGGTTTACCTCCATTTTGAGGTATGAAATTCCGGTTGAAGGTTTTCGTGGTAGTCCCGTTAATATTAATGATTTGAGTCTGGCCTTGTTGGATAGTAGTGGTTGCGCTGAGATGGCGCGCAGGGCTGGACGCGCGTTTCAGTCCATTTAAACCGTTGGTTCCATTTAGCGCAGTGATTTTCTGGACATTTTTGAGATTTTTAAATTGTACACCATTGGCAAAAGTTAGCCCTCCAATTCCTGCTGCTAGCTTGATGGTATTCCCCTTGCCCAATCCCATACCTAAACCGGAACCTGGACTCGATGCGCCATTTGGTGGTGGATGATTCCGAATGATGATCTTGTTACCTTCATCCTTCAGCATCTGACTCGAAAGATCTTTTCTGACCTGATCGATACCGTTTATTCGCTGAAGCTGGGTCAACCCAGTAACGATGGCGGATTTTTTCACCTCCTGTTGGACCACCATAGGGACCTTGATGGTGTTGGGCGAGAAGGTGAGGTGACTCTTTCGTTCTTTAGGACTAGGTAACGTCGGATCGTTCAGCGCACTGACCGTGGCGTTGAGGTTCACGTTCTGCTTGGGACTTTTCAGCAGCGACGTCTGGACGGATGTTATCACCGGCATCACGGAGTTGGGGTTCACGCAGGCTCCCACATCGGCGTAGATATCACTCGAGGGCCACTTGGTGGGGGCACCAGCGCCCCATCCACTAGCCGCATCATTCGAATTGGAATCCAGCTCCAGCGAGGGCAGGTCGAAGTTCATGAGGGAACTGAACTCGTTCACACCGCCGACGACGGTGGCCACCTCTGATTTGATGTCGATGTCCAGCATGTCCTGCATCGAGTCCGACACGTACAGGTCCATGATGGGTGTGGTGTCCTGGAAAAAGGAAGCAGAAAAAGAAAGATCAATATGAGCTGAGCATAAGTGATTGACTGATGGAGGGATAAACCACACCGGAACGCCAAAATTAACTGACAATTTTCGATTTCTTTTCGATTGCTTAAAATAACGAGGTTGTTTTACGTAAAATTAAGATTAACAAATCGAGTCTTTAATTTTTTAACAAGACACTTTTAGATTTCAAGAAAATTTCCGTATTTCTAACAATATTTAAAATTGATCATCAGAAATGTTCAAATCTCATACATTTCACTGCAATGTCAAAAGTTTACTCGGATCGCTTTCAAAATTCAAATATTGTATCTTAATCGTCAGCAGTATAGCTAAAACTACGGGCTTAAATTATTTTAATGGAGAAGAGGCAGCTAGGATACAAATAGCCCGTAGATCAGGAATACAATAAGTCAAATGAATAAGGGGTAAACTAATCAATGGACCGACTAGGGTCAACTGATCCAACTGACCCAACAGATAGAATAAGATTTAGTCAACTGACCGAACAGACATCCCAAGTAATTAAAAAATCTGTTATTATCCCAAGTAACTAAAAACTGCTTGACTGAGCTAATTAAGCAAAAACGTACTTTTAAAGGAACTTTTGGCTTACTTGGGATCATTCGGCTATTATAGACAATTCTACGAAGAAACATCATCAATGCACGCCAGAAATTCAGATTCAGCTGTTTCTTTCTATGCATAGACTCATCATTATCATTATGCTTTCTATCAGTACGGCACTGTCTCCCATTCGACTCACGTGACAAATGAACAAAAACAAAACATTCATTTGTTCAACTGATAAAAGATTGCTTCCATGTTCCATCCAACATGATCGAGTAGTTAAATGGTCTATCACTCACACCACATATGATGCAAATTTATTCAATGATTAATTGATTATAGAACCACCCTAGATCATGGAACTCACGGAACATTGAAAGTGTGCGTAGCAGATTTTTCCAAAATATAGAACCTCTCGCAAGGGAGTAAACGAGAAAGCATTACAAACATACACACTCTTATCACCGCAATGAATGAACACTGAAAGTAAAGTGACTACAAATAATCATCGAGAGAAACCATGCGGCCGCTGCGAGGGGTGGTTGATGACCAGAGAAGTGGCGGAAAAGTACAGTCCCGTCGTCATCGTTCGTCGCCCCTTTCACGCAACACAACACCGAGCATAAACTCCATGGGAACCGGCAGGCGCAACAAAGCAAGGCAGGAAAAAGAACTCCAGGGCGCGTATAATATAATAAACATAGGGTGAAGGCAGAATGTCGAGAGCGACTCGACGGCCATCTTTATGTTGCGGGATACGTTTTGTTTACAAACAAATTTTTGCTTGTATGAATGGGATCATTTACCATTTTTATTACACGTGACGATGTTTGTGAATAACATGGCCTGCAACATAATTTTTTGAAGATTTTTTACAAACTGAACTACCATAACACCTCCACCAACGGGTTTACCCACCTTGAAAGAACATTGCATTTGCGGTCCCATTCTCTCTTCCTGGGCCAGTACTCTGCCCGCCGGAGAGGGAGGATGACGACAACGGAATGGAAACACAAGACCCTCCAGTATGTTAGGTTAGGTAAACATAAAAAATGGTATTCGACGGCGGAGACGGTGCTGCTGCTGCTGCGAAATAAGCGCGCGCTCCGGTCTCTGGAAGGGAACACAACAAAAGTACAGTCCCGCCAAAAGTTGGCCTGCATGCGCTGAGCACCGGTGGACTCTTTTTAGCGTCTTCTTCGTGCAGCCAGGGGACTCTGGTCTGGACAGGCTGGGGAAGGAGACCGACGATGACGATGAACAAAATTCAATATTATGAACGAAGTGGGCGATGGAAAGCGATACTGGATGTGTCTCGGCAGCAAAAGTGGGGAGAAATGAAATTTCATTACGTTCGGCCGACGAAAAAAAGGCGCGAAATAGACTTTCGTCTGCAGTCGTCCAGAAGGAGGTAGTAGAATATGCACATATTCTATTTAAATGTTCATGAAATTCAATTTTATTCGACAAAAATGGATCGTGTGGATGGTACGCATCGCAGTAGCGAATTGCTTCCATGATTCCGATTCGCTCAGGAGCTCAGGAGCATTAATCTAATAAAATAGTTGGTTGAGCATTAGGGTGGCTCAAATTAGTATGGGAAATTTTTTTTTTCAATTTTTTGATGGGCCGCCCTCTTATTCGGTTCTATTTGATGCCCTGATGCTCTGGACAAAATTTCAGCCAAATCGGTCAACGTTTGGGCGGTGCTAAACTCGTTGGAAGTTTATATGCAGAAATATCCCAAAACAGTGAATTGCAGTTGGACGGCACAACTTACGATGAAGAACTATGATACTCACTCAGATCTTGAAGAATTTAATACAGAATGCTATGCAGAAAACCGCGAGAAGATTAGAGTTTGCCCGGCTAAGTTATTAGCATTTCTCTGAAGTGGGGTTTGAGCAAATTTCGTTTCTTTTACCATTGAAAAGAAATAAATTCACCCCTTCAACACTCCAGTAAAATACTAATATCTTTGCCTAAAAAACTCTAATCTTTTCGCGGTTTTCAGCATAACATTCTGTATTTAATTCTCCAAGAACTGAATGAGTATCATGGTTCTTGATCGTAAATTGTACCGTCTAACTGCAAATTACTGTTTTTGGATATTTCTGCATACATTTTTCCATATAAACTTCCAACGACTTTAGCACCGCTCAAACGTTGACCGATTTGGCTGAAATTTTGTCCAGAGCATCAGGGCATCAAATAGAACCGAATAAGAGGGCGGCCCATCAAAAAATTTGAAAAAGTGTTTTTTGAGCCACCCTATTGAGCATATTATCTTCTATCATGATGTACGATGCGTTGCTGGTTCAATATTAAAGGTAAATTTCAAATAATAAAAGTCTAAAATAGCGCTGTTAGATAGATATACCCCCTACCCACATTTGGGTAAACTTAATAGACATTTTGTTTGTTGCGAGAAAATCGGATGATTGAAACACACACACAGACAAATACACACACAAAGATAAACATACATACAGACAAATACGCACACACAGACATATACACAAACAAACACACACAGACAAATACACACACATACACACATACACACAGACAAACAAACACAAACACAGATACACACATACAACCTCCTATGATAACTTTGTTTGTGGAGTGAACATGTTGCCTTTACGTATAATGTGCTTTTACGAGAACGTGGAAAGCAAAAAACTTCAAATCCTAATGGCCTTCACATGGTTATATCAGTAAGTGGTGATTTGATAAATACACACCTACTTAGGAGTGTGATAGTAATCACAAACAATTTAAAAGCAAGTGCTGAACTTTCGCGATTTGGATTTGCTTACGTGCATTTCCACACCTCGTCAATATTTTTCACACTCGCTGAATGCCATTAGGCACAAGAAATTAATTCACACTTGCAAGTGTTTTGATTAGAAGAACCACATTGAACAATTCGATTCGGGAAAGCGTTGATGTACGATGAAAAAAATGACAATTTGAAGATTCTATGTTTTTATTTCCAGAAATCATGTCAGAAATATGTCTGAAATATGAAGTTTTTAATTGTTATTGTTCTTTGTTTAAACCAAACTAAAACCTCCTAATAAGGGTATTTGTTCTTTTATTAATAACATGCTTCTTTTTCATTCCTGCCTGATTGTCGACAGCGTTGATACATATATACCCGGCTTATATTATATTTATATCAATTACATTTACAAAAGAGGCTACTTAAATGGAACCTTCTAAGAGTATTTTTTTTACTTCGCTCAAAATTACGTTTTGGCCAATTAAAACTTTTAATTCGCAAATTCATCAATTTCACATTTAGAATTTTAAGAATTTCATTTTTCATATATGGGAAAAGACGGCTTTGGCAGGTTTTGTTCTATTATTGGCAGGGGGTTTTTTTTCGACCGAATTTTATGAAATTTGGCCACAATATTCTTTGATATACAAAGAATGTTTAGGCCAAATTTGAGCATAATCCGTCATTCCCCCTATTAAAGAAATTTCTTAAATCTATTTATTTATTTTTGAATTATCAACATGTTACAGGTTGCAAATTTCCATTCATTGCTGAAATAAATTGTTTTTTTTTTCTAATTTTTTGGCCTATTTTTTATTTTCCGTGTAAAAGTTAGAGAAGCCTTTTTGAAAGTATCATATACCAATATGACCTCGTATTGTATTAAGATAGCTATGGAAAAATACTAAACTACAAGTATTTCACTCTTCAAAGGTATACGAACAAAACACGGAGGAACAAAAATTACTGAATTTTCATTTTTTCATATTTTTTTAAATATTATGTAGAATTTTAAAGGGAGGAAGAGGGTGAAATGAGCTTCCCTCAAATTACGCAACTTCTTACGGACCGGGTTTCTCCAGTTCCAGCAAACACTGACCAGATTCTACAAGTTCTAGCAACCAACATTAGTAAATTTACATTCGATCCGGACAACGGTATTACGTTTGAAAAGTGGTTTTTCCGATACACGGAGCTTTATGAGAGTGGGCGCCAGAAAGTTGAACGATGCTGCCAAGGTTTATCAACTCCTCAGGAAACTGGACAATCCATCCCCAAGATATGTCAATAGCATTTTTCCGAAGCTTACTGAAGTTGTGCAGTTTGCTGTCACCATCACGCTACTCAAGTTTTTGGTTCACAATCATCAATTTTCCATAGACGACAGAAACAGAGAAACAGACGTCACTTAGAACAAAAGACAATCAAAATCATCATCAGCGAAACATCTTATAAAAATTGTGTAATCTACCAGATAATCAACCCCCCCCTCCTAATGTGGTTCAAGTTTCTACAAAATAACGATTTGTAGAGATGTCACAACGACCAATTCATGTGTCTGATATTTGAAAGCGGATTGAAGCTCCTCGTTACGTAGAAATCGGGTGCCCGGCTTCTTTCCCGTATTGTAGGTGAAATGGAGAAAAAATCTATAACTCTCCAAACGCTCATTGACCGTGTTCCAACGATTTAGTCAACCTGAAAGCGGACACCGCGATGATCGAGCAACCATCAAACTCAAAAGCATCAGTTTCCTGCAGTTTCGGAGAAGAAAAGCGGTAAGTCTCAGCATCATTCGATGGAGGCCGAAGTCAAGGCTCCTGAACATATTGGTAAATACGGCGACACAAATAAGTGAAAGGAAATTCCTGACAACCACTACCAATAGAGTTCTCTTCACTTGGAATCAACCTGGAAGATGATCAAGAAACCAAGAGTCAAGCAGCCAAGAGGAATAGACGCTGTGAATGCAATCTGGTGCACCTTTAGGTCTCGTTGGTGAGTACCAGTGCTCAAGGACAACACAAATGTTGTATTACATTTGCTCTGGTATTCAATGTCATGGGTATAGAATGGATTGATCTTTTCAACTTTTCAATTTTAATTCCATTTGATCCTATCTGCAACCTTATTGGATCTTCAAGCAAGCCAGAAGCTTCAAACATTGTTATTAAGTTTTTGAATTGCAGCAAACCACCACCCTTTGCTAAACTCCAGAGCAGGCATTGGAAGCGTGAGTGAAGCGGACGAGCATTGATCTAATTCAATCATAGCATCCTACGCTTGTTAGTGAACAGCTTTGCTCAGATGCATACCAAACAAAGGTTATGAGCAATCGTTGCTCCGTAACAGAGTGTCGTCTCACATTTGAGAATAAAACTCCTTGACTTTCCAGATTTCTAGATCATTTCCCGAAAAATTACAGGTATGAAAAATGGGTTTTTCAATTATCAGAAGCATGTGCAAATCTCTGCATGTATGAATCCTTGAAGGACTTGTTTTCCTAAGTTACTAGAAGCCTTATCTCTTCTAGGACCAGAACATTAAGGATTTGTATTAAATCGTAGGTAATTTTGGTTGTACACAAAGATAATTTAAGTAAATGCGCAGAACTCCTGAAAAGTTATCATAATTCAGCATTACTCACATCTTGAAAAAATTGGCTCCAATTAATGTTAAAACTTTCTGGTGCCCTCATCCACCATCGGGAATACTAACGGTCTCCTTGGAGTCGCAATAGACCTCCAAAACTACTGACGGAATTGAAAACTTGTAGGCATTATCTTTCTGGAACTTAATTTTTAATTTAAACTTATAATTTTTTTTTCAAACAATCAAGGGAGCTTCTAGAAATGCTTCTAATTCTGTTAAAAAAAGGAAAGGTATTTTCATGGACATCGAGAAACCTCCATCGGCTTTCAAGTATACTTAGGGAGTAAGAATTCGTATTCACTCTTTGGTCCCATGGTCCCATAGAAAAATATCCAAAAAAAAAATGTTCGTTTTTGTGAAGAAGTGACATAGGGTTACTGCTCCTGGCCTTCATCTCATAGCTCCGATATTGGTCTCACGGATTACAAAGCAATGAGAAGGTATTTTGTTTGTTTATTATTTTTGTGGGGGCCCTCCTTAGCCGTGCGGTAAGACGCGCGGCTAGAAAGCAAGACCATGCTGAGGGTGGCTGGGTTCGATTCCCGGTGCCGGTCTAGGCAATTTTCGGATTGGAAATTGTCTCGACTTCCCTGGGCATAAAAGTATCATCGTGTTAGCCATATGATATACGAATGCAAAAATGGTAACTTGGCTTAGAAACCTCGCAGTTAATAACTGTGGAAGTGCTTAATGTACACTAAGCTGCGAGGCGGCTCTGTCCCAGTGTGGGGATGTAACGCCAATAAAAAGAAGAAGATTATTTTTGTGATTTTTTCAGCAGTGAGTATGCATGCTAGCAAAAAGAAGCGACGAAATTGGTGCGGAATTTCTTTGTTTCGCGATGAGATGAATATATGTAAAGTGAGATGGAAAACGGAACACTTCCCCTAACAAGTCTCAAATGCTGAGGGAAGCTACACCTACTCCATTTATTTCACCGATTTTTAGTTGTTTGCCAAGATGAATCAATCATTTTGGAATTCCAGCAAAGTTTTATAAAAAGTTCAACTACTATCAACTTGATGTCAAGACATGTCTTTGTCTAGTATACCATACAATTTACCAAGTTTTTGTAGTGGAGCTTTTGAAAAAATCTACTGAACATCCATCGAAGTGCTTCATGGTAAAAACTAACGAGAGAGCTCCTCAAAACTTGGATTTTTTTATATCTTTATTAAAGTAACTACCGCTTCTGCTTTATAAGCAGAAGGTCGTGGGTTCAACTCCTGGCTTGTCCCCTTTCTACCTTGCATTTTTTCTCAGTTCTTTCTGTGTTTCACGTTCTACCAAAACGTTAGAACAAATCTCGACTATTGGGGCGTTGATTCGAGTAACATTTTTACTGTCATAAGACGAGTTTAATACAATTCCATTTAATTTCACCACCTCGTATTACTTTTACATATACGTATTTCGACCTCAATTGTAAGGTCGTCTTCAGTGTCTCGTACTTGATTCGACTTGGTCAACTAAGTCTAGTCAAGTACGAGACAGTGGTGGTGGAATTGTATGGAATTGTACTCATCTCGTCTTATGACAGTGAAAACATTCCACTAAAAAGAGCTAAATAATTTTCTTGAACATTTCTAGTTTTATAACGCTCTATTTACTCTACAAGAGTGATAAGTCTCCAATCAATATCTGTGGTAACGGATTGAAGTGATGCTACTCCCATACAATAGTCCAGGCTTGTATCACCTACGAATTTGTTTCAAAATTCTCAATGCTAATGCTAATGCTAAAATACCCCAAACATCAACCAGAATATTTCCTGATAAAATTGTTTTATAAACATCAAAAGCAGCGAATGTAAAACTGAAACATTGCCATTGACAACAACATTGTTTTCCTTTTGATTCTGAGTGTGGTTATGGAGTATCGAGTAACGATTAATTAAGACCATCGGCACCTACGTACTATATGATGCCGAGAGGATCGATCAATGACTTTATATGACTAGAAGTTCACGAAATGTTTTTGGAACATTACCTACAGAATCTTGTTTGGAGATTATGCAATAGAATGCCGTAATAGGCACACAAAGATTATTTTCGGCGTTTTCTTCTATCAAGCTTTTAAAATATCTATTTGTTAATTGTAGGTTGAACATTTTTGTTTATTGTTTGTTGTACAATTCTGAACTATGACCCATTCCAGCCATTTGATTCAGCTTCGAGTGCATTCACTAGATCATTTTCAAAAATTTGGGCGTTAAATTTTCATCGAAAGGTAATGTAATATGTTATGTTTTTCATTATAATTGGTTACATCACATTTCCTATACCATAAGTACATCAACATAATTATATTAAGACTGACTCTCGCGATTGATGATTAAGTATTTGAACATACTTTTAGAACCTCTTTTGTTGGGTGCCATGTACCATGACTTTAACACTACTGATAATGAAACTGCAGCAAATTCAAAACGACTCCGACAAAAAACGACTCAAACTAAGTAATCTAAAATATGGAAAAGGGGTTCTCATAAAAACTTTTTGTATCAGGCCTCAACAGTGACCATTTGAGCAACGAGGGTTTGGAACCTTTGTTATTTTTCTAAAATAGAGATTAATAAAAACAAACTCGATGCGTGGTCCCGTAGCGTAGTTGGCTACACTAGACTGGCCCAGATTAGTATGGGAAGAAAAAAATGTTGTCCAATTCCACGGGGCACCCCCCAGAATTGTGTCTTTGGGTGAGAAAATCAATCTCTGGAAATTTCAGCTCAATCGCTTGTTGCATAAGCTGGCGCATTTGATTTGAAGTTTGTATGGGGATTTCAGCCAAAATGTATAGGAAAATACACCTCCGTCACTCATTCGATCTGGAAATTGGTTCTGATTGCTCGATTGACCTCAGAATTGCCAAAACGGCAGTTGGTATGCTACAGAACAATTTCACAGAACATTGCATGATGATTAAATGAACTTTTATATAGTTTTCGGCTGATTTATTAGGAGCCGATTTGTGTATTTTTCGATTTTTTTATCGAATCGCATTAGCCGAAACCTATATAAAAGTTCATTTAATCATCATACAATGTTCTGTGAAATTGTTCTGTAGCATACCAACTGCCGTTTTGGCAATTCTGAGGTCAATCGAGCAATCAGAACCAATTTCCAGATCGAATGAGTGACGGAGGTGTATTTTCCTATACATTTTGGCTGAAATCCCCATACAAACTTCAAATCAAATGCGCCAGCTTATGCAACAAGCGATTGAGCTGAAATTTTCAGAGATTTATTTTCTCACCCAAAGACACAATCCGGGGGGGGGGGGGGGGGGGTTGCCCCGTGGAATTAGACAACTTTTTGTTTCCTGGGTCAGTCTAGGCTACACGTTTGCCTTACAAGCAAATGGTAATGGGTTCGATTCCCAGAGCCCCTCCACCAAATCCTCGTCAGTCGCCGATGCGCAGCCTTATGCGATGGGGTGTATTGGGGAGCGTCCTTACCGTTACGACAGCCTGATGACGACTGACAAATTGTTCCAAGGACCCGGATAAATGGCAACAAAAAACAATGCAACGATCATATTGGATTTTCGACACGGACGAATGGACACAATGGAATCACGGTGAGATGGACAAGCAACGACAACAACAATGAATAATAGAAAAAAATAGATTCTGTGTGGATTCCGGCTGCAGAAAACCACAGTAGAAGGCACACAGTAGCGGTTAAGTAACACATAGTGCCTACCAATGAAAGAAAAAAAAAAACAAACTCTACTACTCCCTGACTTTCCCTGACATTTCAGGGTTTTTTCAGGTAGTCACAACAAGGAGCAACTGAGTTCGCCAAGCCAAACTTGGTATGGTATCCATGGAAGCTACGACTTGAGCATTCCTTTCAAGCTTGTTCTAAGGCTTTGTGCACAAGTTACGTAACGCTTGAGGGGGAGGGGGGTTGAGCAACAGTAATTCATTGTGACACAGGGGACGGGGAGTTTATGAATCGTTACGTGAAAAAGAAATATAAATAGTAGTCTCAGTGAGCGTTACGTTATTAAAGGAGGGGGGTCTGGTTAGGCGTTACTGGTTGTTCAATATCCCGATTTTGAGGGGGTTCAATATCCCGATTTTTTGCGTTACGTAATTTGTGCACAAAGCCGAATAGAATAAAACTAAAACATCAAAACGCATAAGGTGTACTGCTTTATTCACTCTGTTTCCGAAAAGCTGGGATGGAGGAATTCCATACTCATAGCGGACTAAATTTTCTTAACGTCTGAAAAGATTTTTCCAACAGCGTATAGTAACACCGCTCATTATTAGGTTACCAAGTGATTTGCTTCGCTCAGTTGTCTCCCAATGATGAACGATGAAGATCTTCAATCTTTGAAACAACGAACGCCAAATTTCAACGAACTAGAAAGCGTCATAGATTAGGCCTTAGTAGCCCGATCAGTAGATAGTAACAGATTTCTATCAGAACTTGTTATTCTGTTACAGCAGTTTATTATAACAGCGATTGTTATAAAACATGTACCATTAGTAGTTAAAATAACAAAAATTGTAACAAAATCTTTTCTAGTTTTAACAAAAATATTACTAAATATGTTAATATTTGAACAAAAATATAACTCGATGTGTTACATAAAAAGTGGTGAAAATTGCTTGTACTATATCAAATTATGTTATTGGCAATATGATAATCCCTTAATGTAGGCAATTAACTTTGTCCAGCTGGCTCAAGTTTGAATGTAGGTTCAAGTTATACTGAAGGTGGTACCTTCGTTTTTTTCCAATTCCTATCTACCAAAAATGTAGGCAATTTTTTTTTCGGTTGGAATAAACTTAACACACTATGTTATAATCATGTTATGACGATAATGAAATTTTCTTTCCTCCATCTTTGACAGAGAATTTATAACAAAATTATTACAAGTATTGTTATTTGTAACACATATTGATATAATTGTGATAAAATTTTGTTATGACTAACTGGTCGGGAGAGCATCACGATAGCATGAATTTAGTCGGGTTATACTCATGATCTGATTTTTTGAACAACGGCAACAAGGCGTATATTTTCAAGTTGAAGTTGATGACGATTCCAAAAATTAACTGACTATCAGCATGCGTAGAGGATTGTCCCAGATTAAAAAATATATATAAAAAGTGTGTTTAACCTTTCTACCATTACCATAACCGACGCACGAGCCTGCATACCTATCATCTCAACTCAAAGAACTAGATAAACAATGTGTATGCTCCAAGATAATATCACTTCAAGATCTCAAACGTTTGCTTACTTATTTTCGCACTCTTGACTACAGCAGAAACTAAAATATTGTCATGGAAATTCGAGCAATATGCACTAACTTAATTTTTGAATTATTTTTTAAGCAATCTCAGTTATTTGTTATCCAAATTAATGCCATATGCATAAACATTGTAATGTGCACGCACAAGGTATACACAAACTTCAAAAAGTGTAAGAAGGATTCCATTCACTGTAGGTGGATTTTATCGGGTTTTAACTTTAAATTAGGTTCAACGCTGCTTGTATTTTCTATTTTCATCTTCTCCATTTTCTTTTTCTTTTTTCCTTCTTCTTCATTTTCTTTTTCTTTTTTCCTTCTTCTCCTCTCTTATGAATGGAAAATTTTTTCTCCTGTTTGGGATATCTTTTTTTTACATAACCATAACCAAAAATTGATTAACCCATAATAGGAACGCATGCATCTGTTGTGGCACTATTCCTAATTTTGGTTCCCAATTTGGCAAATCCCATTGTTTTCCTATGGAATTGGCCAAATTGGGACCACTAGTGCGACAACTCGTCAACGTAAACGTGCGACAACGTCAAAAATTAAACAAAATCAATTTTTACAATTATTCTTTGCTTGTTGTGGAGGAGATCGAAGGTGTTATTGTATCCTTTGAATATGCTTTATTGTTCTATATATTCTGAATACGGTGTTGATATTGTGACTAATACCACCAAATGGTCCGGAATATTTATTTGAAACAATGGCAGGCCATGTATGAATAAGAACACCAGCTCCATACTTTTGGTAAGAAAAAAATGTTTGCTGAAAAACCCTTGTGATCGCGATAAAATGGATGCTCCGAAATTTCCAAAGGATCACTCGGTAGCCATGAAGCTCCATGTATAAACCACAATGTCATACTCAGAATGTCGGACAATAACCCGGTAAAACTAGTTCTCGAAAGCAATCTGACAGGTGCACAGCGATCAGTGGAAGACGGAGATGGAAAACGGATTTGCGGAGATGAAAGGAGACGGATTTTATGTACTGCAGAGGGCACTCTGGTCATAGTTTGAATAAATGAGATAAAATAATTTCCATTCTCAAAATATCACAGCAAATGGTGCAAAAAAACTAAGCAGAACTTTTACTGGAAATTCGGAAAAGTTTCCCGCAAAAATCTAAAGAATTAGATTTGAAATCTGGAAAATACGTCAGTTCAAATCCTGAGTAAACTTTAAAAAAAAAATTGAATGAACTTCCCGTGGAATTTCTTAAGAATTTGGGCGCACATTCCCAAAAAAAAATCCGAGGGAATTCTGAATAATTTCCCATGAAAATGTATTAAAAATATCCGTGCCAATTTTATACAACTTTTTGTGGAAACTACAAATAATTTCCTTTGGAAGTTTCAATGAATTTCTTGTGAAAGTTCCTACGGATTTCCCATTTAAATTTAAAGAATTTCATGTTGATTTTTTTCTCACAGGAAAAGATCGTTTGGCCGAAGGCCACAAGGTTGAAAGTTGTTTGACTGAATATATTTCATTTGGCCGAACAAACCATTGGACCGAAACTCGTCTGCCCAAAAATCAATTGGATAAAATAGACATATGACCGATAATGCCGTTCGGCCAATCAGGACATTTGACCGAAAAAATCGTCTGGTCGAATAGGTTATTTAGCCAAAAATGCCGTTCGGCCGAAACGGTCGTTTGGCAGAAAGGGCCATTTAGCCGAACAAGGGGACATTTTTTGGCCATATGACCTATTCAGCAAATGACATTTTTGACCAAACAACTATTTCGACAAACTTCGGCCATTTCCGGACAAATGATCTGTTAGGGGCAAGGATGTTATCGATCATTGATAATCATGCTTCGATCATTTAGTAGTTTGTCAAGAGCTCTTTCCAGAAGCTGAATTCAAAAAAATGTGTTTTATGGAGGACTTGTAGTGCTAAGGTTGTTCTACAACTCTACCCAATGGTTCTTTGTTTGAATTTTACTAATAACGGAGTTAAAGCGTTATTTGCAGTATCTTATACTAAATGATAACAAAATTTCAATAATTTAGTTGAAGTTACTGCAACTAGTGCTATAACTCCGTTATTGATGGAATTTAAACAAATAACCATTAGGCAGAGTTGTAGAAAGACCTTCGCACTGGAAGTCCTCCATACAACACATTTTAATATTCAGCTTCTGGAATAAGTTATTGACAAACTACTAAATGATCGAAGCCAGATTACTAAATGATCGATAACATCGTTGGTTATGGGCAAACAACTTCTTCGGCCAACTTATCAGATCGGCCGTATGACCACTTCGTCAGTATGTCGCTTTCAGCCAAATGACATTTTCGGTCAAATCATTCTCGACTGTATAACTTTATAACCAAATGGAAGTCGGTAGATGACTCTCGTGTTAACATGTTATTCGGCCAAGTAGTTTTTGAAAAAAACGTAATTTCACGAAATGACTTTCGGTCAAACTACGGGAAGCACCGAAAGGCTACAAACCAACATGGCCGAAAATGTTATTTGACTGAAAAACAACTGATCGTTTGGCCAAACGGGTCGACATTTTTGGCTGTATTACATACAGTTAATGCGGCCAAATTACCAGTTCGGTCGTACCGTCAAACCATTTTCGACCTAATAACCGTTTCGGCTAGATGGCATTCGGCTTAACGTGTTATGCGCTCAAGTGGCATTCGGCCCAATGGCGTTCCACCAAGTAACCTTCGGAAAACGACCATTCGTCTTTTAAAAATTTCACGTTGTATTTTCAAAGAATGACTTATAAAAGATAAGAACACCGTCTTCGACCAGAGGTCGTACAGACTGAACACTTAACACCTAGACAACGGACAGGACACATAACACATAACACTTTTCGATCACGAAAAGTTTTCTCCTTACCGGGGCGGGAATCGAACCCACGCACTATAGCTCATGTGTCTAGACTTATGGAAAATAAAAAGAATTTCCCGTAGAAATAAAATAAAAATCCAAACACAAACATTCTGTTGAAATATAGTCAGAAAAAGTTTTCAGGAAACTTAAATATTTCACATAGAAATTCTGAAAACCAGTCAGTGGAAATTCCGGAAAATTATTCGTGGAAATTCCGAGCAATTTTCCATACAAATTTTAAAAAAATTGTGATTTTCCTATGGAAGGATTTTCTGATATAAATTCTTAACAATTTTCTGTTGAAATCTACACTTAGAACAATTTGTCGCAAAAATCATTTCCTTTGCATTCTCGCAGGTTTTTGCTTTGAAATTGTAAAGGATTTCTTGTGAAAATTTCAAAGAATGTCCCGTGAATACTAGGGTAAAGTGCCCAATAGTGGACCCTCCAGCCATTTTTGCATAATTACAGCACAATGTAAACATTTTGCTATGAAATTCCATCGGGAGAAGCTGCCTTACACTCCTATGATTTGACTACATGCATTGGAAATGCTATGGAAAGTAAAATTAGATGATTTTTTACAATTCTATAAAAAATAAACACATAAGTGTCCATTATAGGAATATGTTGGGGGGTCCATAATAGGAAAGAAGAACGTCCCGAAACGGAACATAAAAATCAAATGAAGTGTCGACTAAAGGGAAGCAATAACCTATTATGGACCCCCAGGGTTCTACTATAGGGCGAATTCAGTCAGACTTTAAAATGTTAATTTCAACGAATAACGTCGAGTATTTGAGTGTTTTATGTATGTATCGTAAAGATGAGATGCAGAGCTTGATATTAGATATCACGCAAAATTAATATTTTGAAAATTTCCACTCCTTATGCCAGCAAGAGCAAAATTTCGCTACTAGGGGGTCCACTATTGGGTATTTTACCCTAGTTGCCCGCGGAAATTCCGAAGAATATCAGAAACATTTTCCGTGAAAATTTCAAATAATTTCAATTAGAAATACAATTTTTTTTAGGTAATTCCAAACATTTACCTACCTTGGAAACTACAAAGAGATTTTGAAGAATCCCCGTAAAAAATTCGGAATTTCAAATAACTTGAAGGAATTTTGCGAGGATTAGATTTTTTCCGGCGAAAATAAAAAGAATCTCCCGTTAATGTCTTAAAATTATCCTAAAAAAAAACGAACGAAAGAACGAACGTAATAAAAAAAATCGCCACGCCGATGCACGCCGCCACCAACCAAAATTATGACAGACGCCGCCGCCGAATTTCGGATACGGTGGTCACAATCCATGAACGAACTAACGGGATGTTGTCTAAGCTTTTATTTGACTGGAGTCAAGATCATTTGAGCAAAAGTTATATTTTCAGCAAAAAAAATGGCTCGATGTCCAGAGTGATTTTTTTTCAATGCTCCGGATAATCGAGTCCGCCCTGTACTGAAACTGTTTTTGATTGCGTATATAGCAATATGGATAAAACCCATCATAATGGAAGACGTATCTACGTTTTAAACGAGTTATGTATTATTATCGTTCACTGTAGTATGCCTGCGTAAAATAGATCAAGGACGAGTTCCTCACGATAAACAGCTCTTTGAAAGCATTTAGCACTGAAAGGAAAATGCGGAAATAGTCGGAAAGAGAGCGCCCACAGAAGTGTTGATTTGTGCAGCGGAGCGATCATGTGGAACCGTTTTGATTTAAAGGGCGCCAGTAGTAATTCAGTTCCCACATTTCAAATGTGGGAAAACAACGACTCAGATTTTTCGAAGGGTTTAATTGAACGCATTGACTAATTGCTACTCTCAAGGACGGTTCATATAATATTTTAAAAAAATTATAGCTAATTACTATTTGATACAAATTTGGTTTTAAATGGGCATGGAGCAAGAGAGGTTTCACTTAGCTTTATTTCGAAGCATCGGTAATTTGAACAGTAGCCTTGTAATCGAAGCTGTTTTTTCGTGAACCTCATGTAAAAATGGTACATTTGGGACAGGTGTAATAGAGATTCACATTCAGGGTTCAATAACGGCAATTCTGCCGCCTAGACACGCTATCAAGGAGCACACGCCATTATCTACACATTTTCTACTCATACTTTTCCATTCCTGTCACCCTCCGATTCGAAAATAATAAGGGAGAATATCCCAATAGGCAACAAAAACTCCTAAACAGGTATTCATTCTTCCGGGAAGGTCTGCTAGCCTGCTACTTTCCGGAAGTATGGAAGGTGTTTTGCTGCGTTGAAGTTACAAACCGGAAGCTTCACGGTCCATCTTCTAAGCCGGACAGATCCGGTTTGCCGGAAATTTGTTCCAATTGCAAATTTTCCGATTTGTACTTCTAAAGTTGTCATCCGACCGAAGATGCGATTGGTACCAGCAAACCGGTGAAAATATCGATTTTCCATCCAACCACCCCATATCCCTATCACAGCCGACTGCGAGCTGCTCGATTAATGGGCACTCACTTTCGCTCTCATTCCGCCACTGTGAGGCACTCTCTCCTGGTAGCGCCAACCGGGTAGAAGTTTAAATTTTCGCCAGCTAGAAAATTTTGTGGGAACCATCTCTCTCGCGTCGCCTTTGCGAGGCGGAATTCTATTAGAATTTTGAGAAAACTTTTAACCACGTGCTGCGACCAACCAGAAGTACAGTCACGATAAAAAGGACTTTCACCTTACACTTGGTGGACCGCTGCTGCGCGCTGTTGGCGAGTCTGCACGGATTTATTATCGTCTAGTGCGGTGGTTCCCAACTTGGATACGTATCATCATAAATTGATTATTACGCGATGTCCATATTTTCGGTACTGAATTAACTATAGTGGAAGCACATCTATCCATAAAAAAAGAAGTTTGTCCTGATAATTCAAATAGGTTTCATGTTTTAGGATTAATAGGAAAAACTGCACGTAAAGGAAATGCCAAAAGTATTCTACCTAGCGGTGATGATGCCTTTCACTTTAGGGGGATAGATTTTATTTTCATCAATTCACATTTATTTGCATTATTTGAAAAGCATTGCAGCAATATCCTACATTTTATTCGATTTTGTATTGTTTTTCCAAGGGGGATCTCGTACATGGGCCGCTTTTTGTTGTTGGTTCAGACCTTGAGCCCTAGTTGATGTTAAGAAAATTATTTTGAGCTTTTTAGTGGAATGTCTTCAGTTGTCATAAGACGAGCTTGTACAATCCCATTTAATTCCACCACTTAATTGTACCTTGACAGTACCTAGTCGACTAGTCGAGTCAAGTACGAGACACTGAAGACGACCTCACTGTTGAGGTCGAAATACGTATCTGTCAAGGTACAATTAAGTGGTGGAATTAAATGGGATTGTACAAGCTCGTCTTATGACAAGTGCTCTAGTTGATATCATGCTGACAGAACTATGTTAATGAAGAGAGACAAACTCAGCTTGATTTCGTCGAGTCGTACAATTTTATTGCTAATTTTACAAACTTGCAATTAATTTCGAATAAATATTTAAAAGAGAACAAAAATAATAAAAAGACAGCAAATGATCTTAATAGCGGACTGATTGTTACGACCATTTCTAGACCAACATTTGAAAAGGGCGTAACAGCCAAAATTTATTCCTTCTGATTCCTCGTCTACATATATAGCTATATATGTGGACGAAGAATCAGAAGGAATAAATTTTGGCTGTTACGCCCTTTTCAAATGTTGGTCTAGATTTCAAAACTTGCACCAGAGTCGTTTTGTTTTATCATTGGAAAATTGTCAGGGTTCTGCACCGACACAAAGCTTTAGTCCAATAAACGATTATCAAGTTTGGCCGATTGGTAATTTGGCGATAATCTAGCGACAATTTTATATGCTAGTTAAGATTCTAAACTATCTTGGTATTGATCTTTAACAGTTTGAATTTATCAAATGATCTAAATAACCGACTGATTGTGAAACACTACTTCAAACCAGACAGTGCTTCTAAGTTCACTGGCCTCTCACACTTCCACCGTTATCCGAACAAAGGAATTCCAAGTAGGAAAATCGTCCTCCAGCGAAAGGAGCGCGCCTGGGACAAGAATGGAAAACCGGCGCGCCAAAAATTAAGGTTCAGCACTTTCCAACTTCTGCCGTTCTCTCAATGCGCAGGCCACGAGCTCGCTGGCAGTGTGTATATGGATGGGGTACGGTTCTGCCTACACACAACGCATCCTTCGTCGCGAATGGCAAGCGGGAAATTTAGTTTAAAAACAGTAGGATTTTGGTGCAAGAAGCAGCTACCGGGCATTCGTGGGGGTAAGGATTGTGGCGGTAAAATTAGGAACATGCGCAGTTGGAGCTTTCCGCTGTGTTTTCCTACAAGAGGTCGACCCGTCGGTAGCATTTCGGATGATGACCCGGCAATCGGTGGAAAGTGGTGGTTCATTGGCCGGAAAATGTCAAATCACTTTCACTTCTTGACTGTAACCGGTATCCGCACCGACCGATAATGCCGTCTCGACGCTTGTCCTGCTGGAAGTGGCATAAACTGTAACCGCAGCAGGTTACGGCATGGCCCAAGAAGTGATAATGCGTTTTGTCTGTCTACGACGTAATGGCGGGAAAATCGGTAGTTCGATTGATTTCCATTAAATTTGTCGATTGGGAAAATTGGTTTTCGATTTAAGGAGAGGAGAACGAGAAAAACAACCTCTTGAAAAACTGCAGAAGTAACATGCCAAATTGTTTCGCATGTGACTATAAATAGATATTGCGATTGAACAAAGATGAATCAATATGAGGGGTTTGGATATGGTTCCGTTATCTTCAACAAAAGAAAATCTAATTTTAAAATTATAGTATTGAAGATTTCCGCTATGTGTCGAAACAGTGTTTTGGCTCTTAATAATTAGCTATGAGAAAAGATTGTCTACGGCAAAACGATTTATAGTATGGTGCATCAAAAATGCAAGTTTTTATTGCTCATTTTAGTATATATTGAGTTTTTTTTTAATTATTCATATATGTGTGTAAGTAAACGTATCATTAAAAATATCTGTATCAAGTGAATGTGCTCATAAAAACCCAGATTAATCCACCTAGCGTTGATGGTGCCTTTCTCGCACATTAAAAAACAAGAAAAATACATAAGAGAGGTCGAAATAGCACTTTAGGGGGATAGATTTTACTTTTTCCATAAATTCATCAGCATTTGCGGTCATTTGAATGCATTGCTGCAATTTTAGAAAAAAAAAATTTTTTTTTTGTTTTTTAATTTTTTTTCCAAGGGGGACCCTTGGCAGAAAAACAATGTTTTTTCAATAACTTTGGAACGCAATGACCGAACGGGCCAATTTTTAATAGGAAACAACTAGACCGCAATCCGCCGTCGACTGCAACTTGTTGCGAGCAAATCGAATAATGCTAAGTACCAAAAATTTCTGAGATCAAATTTTTACACAACTGGAAGTGAGCGAAACATGGTTTCCTGTTTTTCTTTCCGAAAAATGATTTCTAGGCAAAAATCTGCGTGAATGAGCATTCTCTTCTTGTGAGAATGAGTGAAAATTACGTTCACTGGATTAGCTGAACACCTACTTAAGAAAGATGCAGAGAACTCTACGATTTGTCATAGGTGCCACGGAAGTTATTGGAATTTTAAGTGTAAAAGTAACAACAGTACGGATCGTTTTGACAGAAAACGAAACAAAAATAATTATTATGGAGATCCAGGTACTACGAGCCTGCAGGATCATGCTCTCTGAACTTTTACATATTTTCCTCCAAAATACGCAGATTTTCCAACTTGTTGTGCGTATTCATGAACGATTTTTGCTATGGAATTCGATGCAATCTTCAAAATTGGAGCGCATGGGATCTTCAAAATTGGGGAGACTTGATTCTCTCTCTATGATATCTACTCAATAAATATTTTTTTGAGCAAACAGATGTAATTGTCACATCTACAAAAAAATAGCCGCTTGTGAACGATTTATATTTTCTTGATTTTTTTTTGCTAAACTTCTCAAGTCCCAAGGATCAAGTCTCCTCATATTGTGGCAACAACTCAAAATCCAATTATACTGAAAATGTGGTGGGATGTTGGCATTTTTATCAGTGTAGATCATTTAGCATATCTACGGCTTTGTGCTGTAAAAAAGTGATAGCATTTATTACTAGGAGAAGTTTTGCGTGGCCATTTAAAAACATCTTTAGGAGTGTCAAAATAGTAAATAATAGAGTAAATAAGGTTGTCAATAAAAAAAAATCCGCCTCATAACGATCATTTGTCTAGAGAATCTATAATAAAAATACGCTACAACAATACTACTATACTGCCGTGAATCGCATATTTGTCCCATATGATTAGGAAACCCAGGAATATGCGATTCTCGGCAGTATAGTTCTCGGTATAGTCTCCCAAGGGATCAAGTCTCTCAAGGAGTCAAGTCTTCCCCTACTGTATAAAGTTTAAGCTTTAAAACAACAATAAATTGTAACGTAAAACACCTTTAAAAAATGAGACAATGGTATAAAAGATATTCCGAGGCCTCTACATTGTTCGGGACCTATAAATTGTCGAGTTGATCCAAGTCTTGCCAGCATATCAGCTTGTTCGTTGCCTTCAATGCCACAATGACCGGAAATCCAATACAGGTTCACTTTGTTACGACAGGCCAAGGTTTGGAGTGCCTGAACACATTTCCAAACAAGACGTACAAGTTGCTGATCTCAAGGCATCAAATGCTGCTTGACTATCAGACAATATGCAAATATTTGAATGCCTGTAATTTCGACGTAAGCATAAATTAGAGCATTTCAGAATGGCCTGAACTTCAGCTTGGAAAACAGTTGGCCACTTATTAAAGACAGGAACACCATCTTCGACCAGAGGTGGTACAGACTGAATATTTAACACCTAGACAACGGGCAGGACACAACACCCAGTGGACCGGTGGAGGATTTTTCGATCACGAAAAGTTTCCTTCTTACCGGAGCGGGAATCGAACCCTCGCCCCATAGCCAATGCGTCTAGACGATTAACGTCGCTAACCGCACGGCCACGAAGCTCACTTACCCATGGAAATTGAAATATTTAGCCCTGGCCCTGCCACGCCTGCTCAAACTTGATTTTTCAGCTTTCAGTCGTCGGTTTAAAACACAATTGATCCTGAGCGAAGAATTGGTCCACCACTTATCCATATACTTCGGTCAAGATTAATGTTATCAAAACATCGATGGAAGTTGTATCTTCGCTTCATCCAGTCATCATTGTTTGTGATGAGCGAGTTGATACTAATTTTGTTTAGAATGCTAAGGTGCCCTTTCAGGTCACCTTCGAAGAGATTCGAAATTCTTCTGATCCTCAAAGCACTTTTCCCAGCTTCTAATTGAATAAATTGATTCAATAGAAGCACATGGAGCAAAGCGTCTAGCGCTTTATTTGGCGTGCTTCTCATTGCACCCGTTAATGAAAGAGTTTTTCCAACTTCTTCTGTGCCACCGTTTCTTTTGTTTTTGGCCACCATCTTAATGCAGCATATGATATTCTGGGTTTCACAATCGCTGTGTAAATCCATTGGATCATTTTTGGCTTTAGTGCCGGAGTTTATCGCATTGTTATTATTCTGGATAAAATGAAGAGATCTGTTGTCGCCTGAGTGAGTGAGAAATTCAAACCCTGAAGTCTTAATTGTTATGATTCCGAGAAGTTTTTGCCTCTCTGTATTGTTGTTTGTTATCTATCGAGAACGATCTCTGTAAACCTAAGCCGCAGGCCTCGCCAAAGGTCATTAGAACGAATGATAAGTGAGAAATGAGAAGTTATAAGTGAGAAGTCAGTTCTTCCTCCTTCTTTCTTCATTTTTCCTTATTCTTTCTTATTTGCTCATTTTTCTTTCATCCGCTTCCTTTTTACTTCTTCCTTCTCCCCTATTTCTTCCCATTTTCTTCTTCCTGCTTCCTTCTTTCTTCTTCTTTTTGTGTGTTCCTTCTTCTTCTCCCTTCCTCCGTCTTTTTTTCTTTATCATTTTTTATTCTTCCTATCTATTTCTTCTTCCTGTTTCCTTCTTTCTTTTCTTGATTCCTTCTTTTTCATCATTCTTCTCTCTTCCTTCTCCCTTCTTATGTTTCTTTTTCTTGCTTAATTCTTACTCTTCTTTTTTCTTTCTTTTTTCTTGATCCTTCCTAATTTCTTCTCACTTTTCCCCTTCTCGCTTCTCACTTCTCATATTTCACTTTTCACTTCACATTCCTCACTTTTCACTTCTCATTCTTCTATTTTTACACTTCTTACTTCTCACTTTTCACATCTCAATTTTCACTTCTTACTTCGCTTTCGGCATAATAACCGTTCGGCCTAAAGACCCAGCATCCTATGTATGATTTTAAGATTTTTGCATTTTTTATGGCTCATACTGTAATAAATTTCTCAGTTATATGTAATTAAATACACTTACAGAAAATGACGTACAAATACAGAAGTTACGACGCAAACTTTCGGTGGGATGTCAGATCAATTGATTTGGTCATCTATGGAAATGCCCGCTAAGCTCATGTACCGTATTCCGCTACAAATGCAATAACTGGTCATATGACGCCTTACGATGCGATACATACCTGGAATTAGAAAAAAGGTTTAGATATTAGTTGACAATAAAACGTTTAAGTTGATAGTAAAAACCCAGATAAGTCAACTCGGCAAAGATTGTGCCTTTTATGCCTTCCTCGTACAACAAAGTTGTACCGAAAGGCTATCATTTCACTCCGAAAACTAGCTTTTTATAGAAGCCTCGGAGACCCATAGTGTTATATACCAATCGACTCAGCTCGAAGAGCTGAGCAAATGTCTGTCTGTCCGTGCGTATGTTCAAGAATTTCTTACTCATATATTCAAAAACCCTGTTTGTGGTATGATCGCAACAAAAATTATTGTTTTTTTTGTTGCTGACAATATTTTTCGGATACTTGTCTTTATTATCAGTAATAAAAACGAAGCTTTGTCGTCGGTTCTCTTTTGTCGCTTATTTAGCGTGTGGATCGATATAATTTAGATTCACTTTGCTTAACAGTGGAAACAAACTATTGATGAATGGTTAATTTTGAATCCTTATGTCCAGTTCCTCCAAAAAATCTTATCATTGAAACATCCAAAAGGGCAGGGTCTTCAGGAGGGTTAATATTGAAATTGAAAAAAAGTAGGATGTTGTATCCGAGACACGATCAATGTAGGATTACGTTAAATGTAAAGTATTCAATTTGGAAATATTCAATATGTTTACCAATGCTGATAGTAAGCTGCTGAGCAATTCTCTGTGAAATCATGATTTGATTCGAGATTTCAATTTCGTATTTTTTGATTTCCCTGAAATTCAGCATATACATTCTTTGCGATCAGAAAACATAATTTGCATAATTGTTTTGCCATTCTGACTCTAGCCTAACTTATGACACGGGCCTAAGGAAAAACACCTTGAACACTTTCAAAAAAATATAATTTGAAAACGGCTAGTCCGATCGTTTTGGTGTCTTCGGCAATGTTTTAGGTAATAATTGGGAATAAGTTAAAAAATATACACTGTGTAAAAAAAGTTCAATAAATGAAAATAAAACTTTTATCAAAAGCGAATTTTTCAATATTTTTCATTTTTTGAGATGTTGTAGCAGATAATATATGTACTTTTTTGCACTTTGAGTCATAAGGGAGAAACGTTGGACAAAAAAGTTATATTTTTTTTCAAATGAGTTGGTTTTTCAAAAAGTCGAATTTTTTTTGTCTTTCTCGTTACTTAGTATACGTAAAGGATATATGATCACTTTAAAATCGAACTTTTGATAGAAGGCTCTGGGACCCATAGTGTAATATGCCAATCGACTCAGCTCGACGAATTGAGGTGATGTCTGTATGTGTGTATGTATGTATGTGTGTGTGTGTATGTGTACAAATTTTGTAGACACACTTTTTGGAACTTAGCATTATCCGATTTACTCGCAACAAGTTGCATTCGACGGGGAATGCGGTCCCATTGTTTGCTATTGAAAATTGGCCCGATCGGACATTCGATTTCGGAATTATTAAAAAATCATTGTTTTTTCCCAAAATTTAAAAATCTAAAAAAAAAAAAATCGAGAATGGTGGCAATGCATAGTAATTAATGCAAAAACATGCAAAATGATAGAAAATATGCGATCTATTCCCCTAAAGTGCATTTATGACCTATCTTAAGTGATTTTTTCAGTACATTTTACGATACACGAGAAAGGCATCATCGCCGCTAGGTGGATTAATCTGGGTTTTTTTACATTTTTATCGACTCGATATTATGAACGTAAAATACGTACGTAAAATTTCCAATGGAAAAGGTGCAAAGCATTTTTTTCTAAGCGCTACCGTTTCTGAGATACAGTCGTCCCAATGATTACCTACATTGCCGAAGGCACCAGAACGATCGGACAAGCTGTTTTTAGGATAAATTTTGTTAAAAGTGTTCATAGTGTTTTTGCTTAGGCCCTTGTCGTTTGGCCGAATGCCACTAGGCTGAAAGTTGTTTGGCCGAATATACCATTTGACCGAACAGATCATTAGGCCGAAAGGGTTGTTTGGCCGAAAGGGTCATTTGGCCGAAAGGGTCATTAGGCCGAAAGGGTCGTCTAGCCAAAAGGGTCATTTGGTCGGATGGGTAATTTGGCTGAAAAGGTCATTTGACCGAAAGGGTCATTTGGAGGAAATGGTCTTTTGACCGAAATGTTCATTTGGCCGAAAGAGTCATTAGGCTAGCAGGACATTTGGTCAAATAAGACATTTGGCCGAATAGGTCATTTAAAAAGTGAGAAATTAGGAGTAAGATGGGAGACGTCTCAATTGTTATTCCTCATTCTTCACTTCTCACTGTAAAAAATGAGGAGCGCGAAGTGAGTAATGTGACGTCTCACTACTCCCTTCGTTCTCACTTTTTACAGCGAGAAGTGAGACGTCCCACTTCTCGCTGTAAAAGATGAGGAGCGCGAAGTGAGTAGGTAGACGTCTCACTACTCCCTTCGGGCTTCTCACTGTAAAAAAAGGAGCGCGAAGTGTGTAGTGAGACATCTTGCGCTTCTCACTTTTTACAACGAGAAGTAAAAAAATAAGAGGGAGACGTCTCACTTCTCATTTCTGACTGTCAAAAGTGAGAAACGCGAAGTGAGTAGTAAGAAGTGAGACGTTTCACTTCTCACTCCTAATTTATAACATATCGCTGTAAAAAGTGAGAAGCGCAAAGTGAGTAGTGGGACGTCTACCTACTGGCACAGAGAACAGACATGGAGGCTCGAACAAATTTTTTTGCAAAAAATTGTATACAAACAAATCGAACCTTAACGCCATCGACGTCGACATTGCCACTTACAATCTTATTTTGACGACACGATGACGCTGGTATGCTGTTGCATGCATAACGACACTAGCGCATAGTGGCATTTTTTGATGATGCTAGCGCTGATTCTGCACGGGATAACGGCGACATTCCAAAGTTATTTCAAAATGAACAGTAAAAAGTTATCACAACATGGCGAATGCAGCTTCAACGTCTGTTCTCTGTGCTACTAGCTTCACGCTCCTCATTTTTTGCAGTGTGAAGTGATAAATTAGGAGTGAGAAGTGAGACGTCTCTCTTCTTACTCCTAATTTCTCACTTTTCAAATGACCTATTCGTCCAATTGACCCTTTCAGCCAAATGACCCTTTTTGCCAAATGACCCTTTCGGCCAAACGACCCTTTCGGTCAAATGACACTTGTCAAACGACGCATTCGGCCGGATGGTTTATTCGGTCTAGTGGCATTCGGCCAAATGACTTTTGGCCGAATGGGTTTCGGCCAAAAGACCCTACCCCGTCAAAAGTTAAGCTAGAGTCAAAATGGCAAACCAATGTCGCAATTTTTTTTTATCGCAACGCAATCCGTGCGAATAAATTTTTGCAGCGTCTTGCTCCGACGAGCACTTTCGCTGCTACCGATGGCGAATTTCTGCCGAATATGATTTGCACTTCGAAGAAAATTCGTCTCTATTGTGTAAAAAGAAGGATCACAAACATTAATAAAATCAGAATTTTTAAAGAAAATTTCACTTGACTGCTATTGACCCCAACGTCAGCCACGGGATGATTTGCCGCTGAAACGCGATAGAGATCCATGCGATTTTTGCACCGTCTCCAAACGACGAGCGACCCTTACTTCTCATACAGTGTTGGTCCTGAAAAGAACCGATTTTCTTTTCAAAGTGCGCCTTTCTAATAACTAACAGTCACCAAACGGTCCGAACATTGTGTGACAATTTGACTTGGAGTGCTGCTGGCTGTGGGCGACGGCCAATCGGATTGCTATCTATCCGCTGAGACAACTCTTACCGGTGTCATCTTGCTATAGCTTCTGTGCATTCCTCGTAATGTCTGTGCTTGCGATGTACGTTCGGAATTGATTAGTTTACTGATTTTTAACAGTGCATAGCAAAATTTGATTGTTTTAATAGTTTAGCGCCTTTAATCCATTGTTACTAATGGTTGAGTGAAATCTTGAAGAGTTCGTTGATCGATTGATACCACAATTTCCAGAATTGATTGGAATCAAAATTCTGGCAACACTGAAGAGTTAAGCTCACTGCAAACATAGCTCCTCTTTCTCGTTTGTTTTTATGTTTTTACGTCGCCCAATAATTCGTTCGACTGTGTACGCGCGTTTCGTGTCGAGTTTGCTATCGCAAATAAACGTTTTACGATCGGTTTAATACCAAGTGATCAGTGTATATCGACATTGTGAAAGTGAATTGTTTCCCTTCATCTCTTACACCCACCCCCACGTTCGTCCATCCTCTGAAGCGCCATCTACCAGCAACAAACTGAAACTGCTTGCTGAGCTTTAAACCTCGGACGTAAAGAGAGTTGCATACCCGTAGGCGACCAACAAATTCGGAAATCAACCGGTACATTGCGACACTTTGTAACAGTACAGCAATCTTTACCAAATGGACCCGTGTAAAATTTGCTCCAGAACTATCGATTCAGCAAGAATAGTCACGTGTAGTGGATCGTGTGGATTTTCTTTCCATTTCACATGCGTGGGGATGACGAAGTCTCACTATTCTGCTTGGTCAACAAGAAACGGCTTACTTTGGTTTTGTGAATCCTGTCGTTTGAACTATGATCCAGCTGTTTACGACCGTGAAAAACAATAATGAAGGCCTTGCGAGAGTTACTGACTCGCACTGACTCCAAGCATACAAGACTCGGAAACTACGGTGAAAATCTTCGAAATTTGAATAAGACTATCTATGGATCACGACTCAGCTACAAACTCACCAAAAAAACACTTTAATAAAGAAAAAAAACAAACTCACCAATCCGTCCGATCAAACAAATTATCTCGATAGCATTAACAAGCTGAATTTTGAGGATCCCATTGACGATCCTATCAATCGATCCAGGTCCCGTGAAGAGACGTCCTTTATCGAGGTCCTGGATGAGATAAACAGCTCTATTGCACAAATGTTGGATCTAACAAACGTGTGCAGATCATCTCCGATCTTCCAACCTGTTCAAAAACCTTGACAAAGAAAACCACAGGAATCAACATTTCGACACCATCTGCCCCACCTCACCGACCTACTTCAACGTTTGGTGGCAATGCAACTCGGTCCTCTCCTAGTAGCTCAAACCGCACCAGCAACAGTCCTAAAGATGTACCAGTTCCCAATAACAGCTCTTCAGAATCTCATCGCACATCACTGAAAGTAGCTACTGCATCTATGGCTAATAATGACGTTGAATCGTACTACGTGACCCTTTCGAACCCAATCAACACGAGGAGGATGTCAAGAAACACGTCATGGAAATCTCAAACGTACACTCGTCCCTTGTAAAAGTCACGAAATTATTACCTCGCGGGAAGCAGATTGAAGATCTTTCCTTTGTCTCCTTTAAAATTACCGTTTGCAAAACTGCTTCAAGTGTTGTGGGTGATCCTTGGTACTGGCCAGATGGTATCTCTGTTCGTCTCTTTGAACCAAATACAAAAAAGTGCCTGCGGTGAGGCTTCCGACACTACAAGAAATGTGAAGCTGCTCCACTCTCAACACTCATCACTATTCGCTCCGGGATGCATGCCTGAAAGTCTTCTGGGAGACCCCAATCCTCTCGTCACAGTCGAGCCCTTCCAGCCAGCGACCAGCAGTCATCCCGGTCCTGTGTTCGAGTTCGGAAAGGGGGTCTCCCAAACTGTCCTCGCAGGCAAGTACATAAGCAATAAGTTCAACTCCCTTCCGGTAAAGTCTACTACATCTAACAGCAAATACCCGAGCTCGTCGCGAACTCTAGCCAACACGTTTATGGATCGTAAGCAACCAGCATCATCAATCATATCATCAACAACCCTGGGATGCACGCCTGTACGTTCTCTGGGAGCCCCTAATCCCCTTGTCACAGTCGAGCCATTCCAGCCAGCGCCCTGCAGACATCCCGGCCCTGTGTATGAGATCGGAGACGGGTCTCCCAAATCACCCTCGCAGGCAAGTATACCTGCAATAAGAATGTCATGCCCCACCAATTTCGACTACTTCTAACAGCCCGGCATCCACTGTTTCTTGTTCGAGTTCATCACAGCACGTTGTGAACACACATACCGATTTCACCATCAGCCCACCATCTTCAAACAAGCTTACCTCAACACACTCAACGTCATCGGGATGCACGCTTGCTAGCCTCGTGGAAGCCTTTAATCCTCTCATCACAGTCGAGCCACTGCTGCCAGCGTTCGGCAGCCATCCCGGTCCTGTGTACGAGTGCGGTGAAGGGTCTTCCAACCTCCCTTCGCAGGCAAGTACGCATGCAATAAGAATACTTTCCTTCCGGTAACATTGGCTGTTTCCAGCAACTCATCAACTTCGAGGTCGAGCCCCGAACGAAATTCATGCTTCTCGGTATACTACCAAAACGTGAGAGGCCTGCGCACCAAAATTGCTCAGTTGCGGTTGCTTTTAACCAGCTGTGATTATGATGTTCTGGTTTTCACGGAAACTTGGCTACGGGAGGACATCAACAGTGCTGAAATTTCTTCCGAGTATGTGCTGTTTCGTTGCGATCGAAGCTTATTAACTAGCAAGCACTCGCGCGGTGGTGGCGTGCTGATTGCAGTAAAAACTCACATCCGCTGTGAGGCCATTCATTTGTCAAACAGCGAACAACTTGAGCAAACTGCAGTTTGTGTGAAGTCAAAAACGCGTTCGATTTACATTGTCGCTATTTACCTTCCACCTAACTCGAACGCTGACTTGTATGCCGCTCATGCTGATGCAGTTCATCATGTCGCTAACCTAGCTTCTGATGCAGATATCATTTTGTCTCTGGGTGACTTCAACCTCCCAAACTTGCGTTGGCAATTAGATGACGAAATCAATGGCTACATACCTTCCAATACCGTTTCCGATAACGAACAAAATCTCATCGAATCTATGTTTGCATCTGGCCTACGTCAAATTAACAGTTTCGCGAACGTCAACGGAAAACTCCTCGATCTTGTTTTCGTCAGTCTGCCTGAGCTAATGGACACGTTCGAGCCCGTAACGCCGATGCTACCCGTGGACAGTCATCATCCTCCAATCGGATTACTAATTGATGATAGTGACCTAATATCACCTGAAAACGGCATCGATCACTTCGCCTACAATTTTATATCGTGCGATTACATCCTCTTGAAAGCCGCTTTCGCTGAAACAGATTGGGATGTTCTATTGCGGTTTGGCACTATCGACGAGGCGCTTTCCGCCTTCTACAACAAGCTTAATTTGGTTTGCAATGGCTTGGTGCCTCGAAGAAGACGATCGTTTAACTCTGCATCCAACAAACCTTGGTGGACCTCTGAGCTCCGTAATCTCCGTAACACACTCAGAAAAGCAAGACAGCGATTTTTTGTCACGAAGTCCGAGGATGCTCGGCATGTTCTTCGCGAGGTGGAAGAAACTTACAAGTTTGCTTTGCAATCCACCTATGAAAACTATATATCCGTGGTTGAGACTTCTGTGAAACAGAATCCATCACGTTTCTGGGATTTTGTAAAGGAACGGAAATCATCAGCCAGAATTCCTTGTAATGTCAGCTACAACAATATGCAAGCTTGTTCAAATGAAGAAGCTGCCAACCTCTTCTCTTTGTTTTTCGAGAGTGTATTCAGCAAGGTTTCTCCAGTTCTTCGTCAAGATTGCTTCGCCCATATTACCTCGCACATCATTAACCTTCCCGTCAAACAGTTCTCTGTAGATGAAGTGTTAATAGCCATTGAACAGCTTGACTCTAAGAAAGGGTCAGGTACGGACGGATTTCCTCCTCTGTTCCTGAAAAAGTGCTCCATTGAATTAGCCACTCCGATCACGGTTTTATTCAACCGTTCGCTACATGAAAAGACATTCCCAGCACTTTGGAAAACAGCTTACATCATTCTGATTCATAAATCGGGCAACATCAGAAATGTGGCGAACTATCGGGGTATTTCCATACTATGCTGCTTAAGCAAAGTATTCGAGAAGCTGATGCACAACATCATTTATACCATACGGATTCATGAGGCAGCGCTCGACCACGACTAACCTGATGTGCTATGTGTAAACACTTTCAAGAGAAATGGAAAGAGAAATGAAAATCGATTCGGTATACGTTGACTTCGCGAAAGCATTCGATACTGTACCTCACACCCTAGTAATCGAAAAACTAAAGCACATAGGCTTCCTGAGCTGGATTACGGAATGGATTTCCTCGTATCTTTCTGATCGTTCCTCGTATGTACTAGTCAACTCAGCAAGTTCCAACTCATTCTGTATTACATCCGAGTACCCCAAGGCAGTGTAATGGGTCCACTGCTATTCAACATTTTTGTGAATGACCTGTGCGTTATGCTGTCCTCTTCTAAGCTCTCATTCGCCGATGATTTGAAGTTTTTCGCGTCGTAGAATTCCCTGATGACTGCACCGCCCTGCAGGAAGATATCAACAACATGATGATCTGGTGCAGCGATAATGGCATGCGCGTGAACAACAATAAGTGCAAAGTCATATCGTTCACTCGTTTCAAGAACCCAGTACACCACCAATACATTTTAGGAACGGAAATATTGCAACGAGTTACTTCCATCTGCGATCTTGGAGTCATCATCGACAGTAAACTTCAATTCAAGGAGCATGTAGGGATAACGACTGCCAGAGCTCTGTCAACCTTAGGGTTCATTTGCCGTCACGCCTCTGAATTCACTGACATATACGCATTGAAATCGCTTTATTGCACATTGGTACGTAGCGTTCTAGAGTATGCTGCTCCAGTTTGGACTCCGTACCATGTCTCACACATACTTTCCATCGAACGCGTCCAGAAAAGTTTGTTAGATTTGCACTGCGGCTGTTACCCTGGAATGATCGAAACAATCTTCCTGCGTATTCTGAAAGGTGCCAATTGATCGGCTTAGAACCACTATCTACCAACCAGAAAAATGCAATGCTTATTTATCTTCGACGTCATCGAAGGCAACATCGACTGTTCTGAGATCCTGGGCAGATACCGTTTTACGTTCCCCCCAGACGATTCCGGAACTCTAACTTACTGGCCGTTCCGTATCACCGTACGCATTATGGTTATAACAATCCACTAGACCCCTGCATTCGCTCATTTAACTCTGCTTCAGATGTTTACGATTTTAATATCTCCAAACATGTTTTTAAAAGTCTGATGAACGGAATTTTTTAGTTATAAGATAGGTTATATTAGGAGATAAGTACAGTCTGTACGATGTAGTGTCGAAGACGGTGATGAATAAATAAAAATACGGCTGACGGCTACTTTTCATAACGGTTTCAAATTTGAATCTGCAAAATGATACCCATATTTTTCCGAAGGCCACCATCCTACATCATAAGAGGTGCTGTTTTTGTTGTTCTAGAAAAAAAAAATATCACCCACTCCTTCTTCCAGGCGCATACCGTGAGATTCATGGAGCGTCCAATGAGATCCATTGCAACGCACAGACTCACCAGGTGTTTATTCGCGAAAAACCATGAGACCATCGAAATCGAAAAACCATCGCATGCAGTATTTTTGTCGGAAATTTGACGGAAAAATAGGAAATTTCCATTCCTGCAGAGTTTTCGACGCATCTTTTGAGGTTTTGGGTGCCGCTAATGAGGTTATTCGCTTCACAGGGTGTCTACTCATCTGTAAAAACAAAATTCCAGCTGTATTACATTAATTTCCAGGTAAAACAAACGTGTCATGTATAACTTTTTGAAGCCAAATAATCAATTCAAAATATTACGAAAAACGTTTTCAAAAAATATATATTGGTAGCCTTACAACATTTTGTCTCGTAAACTACTTATTACATTCTTTAAAAAATACCTCCAGAAATTCCATTGTAAGTTCACCCAGAAATTGCTTCAACTCTGCAATCAGAAATTCCTTCATGAATTCCATCTGATTTTTCCTGCGGAAAATGCTCTGAAAATGAATTCAGAAATTCCTTCAAAGAGGGAATTCTAAGAATTGCTTTGGATTTTTTCTCAGGAATTCCTTCGGAACTTTGTCAGCAGGAACTTTTTATTCAGAAATTTCTCGTAAAATACTTGGGAAATTTCTTCCGATATTCTTTTAAAAATTCTTTTGTTCAGATATTTCAACAATATATTAACCATAGACTCTATCCATTTTGTGACGAAACAAATGTATGGAAAAATCTCAGATTTTGTATAGTTACGATACTTAACCTTCATTTACATTTGAGTAAATGGTTCATAACAATGCATTCTAATGTATTGCTATGGTTTCATTTACAATATATTCTATTGCCAATTTAATGTTATATTCAATGTTGTATTGTTATTCTACTGTATGTTTTATTTGGGTTGCTCTTCAAAGCTTCTCAAACAAACGAAAAAGTTTTCATACATTTCCGAACAACTTCTATTGGCAGAATACGTGGTTTTGGACAAGGATTCAGAATATATGAAAAACTAACATTGGCAAAAAATGTTTCATATGCGGTTTGTCAAACAATCGGTTCAATTGTTCGCTTAACAGATTTAAAGAAAATACATAAACAAAAATTGAGTGCCGTTAACTATTAGCATTCTATAATCCTATTTATGATGGTCAAAAGGAATAAAATATCCGTTACAAATGTCACTAAAAGATAAGGCGTAAAGCTAATCCCTATACGGTCAATATCCTTTCTCGACCTCCTTTCTTTCAGTAGATCGCAAGGAAAACAAAAAAAAATCTACGAGTTTTAATCCGTCAATGATCGTAGGGCTGTTGTAAAATAACAATAACAGCATAACAGGTACTTTGGGTGGGGGTCCGATTCGTTTTGGTTTTATCGCGGCAGGTAGTCAATTTTCCAATTCGAAAGCTAAAAATAGAACCCGAAAGCAAAACAATCCGCGCGTAAAACTTCCCACCAGAACTCACTCGAGCCTAAAGAGAAAGAAAAGAAAAATGGAGGGAAATCAACTTGGGCTCAGTGGGCATCCAAAAACCACGACGATTATTATAGCTGGAAGACATCGAACCGCAAACCGGTTTGCTACGTTCCCACTTTACGCAACCAAAACAATCAACCAAGAACTTCTGATTCGAAGTACTGTATAAGACCGAAGGAAAGGCAAGAGAAATATTTCGTTCTCATGGAGGATTGCTTCTGACGGGGCACCACGCTGTCGTTATGTTTTCCCCTTTGCTGCACATGGTCTCTTCGGTGGTAATCATTTCCGAAGCGCTCGCTGAATCGAACGACGTTTCTTTCACTCGCACAGGGATGGTTCCACGGTTCTATTTGTGCATGAAACATGTTTCGTGAGACCTAGCACCAGAAGCGCAGAGCCTATGCTATACACATGGAATCGAAAAATGAAAAGACCCTTCTGATGGCATGTTAACCTTGGCCGGGGAGCACAAAATTTGCTTCTTTTTTTTCTGTTTCCCACCAGACTGTAAATAATCTCGTAAATAGATCAAGGCAACAGTCACACGGGACAAGGAAGGGGGAAATTGTGTCATAGTCGTCGTCCCGGCCCTTTTCCCGGGTTTTCATAATAAATATAACATGTTCTTCTCCTTTTTTTATACGAGGAGTATGATGAGGATATGTTTTTGTTTGTTCCGCTTTTGCTCACATTTCTGTGAACGTGGGCAAGGTTTTGCACATGGAGAAGAAACTCGCTTTTCCAGAATGCATCGGAGATGCAGTTTTCTAAGTTTTGTTTTGATCATAGATGGAACTTTAAATCCCATTTAAATCAGTGCGGCGTGGTGTTGAAACGACTGGGATAATTGCCTATACACATTTTTCTTCTTTTGAGCGTTTTAACTTTAATTTGATACATTGCTGTCCTTTCAGAATGCCCAATGTAACTTAACTCTTCAGTTTATTGGCCATGACTGTATCCGACCAACGCCAGAGTTTCATTTTGGTCAAGATTTTAACATTGTACTTTCAAAAACTCATGTGAATGAAGTTCAAAAAATGTCTCGTGAATGTAATGTCGGTGTTTCCGTCAATTTTCATTAGCGAGAAATGAGATATGGTCAAATTCAACTTGGGGGCTGTCCATATACCACGGGACAGGTTTTGATCAGTATCAGATACCTCTCCCTCCAGGTGTGGACAATTTATTATACAAACTTTTTAGAAGTTGGCAACTTCCTAAATCTCCGGTGATATCTAAACATATCTAAAAGGTGATATCTTACTAGAGAAGACCTGTGCGCCGCCACACCACGTTGCCGCCGCCGTAACAAAATAGTCGGCGCGCCGCCTTATACAAATTTACCACGCCGCCAATTTTTTTTTTACCACGCTGATGATGGCTATTGAAGGAATATTCAACCAGTAGTTGAATGGGTTTCGTACATTTTGTTAAAGGAGCATTTTTACTGGTAAGATAATTCTATAGAAAATACATATTTCCAGTCAAGTTTATATTACATTTATCTACTTCCAAGTATGCAGGAATCATAGGATGGTCCATAACTGTACAAGCTGATTTTGATATGCAAGTTTGCTCGGCGAACATAGAATTATTTTCGTTAAGGCTGCGTCTCATTCCCCAAATTAAAACAAATTTAAAGTTACAGTTGAATAACTTCCAAATAACGCTGCCCCCACAACAAGATTATTTTTGACAGACATCAAATTGTTTTTGACAGATGTCTTATCGGACTTATTGGAAAGCACCTGCGATTTTTCTAACCGGTTGATTTTTGACTTTCGATCTATCACTTTAATTTGATTTTAAATCAGGAACTTAAGCGCAGTCTGACAAATCAATTTATTCAAGTTTTTTTTTAGGAAAATTAGCACCTAGAAAACTTTAAGAAATTTCTCTTAGAATATCTTAAGTGTTTCGGTCTGAAATTTCAGATTTTCATTTAAAAACTCAATTCTTTCAGTTTTATAAACTCTTTTTGAAAATACTTTTTTTTCAATGGCGCTACATTCCAAGTGGAACTTGGCCGGCTTTTAAACTTAGTATTCTATTATCCTTTCGAAAATTTTTCGCTACTTTGCTGAAGAATTTTGATGGAACTTTTGTAGGAATTCCAGGGAGAAATTTCGGAGGCACCTTCCGAGGAATTCCTGGAGAAGCTTCCCGAAGAATTACTGGAGGAACTGCCCAACTAATTTGGAGCCTTCGGAAGAATTAATGGAAGTACTTCCGAAGGAATTCTTGCAAGAACTTCTAAAGGAAATCTTGGAGGAACTTCCGGAAGATTTTCTGGAGGAACTTCCTAACTAATTCCTGGAGGAACTTCAGAACAAATTCTTGAAACTGCCTAAGGATTTGTCGAAGAAATTTGGATTTTTTGAGAAATTATGAAGAATTTTAAAGAAGAAATTTTGGAGCAACTTTCCTATGAATAATCCAGAGAAAGTTCCCTGTCGGGGGTATTCCTGGAGAAATTTGCCGAGAAATTCTTGGAGAAGCACCCAAACTAATTCCTGGAGGAAGTTCTGGAGGAATTCCATGATTCCAAATTCTTCGAAGAAACTTCCTGAGGAATTGCTTGAGAAATTTCTTTCCCGGAACAGCTTCCCGAATAATTCTTGGATACACTTCCGGATGAATTCCTTTAGGAATTTCCGGAGGTATTCCTGGAAAAAACTTACCGAGGAATTCTTGGAGGTACTTCCAAACTAATTCCTGGAGAAACTTCCGGAGGAATTCCTGAGAATTTCCAAAGGAATTTCTGAAGAAACTTCCGGAGAAACTTGTAGAGGAATTCCTGGAGGAAATTTGGGAGGAAATCCAGGAGGAACTTCCGGAGGAATTCCAGGAGGAACTTCCAGAGAAATTCATAAAGAAACTACGGGAGGAGTTCTACGGGAGCTTCCAGAGGAATTTATAAAAACTTCCGGAAGGAATTTCCGCTGGAATTCATGGAGGACTTTCTGCAGGAATTTCTGGAAGCACTTCTTAGAGCTACTTCTGGAAGAATGTCTAGAGGTATTTCTTGATGAACATCCCAACGAACTTGTGGTGGAACTTCCTGAGTTTCATTGAGCAATTCCTGAAGAAAAAAATGCCGCTTGAAATTAGTTCAAGCTGACCCACGTCGCTACCGACGTTGGAAGAATTTCAATCAACGATCAATAAAAATAAAAACAGATCCCGAGATATCTCCAGACTGGTTGTTCCATAACACTAGCGCCGCCCAGTGGAAGAATTTCAAATCAATTACACTAGTCAACAGTGTTTTACTCCCTTCAACAATTTGCAGTGTACTTAAAAGATTTTTCTTCGCTGAGTTCAGTCATGTATTCAGATTTTTTGTAAGAGTCCAGTTTTTTTAAACAGGTTTATATTCACATAACTACGTATTCTCATGGTAATTTGGTTTCTCTGTTCTGTAAAGCTGGTATACGGCTTTTAACTTTGAGAATGAGGTTTGAATATCGAAGAATAGGCCTTGCAAAATGCATGTGATTGTTGGATTTTGGTTAGTCTAAAATATGGGCCTGGTCCAAAATACAACCGTTAACCCAGGTCTTGCAGAATGCAAATGGTTTGTTGGATTTTATTTGTCACTTACATTTGTTGCGAAAAACGAAATTTAATTAACAAAAGTACGTATTTTCATAGAAATTTGGTTTCTCTGTTCTGCGAAAAAGTATTTCGGCTTCGAACTTTGAGAATAAAGTTTGAATATCGTATCCAACAACCAACAACAATCCACGACTCATTCTACAAAATTCAAACTTTATCTCAAAGTGAGGAGCCGAAATTCAGCTTTGCAGAGAATCCAAATTTCTTTGGAAATGCGTACTATTGTTAATTAAATTCTGTTTTTAGGAGGCTCGAAAGCCTCCTTTCAATATGGTCGGAAGCCGCCCTTCCAGATACTCGAAAGCCTTTTTTCAAAATGGTTGGAAGCCTTTCAAGAGGCTTGTAAGCCTTTTTTCAAAGGGACACGGAAGCCCGATTCAAACAGACACGGAAGCTTTCTTTCATTAAAATCGGGAACCTCATTTCATAAGGCTTGGAAGCTTGCTTTTGAGAGGACTCAGGAGCTTTCATGAAGAAGATGAAAGATTTTAGCCAACTTTTGGAGAGTCATACATTCCGTTTTTAAAGATTCCTTCGGAAGTTCCTCCAGAAGTTTCTCCAGGAATTCATCCGGAAGTTCCTCCAGGAATTCTTCCGGAAGTTCCTCCAGGTATTCCTCCGGAATACCGTTCGTCCAGGTATTCCTCCGGAAGTTCCTCCAGGTATTCCTCCGGAAGTTCCTCCAGGTATTCCTCCGGAAGTTCCTCCAGGAATGCCTCCGGAAGTTCCTCCAGGAATGCCTCCGGGAGTTCCTCCAGGAATTCCTTCGGAAGTTCCTCCAGGAATTCCATCGGAAGTTCCTCCAGGGATTCCTTCGGAAGTTCTTCCAGGGATTCCTTCGGTAGTTCTTCCAGGAATCGCTCCGGAAGTTCATCCAGGAATTCCTCCGGAAGTTCTTCTAGGAATTTCTCCGGAAGTTCCTCCAGCAATTTCTCAGGAAGTTCCTTAAGGAATTTCTCCGGAAGTTCCTCCATGAATTTCTCCGAAAGTTTCTCCAGGGATTCCTCCGGAAGTTCCTCCACAAGTTCCTCCGGAAGTTCCTTAAGGAATTCCTTCGGTAGTTCCTTCGGAAGTTTCTCCAGGAATTTCTCCGGAAGTTCCTCCAGGAATTTCTCAGGAAGTTCCTCCAAGAATTTCTCCGGAAGCTCCTCCTGGAATTTCTCCGAAAGTTCCTCCAGAAATTTCTCCGAAAGCTCCTCCAAGAATTTCTCCGGAAGTTCCTCCAGGAATTTCTTTGGAAATTCATCCAGGAATTTCTCCGGAAGTTCCTCCATGAATTCCTCCGGAAGTTCCTCCAGTGATTCCTTCGGAAGTTCCTCCAAGGATTCCTCCGGAAGTTCCTCCAGGAATTCCTCCAGAAGTTCCTCCAGGAAACCCTCCGGAAGTTCCTCCAGGAATTCCTCCGGAAGTTCCTCCAGGAATTCCTTCGGAAGTTCTTCCAGGAATTCCTTCGGAAGTTCCTCCAGAAATTCCATCGGGAGTTCTTCCAGGAATCCCTCCGAAAGTTCCTCCAGGAATTCCTCCGAAAGTTCCTCCAGAAATTCCTCCGGAAGTTCATCCGGAAATTTCTCCGGAATTTCCTCCAGGAATTCCTCCAAAAGCTCATCCAGGAATTCCTCCGAAAATTCCTCCAAGAATTCCTCCGGAAGCTCTTCCAGCAATTCCTCCGGAGGCTCATTCAAGAATTTCTCCGTAAGTTCCTTCAGCAATTCCCCCGGAAGTTCCTCCAGGAATTCCTCTGGAAGTTCCTCCAGGAATTCCTCCGGAAGTTCCTCCAGGAATTCCTCCGGAAGTTCCTCCAGGAATTCCTCCGGAAGTTCCTCCAGGAATTCCTCCGGAAGTTCCTCCAGGAATTCCTCCGGAAGTTCCTCCAGGAATTCCTCCGGAAGTTCCTCCAGGAATTCCTCCGAAAGTTCCTCCAGGAATTCCTCCGGAAGTTCCTCCAGGAATTCCTCCGGAAGTTCCTCCAGGAATTCCTCCGGAAGTTCCTCTGGAAGTTCCTCCGGAAGTTCCTCCAGGAATTCCTCCGGAAGTTCCTCCAGGAATTCCTCCCGAAGTTCCACCAGGAATTCTTTCGGAAGTTCCTCCAAAAATTCCTCCGGAAATTCCTTCGAAAGTTCCACCAGAAATTCCATCGAAAATTCCTCCAGAAATTTCTACGGAAGTTCCTTCAGGAATTCCTTCGGTAGTTCCTCCGGGAATTCCTTCGGAAGTTCCTCCAGGAATTCCTCCGGAAGTTCCTCCAGGAATTTCTCCTGAAGTTCCTCCAGGGATTCCTCCGGAAGTTCCTAAAGGAATTCTTCCAAAAGTTCCTCCAGGAATTTTTCTGGAAGCTTCACTAGGTATACCTCCAAAAGTTTCTCCAACAACTCATCGTTAATTCCTTTGACAGTTCATCGAGAAATTCCTGCTATAGCTACACCAAGAATTCCTCCGGAAATCCATCCAGAAGTTCCTCTATGCATTCCTTTGGAAGTTGCTCCACGATTTACTTTAGAAGTTCTTGTATGAACTGTTCTGGACGTTCTTCCAGGAATTCTTCCACAGGTTTCACCAAAAATTTGTTGAGAAGTTCCTCTGTGCATTCTTCGGGAAGTACCTCCAAGAATTCTTTTCTGCGTTCTTACAAAAGTTTAATCAAAATAACTCCGGGAATTTCTCCGGGAACTCTTCATAAATGACTTCGAAAACTCTCCAGAAATTTCCACTGGACTGCAATTTAATCAATTCCTCCAGGTTTTTCATAAAACTTTCCTCCATTCCCTCCAAAAATTTCCTCTGGACTTTTCCGAAAAAAATTCGCTAGAAATTGAATATACGCGAAAATTTCGCGTAAATTATTTTCATATTTGAAATTCTCTCGGCAATTCCTATAAATCTCTCAAAAGATTCCCTAAGAAATTTCTCGGAAAATTACTTCGGAAATTTATTTTGAGATTCTCCCAAAAATTCCGTAAGGTGTACTCCTCCAGGAACAGTCCGGTATATCCTTCCAGACGGAGTTCACGAGGGAATGTTCATGGAAATATTCGAAGTAGTTCTTAAAATGTGTCATGAAACAAGTCCTGAAGGATTTCTCGAAGATGATGCTGAAGAAATTTGAGGAAGTATTTCTGGTGGAAATCCTTAAAAAAAATTAGGATAAATGGATGTGGAAATTTTCGATGAAAATTCCGATTCATTTCCCAATGAATTTCCTGGAGGAATCCCCTAAAAAAATCGGAAGGAGTTGTTGAAGAAATTCCGGGAAAAATTGGATGAATTCTTGAAATAATTTCGGGTGGATTTTCGATGGGTTCGAAGGAATTACTAAAATAAATTCTTGAAAAATTTCAAGATAAATTCAAAATGTTCCAGGAGAAATTAAAATAAAAAAATTAAGAAATAAAAAAAAACCCAGATTAATCCACCTAGCGGTGATGATGCCTTTCTCGTGCGGTGAAAAAAAAGTATTTTGGGCATTACTTCTGAGCCAATCGTCTGATCGGGCCAATATTCAATAATGAGACAAGATTCTGCGTCGAATGCAACCTGTTGCGAGGAAATCGGTTCAGGGTAAGTGCATTAAAAGTAAGCTAGATTTTTCTACGCGCTTTTTTCTGAGAAAAAGTATTTTGGACATAACTTCCAAGTGTTTTTGGAGTGAACAGATAGCCTTTACGTATACTTAATATACGAGAAAGGCAAAACTATTGATTTTCCCAAATTATATTATTGGAATTTTAAATGAAATTCTGCAATAATTTCAGACCGAAACCCAAAAGACACCAATAAGACCGCTTTACCTGTTCACTGACACGAACAATTAAATTTTTGATATTTTCACAGCCCAAATGGAAAATAAAATTATCAGGGTCATTTGAACTACTCAAAATCTAGTTATCCTAAGCCTTTCCGCAAAAAAATCCGTAAATTTAAATCCAGTGCACAGGTAGATTGTGGTTAGGGAAACGCCACAGAGTCCAAAACAGACTAATTTATTCATAACTTTGTTTAGAAGCCAAATTCAGTTCATAATTTTTGATGTACTGTATCGCTTTAGTAGTCCTATATTTATTTTTGTCCGTGTGATGCTAAAAGTAACACCTGAGGCTAGAGAGGGAATCTATCCAAAATGTCACGTGTCATTTGAATCTCGTATTGCAAAGTGAATTTAATACAATTATAGATTTTCTCCATTTGGTTAAACCCGTTTTCAATTCGACTTTTTGGCATCCGCTGTCATTTAATATGCTTAAAATGTCTTCAATTCACAATTATAAATAAATTTGCAATCAATTTCGAATTTCAATTGCTAATATCGGTTCTGAATTTCGCATACAACGCTGCATATTTGATAGTCTCCCATAGACGATTCCTATTGGAATATTCATTTCCCAAAGTTCGACGGACCCAGCAATGTCCTTGAAACCCAGGGGAAATCAGCCACGTGAAAATTATGTAAATTCTTTGCTAATCTTCCGTTCTATCGTACGTACGAACGTCGTACGCTGCTGCTTTCGGAGAAACGAATACGATAAAAGGCCCTCAACCGAAACCGAAGTCTACGGTAAAGTTGGACAACAACAGTGATCTAGTAAAGCTCCCGAGAGGCGCGGACGGCGGCTGGCTGGCTGTGTCACGGCTTCGTCTTCGTCGGTGTGCGATACAATCTGCAGAATGGGAATCTCGCGCACAAACGAGCAGCACCGAATAGGTGGAGGAAAGTACAAAGCAACGACCGACCACCACCTCCAGCGGCAAAACGAACCATTTAGTGAACCTAAAGAAGAGAGCAAAGCAAAGAAAAAAGCTCGATCTGATGATCATGTGCAGATAATGGGTTCTGTCCGGTCTAGAGCATGCATAGAACACCTCAAGTTGATCGAATATCTACGAGAGCTGTTGGCGCGTTGTTGGTTGCTTGAATTCTTGGAGGTTGATGGGCGGTCGAGGGCGGCGCGGCAACATGGAAATAATGAATTGGCACTAACTTGGGTACATAGCAAATTTGCTGTCTGTTTTTTGATTCGTTCGAGATCGTAGTAGTAGGCCTAAAAGTCATTGATGGTGTTGCTAGCCGCGGGTTGCCAGGCACAGTACTAGATCCATTAATTGAGGGACAATCGCGAAAATCATCGGACGATTTGGAGGTTTACCTGCTAGGAAAAAAAATTGTGGACCAGTCTTGTTGGAACTACAAAAGGATCCCAGTCATTTTTGGACAATTACTGGTTTGGTTGGTCGTGTGATCGATTGTCTGAGTGTGGATCATCAAGGCTTCACTATCGTTATTGTGCCATGGTATCATGAGTATGGTATTTGGTTTCGCACTTATTCCTGCAAGAACATGATATCACTGTTGCAATCGACATAGCAATTTAGTGCAACTTCGATTTGATTACTTGTGAATAATTTTACAGTAAATGTGAAATTGCTTCTGCATTTTTATGATTCGAGTTCGATGCAATCCCAATGGGAGATGTTAATACATATAATAATTTTTGCCTTCATTTAAAGCGCTTTTCCTCACCCCATTTGGAAAATAAGCCTCCATGCACGTATGTATGGAACGTGCAGAACACGCAAACCTTATGCACGAAATGTACGCATATTGACCGGGGTTCAGATTCAATTGTGCAGTCCCAATTTCAAGGACAGCCGATTCGATGGTTTTGGTTGGATGAAATGCTAACGTCGATGCCACCCCGCACGGTATTGTCACCGTTGAGAGAATTAGGCGGGGGCGTTGTTTCAGCCGTAGCTCCACCAAAATGTAAATTTTCGAAAGGGTTGTACTTTTCCTGCACAGGAGCATCAGGGTAGCAGGCAACTGGGTGTCAATCGAAGAGGTAGCTCTGCTCCGGTTCGATGGTTTCCATGGTGCCAGAATGGGATGCGCCTCGGTAGACGCCTCCTTTTGGACTCGACTACCTGTGGCCGTAAACGGGGGTAAGCAATTTTACCACCTTCTAATGTTTATGACATTTTTAAAACGATGGGATATTTTATTGCTCAAATCGTGACGAATATGCTTACGACGTTTGGCGCTAGGATTGGCAGTATAAATAGGAGACAAATTTGTTAACGCCCCATACTTAACTTAGAAAATATATTCCAAGAAGGTTAGATGTGTTATGTGGATCTGCCTCGTAATTAAGTTGTAAAATTTATGACGAGTGAACGATACTCATCAAATACTAACCTGACCTAAGGGTTGTAGAAGGTATAAAAGTACACGTTTATGTTTTCGTTTTGCTTAGATTACTGAATTGAAGGGATACATAGAATCTATTCAATAATTAACTGAAAACGAAAGTTCCCCTCAGGGCAACATTTAAATATGATCGTTTTAGTAAAAACTACGAAACTAGCGAAACGTTTATAATCAAGCGTAAATCTACTGGAAGCAGAAACACGTGAATCCATGAATAGACAAACGTTGTCCCATGTTTTTGCAAAATCTACAAATAGAAAAAAAAAATGTCACCACGATGATGATTTAATGTGATTCGTCTGTGATCTAATCGGTTGTTACCAATCGGACCATTTGTCCTCCATTGGATTGAGCAGATGTCAATATGCAATGCAGATTTGTTTCGTTGGTCAACCAATTGCATATTCTGTCGATTCAGTTCCTTGTAGGAACGTGACAGCATTTTCTAGTTTCTAGACCACATGGGGAGCACAAACTATGGCTAATAGTGGCTTTAGAGACATCCAGAAATCATGCGAATTTTGGTCGAATTACCACGAGAAATTCCATTCGAACTTCAACGATTCTGGTCGAACTTCGACAATAAATTCTGGTATAATTTTCACGGGAAATTCTGGTCAAAAATCCACTGAAATTCAGGTCGAGATTTTTTCTATGAGAAATTATTGTCGAACTTGAACGGGAGATTTTGATCGAATTTCGTTGAATTGCCAAGAGAAATTCTGCTATTAGCCATCCGGCGTGAACATCCAGTCAACAGAAATTCGTATAGAATGCAATATAAGATGCTACAGTGGAGGCGATATACATACGTGTTGTATGGGAAAGTGCCTAGATCCACTTTAGCATAATAAGTAACATCATATACGATCTTGTGTTGACTGTGATGTTTATCAAATCCCGCATCCACGGTGGTGTCTCTAATACAACCTTCAACTTTTCATTTTGTAAAAAATCCTGTAATCAAGCGACTTTTTCTTCCACTACCTCCTGCACCTGGTCCGCAGGTCGTACTTGCGAAGCCTATTCTTCAAGCATGGGCGAAACTCTTTCTAGCATGCGTGCTAGAATTACTCAATTAGGTCTTTTGGGATGGAGATGGAAACAAGATGAGGCTCGTTTCCGAATGATAGCAGGACAGATTTAACCCTTTCCCGTCCACGACTTTTTTCAATGATTTAATAGGAAGTAATCATCTTTGAGAAAAATGGTAGAACAAAAGTTATTTGGCATAGCCAGTGGAAAACGAAAAAAAAAGTTTTTGATTGTTATTCAATAGTTAATTAATTGTTTTCAATAGTTTCACTATTTGTTCTCAAAATTGATTATATTTGTAGTCTAATGGAATCATAAAGATGTGTCAAATATTCCTTTTTGTTGTTGAAACAATTCGATGAAGGTTAGAAGGTGCAAAATTCGATGGTGCTCCCCAGACACCATGGGCGGGAGAGGGTTAACTAACCTGTGATACAGTTAAAGCTGTTCTCATGAGCTCAGTTACTTCCAGTTGAAAACCGAAGTAAGCTCTCGCGACGATTGAGTTTTTCCTTATTTGCTGATGTCGCAACTGCATCGCGACTAGTGCGCATGTAAGTGCGCCGTAAGGAAATGGGAGAAAACTCGATTGTCTGAAAACTGTTCGGTATTTCAACGGTACATTTTTGCATTTTTTAAGAAATTTCTTTGGATTTCTTTGGGAATTTTTTGTCCATAGGAACTCGTCGGAAATTCCTTGGGAAATTATTTAAAAAAGGAAAAGCGTGATTTGGCTGAACTTAAGCCGAATTGCACTTGGCCGAAATGAGCGTTCGAGCGGAACGGTCCTACATCGAAAAAGGTTTGTCCTTAATTTTCTTTGGTCAACATACGGCCAAGCTGGTATTTTGGCCGAAAAACTGTCGGCCCTAACAAGAGATTTGGTCGAATAGGTCATCAGATAGAAAATGCCGTTTGGTCCTTTGACAGAACAGGGTCATTTGGCCGAAAATGTTATTAGTCCCAACGGGTCATACGGCCAAATGTAAACCAACATTAGAAAAGGGGGTAACATCTAAAATTTATTATTTCCAATTCCTTGTCTACATACATTTGTACGCACTGGAAATGTCAAGCACTGAACTGGTAATGGTGGTTCCGGCTAAATGACTTTTCGGTCAGATGGGCCTAATCGAATGTCCGGCCAATTGACATCTTCGGCCAAACACATTTTGACTATGTGGCCTTCAGTCAAATGGCCCTTCCCGTCATTTGGCCAAAAATCATTTGGTCGAATGCCACGACCGAAAATGTGATTCGGCCGAAAGCGACATACACCCGAAAGAGAGATTCGGCAATCTGGTACTTTTTCCAAAAAGTTGTTTGTCCTAAGTTGGCTAAGTTTGCCAAATTGACGAATGACCGTTTCTGCCAAACGACCCTTCTTCGTTCAAAATTTCTTCTTCAACAAGAATTTCTTTGGATTTCAGCGAGAAAACCTTCGGAATTTCCACTTGAAGTTTTTCTTTTCGAAATTTCAAAATTATTTGCACGTAAATATCTCTGGAGTTTCAACGTGATGTTGTGAGGATTAAATTCTGTTGACTTCTTAAAATCTGAATCGACATAGAAATTTATAGATTAGCGACGTTGAAAATTTTAAACGGCGACACAAGATTTGTTTTACTTTTTCCTATTGGCGGTGTGAAAATAGTGACTTTTGGATGCAAATAGTGACTACCAGCCCTGAAATTAGAGAATTACCGCAGAAAGTTCTGGCCAAATTTCTACGAGAAATGCAAGTCGAATTTCCAAACTCTAAAACAATTTTCTGATTGAATTGGGAATTCCTGGTCGAACTGCGACGAGAAATTCTTTTGAATTTGTAAATATATAAAATATGTTGGATAGCGAAATCGTCTTCTTCTTCTTCATTGGCATTACATCCCCACACTGGGACATTGCCGCCTCGCAGCTTAGTGTTCATTAAGCACTTCCACAGTTATTAACTGCAAGGTTTCTAAGCCAGGATACCATTTCTGCACTCGTATATCATGAGGCTAACACGATGATACTTTTATGCCCAGGGTAGTCGAGACAATTTCCAATCCGAAAATTGCCTAGACCGGCACCGGGAATCGAACCCAGCCACCCTCAGCATGGTCTTGCTTTGTAGCCGCGCATCTTACCGCACGGCTAAGAAGGGCCCCATAGCGAAATCGTAGTTGAGCATAATTGGCCTCCATCGACGGTTTGCATCGGAATGCCGTCTGCAGGTTGAAGTAAGAGGAACTTCATCCCGTGTAGACGAGAGCCAATAATCAATGGTTTGGTTGCCGTATCCATCTTGAAGTTTTGACGTAGGACTTACGTCTTTCTTTACTATACTGGGTGTCAATGAGATTTTAGGAAATCGAGAGCGTTACGCTGGAAGGGAAGATTTTGAACGTTACTAGCGCCTTTATCTTTCGTTGGATTTTTTAGATTTATTTGTCAATCGGCTCGGACACTCTCCAGCAATTTGCCTATTTCATTGAAACTTAAGATTATTAACGATAAGTTAGTGAAAATTTCAATTCTTGTTATATCCAGTAAACATTTCATATGTAACCAATCTCGTGCATTCCTAACACGGACATCAGAATGCGGTATGTCACGGGCCTTCGGGTCTATCGGAAGATTTTCATTACAATTTGTGATAGCAGCGCGTACTGACGTGCTTTTTGCTCGCGCATTTTTCGTTTCGTTCGTTCGTTCGCTGTGTTTACCTACACAGCGACAGCATGCAGTCACCAGCGGAAGAACTGCCGGTGGGTCTGCGAATATGCATGAAAGAAGTGGGCGCATATTTTTGGCATTCTATGCTTGATGATGGTCGGATGAAGTGGTGTCGATTGCGATGGATGCAATCGCCCTTCGTTTCGCTCGGAGTTCACGGCTAGAGGCCGATGATGGCTGAGGCAGCGAGGGCAGCGGTGATGGATGAAGAAGAATAAAATTGTAGAGATTTGGTCTGCTAATCCAGGTGATTGGTTTCACAATCCACATGATCCCGGGATTCAAATACTATCATTAATACAAATATACATAAATGCCCGACATTTGCTTGAGTAAATAAGGGTTTAATAGTTAGAAAACCCAGATTAATCCACCTACAGTGAGATTTTGACCCTTCCTTAGTTATAAGGAATTTTTTTTCCAGACTCCAGTATTTAAAACGAGATAAAACTACTCAGCTTCCCACGGCGATGTGAAAGTGATAAAATAATTGCCTACCCAAAGGCGGATGTCTTGGGTTGAGTGACAACTCAACGAATGATAACGTACTGTACTTCATGCTGCCTATCTATAAGGTGCTCGTCGGATTGAATAACTATTGTGACATGGTTAATAACTATCGTAACGCTGGTTGCATATATTGTACTCGCAATTTCCAGAGACCTCGATATTAATTAATCCAGAACTAACTAAATCAGTCATTGATCTGAACGAAACTCAATAGCGTTCAATAATAACATATATTTCGCCTTATGGATGCCTAATTTGGTAAAACTAAACTTGTTCAATACCTTAAAAATGAGCGAGATTTTTATGGTAGTAAATTTCAGAATTTGCACACATACGCACACATACATGCATACGAGTGATCTATTAGTGTCTCAAAACATGCTCCCATTTGCTATCTAGCTTCTACTGAAGAAATTTTTGAAATCCCTTTCAATTTTTACGTTTTTGCTTTTGTGAGAAGATTTTTTTGTACATGCTTTATATGTTCCTCAATTAAAATCATTTGTTTCTTTGAAACAAATCAGAAAAATAGGCATAATTCCATATCACATCATTTGTTATAATTATATTTTCAATGTCAAAGTGAACTTGTTTCAAATACCATACATTTTATTTAATAATTCACGAGATTTCTTGATAGATTAATACGTAACACACCTGCGTAACGCATACAAAGTGAAATTATAGACACTTCCGAAGGAAGGGTCAAAAAAAGCAATTCTAATAAAACTAATAATAGTTTTATTTCCAGGGGTTTTGAATAAACAATAGTTCTACTATAGTTCTAATAGTGCTAATAGTTCTACACAGCATGGAAGTTGTCGTTTCTTATATCAATACCTATAATCAAACTCCATAGATCCAAAAGTTAGAAGTTAAATGTAAATACGTTACGTTTATACAAGTTCTACGTCTACTCGCGGTTATGTTGAAAACATTACCCATTGTTCGTTTTTTAGTCGCTGGAACTCGTCGATGAGCGTCTGGAGAGTAACCGGTGCGTTAGCAGTCTCACCCTCCATGCGTGATGCCTCAAATCCACACATGAAAGCCAAGCACTTGAAGTGATAGATTCGCGAATTCGAACTTTTTGCAAACACGGTTCGCTCTTCCCCGTAGCTGACGATGTCTCTGCCAACTGCGTTTGTTGAAAACGGACGTCGGTGGACCGAACATTTTATTCTAGCTTGGAAACCGTGTCATTGATCTGGATATCCTTTAAGGGAAGATCCATAAAGTACGTCACGCAAAAATCGGCGATTTTCGACCCCCCCTCCCCCCTTCGTCACACTTTTTGTAATAAACCTCTAAAATTTTTGTATGGATCATCACGCTGCTCTGAACCCCCCCTCCCCCCTAGAGGCGTGACGTACTTTGTGGACGGCCCCTAAGAAGCCTGAGCAGGATGTACTTAGCTCACATAGAGGCTATGTGCCGATTTCGGGATCCAACACAAATTCGTTGATGGAAAAACTTTCTCCTGGTTATTTGGCCGAAACACATTTGGCCGAATGCCACTAGGCCGACAGTTGTTTAGCCGAATATACCATTTGGCCGCAAGGGAAGTTTGGCCGAAAGGGTATTTTGGTCGAATGGGTCGTTTGGCCGAAAGGGTCATTTGGTCGAATGGGTCATTAGGTCGAAAGGGGAAGGGTCATTTGGCCGAAAGGATCATTTGGCTGAAAGGGTCATTAGGCCGAAAGTCATTTGGCCAAAAGGGTAATTTGGCCGAAAGGGTCATTTGGTCAAAAGGGTCGTCTGGCCGAAAGAGTCATTTAGCCGAATAGTTCATTTGAAAAGTAAAAAATTAGGAATCAGAAGAGAGACGTCTCACTTCTCACTCTTCATTTTCTCTTCTTACTGTACAAAGTGAGAAGCGCGAAATGAGTAGTAAGACATCTCACTTCGCGCTCCTCTTCTTTTACAGTAAGAAGTGAGAAGTGAGACGTCTCACTTCTGGCTCCTCATTTATCACTTCGCACTGTTAAAAGTGAGAAGCGCGAAGTGAGTAGTGAGTACTTTTTTACAGCGAGAAGTGAGAAATGAGGAGTAAGAAGTGAGACGTCTTACTTCTGATTCCTCATTTCTCACTTCTCACTGTAAAAAAGAGGAGCGCGAAGTGAGTAGTGAGACGTCTCACTACTCTCTTTACGCTTCTCACTTTTCAAAACGAGCACAGTAGCCGTTCGATAACTGCAAAATGTTTACTTTTCAGTTAACGAATGCCGTTCGATAACTGCAACGCATTCTAGACGTCAAACGGTTGTCAATCGACGTTAGATGCAATAAAAGTGCATCTAAATGTGCAGTGCAATGCAGCTGTCATTGATTCTGACATCAGTTTGAAGTTTAGCGGTCCGATAACTGCAAAACTGTTGCAACTATCGAATTGCAGTTAAATGACTTGCAGTTATCGAACGTCTACTGTAGTGATAAATGAGGAGTGAGAAGTGAGACGTCGCTCTTCTCATTCCTAATTTCTCGCTTTTCAAATATCCTATCCGGCCAAATGACCCATTCAGCCAAACGACCTTTTCGGCCAAATGTCCCTTTCGGCCAAATGACCCTTTCGACCTAATGCCCCTTTCGGGCAAACGACCCTTATTACAGCCAAATGACTCTTTCGGCCAAACGACCCATTCGCCCAAACGACCCTTTCGGCCAAACGTCCCTTGCGGTCAAATGACCCTTTCGGCCAAATGGTATCTGTCGGCCTAGTGGCATTCGGCCGTATGGGTTTCGGCCAAATAACCCTTCCCCATGCCAGGGCTGGTAGCGATCGATGCCGCTCAAAAAAAGGACTCAAAAAAGGGACCAAATAGTGACTTTTCGGCAGAAAAAGTGACCAAATAGTGACTGTCAGTTTCAGTTGCAAGTTTGATGAGACGAAATCAAGCGTTCTTGGGTCGAAGGAGAATCTTTTTTTTTTGGCTAATTTGTGGCGGAAAACATCTTTCACTCACCACTCTTTTCTCTTAGTACGAACTCAGAAAAGAAACGAAAATTGTATACGCTAACTGAGTAAGTGACTAAGTAAAATTGTATTACCTTCTCTTTTAATCCCACGGAAATTTTACTCACTTTACTTAGCATTTTCTTCTCGTGAGAACGATCACTTCATATTTTCTTGAATTTTTTCGCCAAATTTTTATATGGATGACTAATGGGGGCTCAAGTTTTCTCATATTGAGGCCACAACTCACAATCAAAATATCCTGAAATTGTGGTAAATTGTCAGTGAAGATCATTTAGCATATTTATGGCTTTGTGCTGTGAAAAAATGATACTATTTGGTCATTATTGGGAGAAGCTATTCAAATTATGCATGGCCACTAAAACATATTTAGGAGGGACAAGACACAGTAAATAAAAAGAGTAAATAAGGTTGGTGAACACATTAAAAAATATTTGAACATTTAGAACCATTGTTAATATAAAATTTTCGAAAATCATTAAAACGTGTTTGGGTTTGGAAATACCATATGAGGGTTTTTTGTAAGCACACAAAAAATTTTGCAGCAATTTCAAAAATACAATTTTGAATTATGCCTGGAGTAAGTGTCCAAAGAACTTTTCAAACGACATTTACAGGAAAATTCAAGGAAAATATGTTTCGAAAAAACAGTTGCATTTTATTCTTATAGAAAATTTTTAAGGACCTGTCAAAAAACAATTAATCGAATGCAATTCCAGTACAATATAAATCTAATAGACTTCAACACTATTTGTGTTGTAAATTTGTATCCTAACGAGCCCCTCCATAATTATGCCAATGAGCATTGAGCAGTAAGTCTATGCCGGCAAGATCAGTATTATTGTTTCTCGCGCATCATCATTTGTTTCTCCACAGAAAGCTATAAAAAAACACCGGCTGCTTTGTTGGAATTGGGACTCTCCATAGTCACACCACAACACGAACCGCCAGACATGAGCAAAACTCGAAAAAGCACGTGCTTTTTCGCCAAATTAGAAGCGCCGGCATCGGCATGCTGGTAAGGTTCGTTGGCATGATGTACCTATCGTAATAAGCCCCTGCTATTATAGGGACCTCGCGAAAAAGAAGCACGGAGAGCAGCAGGCACACGAGAGCGAGAGTGCTGCTGGTGCTGGAGGCACAACCGGAGAGGATAGGCAAAAATAGCTAAAACCCCGACGACGATTGACGGCGAGCGCGCCAGGGAACGGCAAGCGCCGAACAAAGTTGGCCTTGAACTTCACATCCCGTTCAAGTGTGGTGTGTAGAGTAGTAGTTGATAGATGGCACAATGGGGAGAGACCACTACCTAACCTATGAATAAATAGTACATTTTTATTGCACGGGTAAACATATCAAAGAATAGGAGAACAAGTGCAAATAATAACACAGAGGTACGACGAATAAGGGAAAGGTTTCGGTCGAATGGATGCAATTATTTGTATATACGGCGAGACATCTGCGCTCGGATGCAGCTGTCGCGTGGAGTTGAAACTTGCAAGCTGCACCGTAGCAGGGGATGTCGTGTATAAACGAATAATCGATAATCAATTCTTTAATATCGTACTCTATCCTGAATTAGGGTTAATTTATTAAAAAAATGTTTGAAGAAAAAAGATTAGTCGGAATTTTTGAATTCATCGAAATGCTTGCACTCGAATGGAATTCGATTCTTAAAAGTGACTGCACCTTGTCGAATTGTTAAATGTAACAATATCTCAAAACAAATCCTAACATATTTGAAAACTTTTAAAGAAATCATGTTGTTGACTGTATATGTGACGGGTGAACATGAGTGTCAGGAATCAGGATATACATTATTATTGCCAAAAGATTGGTAAAATATTCTAATTTGTTTTGATAAGTGATAAACCCTTACTCCATTGGTACACTCAATTGAATAATATTGATATTATTGTATTGTGTGACAACCCTAAGCTAAGCCCCTTTAATTGCAACTGACTCTGCAAGCATGTGCTCCTGAACAATAATATTTTGAATGACCAGCATGTGAAAGTGGTTTGCGTACGATATTTCTCTATGAGAAATTCTGACGCAGGATCACAAGGTCTTTAAACTATCAAGCTATGTAAGTATTGAATGTTTCTTTGAATACAAACACTGCTAATTCTCAGGTTTATTGTATTGCACTCCTGAATATTTTGTATTGATCGTTACTTTACGGTCCCATTTAACTCCTTTAACCCCTAAATAACCCTATATGCAAAGACGACTGTAATACATATGTAGCATTGCAACATTAAGAATCTACTTACATTATATTTGTTGAGTAACACGTCATGGAATCCATTGCTCATTTCCTCAAATTCGAACATTTTCTCAGCACACCAGATCTAAACAGATCGTTCACGTTTTAAGAAATTAAAAAAAAGGGATTTTTGTTTTCTAGTGAGAATGCTTCTTATGTTTCCGCCAGTAAATTAATCTGAGGTTTCGTCTCCTTTTCGCTCATTAGTTTCGCAACACGCAACAAAATTATTTTGTATTCCTTTCAGTGATCTTCTCTTTCTGCTTTTTACTATCACCCGTTGTATACGAGGGTGAGTAAAAAACGAATCACGTTTCCCGGAAAGTAGCAGGAAGAACAAGAACTGCAGTTGCCTAGTTACTACACACGGCCTACTTGATGGAGGTTTACACGGAGAGGATGCGGAAGAGATTCGTAACAAAAAAACACAGGAATATTCTTCGATCTGGAATCACTCACTCCAAAACACAATCGTTCAATCGCTGTTTCCCGGGTAATTGATTATCCGTTTCGAGACGTTGATAACACAATCCAAGTGCCCAATATCCTTCCTTTGCAGAGGGGTTCCAAAACAAGACGGGCACTTTACTGCAGAATCTCAAAACAAGCAGCAGGGACACACTCCGGAAACTCTCGCGCGCGCTTCACACACTACATACGACGTTCCACTCTCGTACTCAACTAAACTTCGCGGCGAAAAACCAGTTCAACCTCCCCCAGCAGCAACCGATCCTGGCTGCACAGAGGACATACACCCTACCAACACTACAAAACCGGTCGACGCCTCGATGGTATGCGGCCTCTCACCCGTGGAAAAATTCAAAACACTCGACCCAATGGTTTTGTCCCACTCACGTGCTTCCGCTGGTGTGCATGATGGTGAGTGCCTTTCTCGTCTGGATTGTACAAGTTCCTTGTTCTTTTCCGTTTGCACTGGATTTTACATAATGGTCACACACTTTGATCAATATCTTTTCCCGTTTAATTACTTTGCATACTGACCCCGAAAATTCGCACTCGCAACGTCTCCGTTAATCACTTTTTAATTTACCGCCAAAAATGACCTCCTTTCAACTTTGGTGAGATCCGTGATAGTCAATCGAATAATAAAACGATGATTTCACTACGACACGGCGAAGACAATGAATCGAACTTTCAAAATGGCGTCCAGGGGGCTCTCATTCAACGTCTGTCGAAAACCGGCAATCGGTTAATTTTCCCAGAAATCAGCACTGAATGGGAATATTTTCAACACTAATTGGAGGCAAATCACTCTATTCTAGCTCTAATCTTACCAAAATTTGTGAAACCGAACGGAACTGGGTCGAACCGGGACAAGAAATAATTTGCGAGGGAAAACCACGTACAACAGACCGGAGCACTGCGAATGTGAAGTACTTCTGCCGTGAGTTCCATTCTATCCAGCACCCGGGTTGGTCGACCGGTCGGGAACACGGGAAGAACAGAGACGGAAACTATACACAAACGCAGCGAGATTTTGTTTGTACACAAACCCGTTGTTATTTTAGACTTCTTTTCGGTGTGTTAGTGGCCGGTGTGAATCAGCGCTGGATACATTTTGTGGGTGACTGAAAGTGAGTGCCCTTTCTACTACTTCACAGGGTGATTCCTAATATTTTAGACGGTCCTAATTGATAGAGTTCGAAAAAAAGTTTTATATATGTAAATACGATTTTCAATAATTTCCTTATTACTTCACTACTCTCAGTTCGATTACACAGCTGACAGTAGTCAACAATTGTGCTAAAAAAGTAGAGGGTTGTATCAAAGATACGACCACAAATTGAACGTAGAATTACGTATAGTGCGATAGAGGAAACGAGATTTGATCATTAACATTTTATGCATGCTCATGCCGGATGGCTAACAGCCGAAATGTAGGCAAATTACTGTTGAAGTGCAATTTAAACATTGGCTGGCGCAATTTTGTTTTTCAATAGTTAAATGTATTAAATCTATTGTTCACAATAGTTGTATAGAATCTTAGAGAGTTTACTTTTTGATTAATACCAAAATCTCCGGAATTCGTTGAAAAACAGCTGAGTTATTGACTCGTACTTCCTGACCTCTTTTCGTGACGGTCCGAAATATTAGAAACTTTGAAAGGTATACTTTTCTATCACTCTATTCAGGGATCACATGTCTGCAAGAGTCTGATTTTGGGCCGATGCCCACGTAGCTTTTTTTCAACGCTGCGTTGAAAAAACGCAGGTGTGCAACGGTGCGGCGACACTGCGTTACCGTTTTTCCCGATGCACACATGCGTCCTTTTAACGCCGTGTACACGCAGCGTTGAAAAGACGCTACGTGGGCATCGGGCATTTATCAATTATCACCTAGAGAAATTATTGTTACTGTGTTCCACAGTTCACACGATCCTCAGAATTCTCCCGAGGTATTGAAAAATATTGAGTTAATCGAGGATTTAAGCATGTTCTATATAGATATATGTCGTTTGGCAAAAGTTCTCTCGAAGACAGAACTGCTATCGGGTTGCTTTTGGATCTAAGTCAGTCAATGTCGAGTAAGGTATCGACATATTATAATTATATCTATATGGTATTAATATTTTAGATCCAAGCTTGATATATGCACCGGATATTTAAAAAAAATTCAGACAGGAATTTTCCAGAGAAGTTCCAGAAAGAATTTCTGGAGGATTTTGTGGATGCATTCCTATAGGACTTTCTAAATAAAATTCAGTTGGAATATCCCCTCGAATATCCCAATCAATTAGGCTGACCAGATAATTTTGATGAAAAAACTGTATTCCTTATTATTATTATTATTATTATTGCGGGCAGCAGGGACTATGTCCAAGGGCTTGACGATCCCTCCCCAGGCCATCTGCGAGTTGTGGGGCTTGCCTAGGATGTGGTGGGGTTTGACAGTGGGCTCTGTTAAACCTCTATAAAAAGCTGCATGTATCCGCAAGTTGGCCCCACCAAAGCGATAGTGTGCCGCTCAAAGCGCACAAGCCCAAGTCCTGGTGTTAGGTGGGACGCTAAACAGCCCTGACACGACGGCCCTCCGACGAGACAGGAGGTTTGCGCAGGCCCAATAAGCCGCCTAGAAAACCAATCATTACGAACCATATAAGCGATAATGCGACTCGATATAATCGGCAAAGACCTAGGCGACGAATAAAGGATTACGATTGGCAGCTTGGAACATGGAATTGCAAGTCGCTAGGTTTCGCAGGTTGCGACAGGATGATCTACGATGAATTACATCCCCGCAACTTCGACGTCGTGGCGCTGCAGGAGATTTGCTGGACAGGACAGAAAGTGTGGAAAAGCGGCCATCGAGCGGCTACCTCCCAAGTAACCAAAAGTTCCTTTAAGAGTACGTTTTTCGCTTAATCAGCTTCACTGAGCTGCTTAAGCAAAAAACGTACTCTTAACGGAACTTTTGGTTACTTGGGCTTCTACCAGAGATGTGGCCAACGAGCTGGGAACCGGCTTCATAGTGCTAGGTAAGATGCACAAACGTGTGATTGGGTGGCAGCCGATCAACGCAAGGATGTGCAAGCTGCGGATAAAATGCCATTTCTTCAACTATAGCATCATCAACGTGCACTGCCCACACGAAGGGAGACCCGACGACGAGGAAGGAGCGTTCTACGCACAGCTGGAGCAGACATACGATGGATGCCCACTGCGGGACGTTAAAATCGTCATCGGTGACATGAACGCACAGGTAGGAAGGGAGGAAATGTATAGACCGGTCATCGGACCGGATAGTCTGCACACCGTATCGAATGACAACGGCCAACGATGTATAAACTTCGCAGCCTCCCGCGGAATGGTAGTCCGAAGCACCTTCTTTCCCCGCAAAAATATCCACAAGGCCACATGGAGATCACCTAACCAAGAAACGGAAAACCAAATCGACCACGTTCTAATCGACGGTAAATTCTTCTCCGACATCACGAACGTCCGCACTTACCGCAGTGCGAATATTGAATCCGACCACTACCTCGTTGCAGTATGCCTGCGCTCAAAACTCTCGACGGTGCACAACACGCGTCGAAGTCGGACGCCGCGGCTTAACATTGGGCGGCTACAAGACGGTAGACTAGCCCAAGCATACGCGCAGCAGCTGGAAGTGGCACTTCCAACGGAAGAGCAGCTAGGCGCAGCGTCTCTTGAAGATGGCTGGAGAGATATTCGATCCGCCATTGGTAGCACCGCAACCGCTGTACTTAGCACAACGAGGCACGATATAAACAGGCGCGGAACAGACAAAACTCGATTTTCCGGAGGAAAAAGCGCCAGCAGGAAGATCGAGACCGTGAAGAGACGGAGCAACTGTACCGCGCTAATAACACACGAAAGTTCTATGAGAAATTAAACCGTTCACGTAAGGGCCACGTGCCACAGCCTGATATGTGTAAAGACATAAACGGGAAACTTCTTACGAACGAGCGTGAGGTGATCCAAAGGTGGCGGCAGCACTACGAAGAACACCTGAATGGCGATGTGGCAGACGAAGATGGCGGTATGGTGATGGACCTGGGAGAACGCGCGCAGGACATAATTCTACCGGCCCCGGATCTCCAGGAAATCCAGGAGGAGATTGGCCGGCTGAAGAACAACAAAGCCCCTGGGGTTGACCAACTACCAGGAGAGCTATTTAAACACGGTGGCGAGGCACTGGCTAGAGCGCTGCACTGGGTCATTACCAAGATTTGGGAGGAGGAAGTTTTGCCGCAGGAGTGGATGGAAGGTGTCGTGTGTCCCATCTACAAAAAGGGCGATAAACTGGATTGTAGCAACTACTGCGGAATAACATTGCTGAACACGGCCTACAAAGTACCTACTCTCCTTATTTTTATGCCGTCGACTAACACCAATTGCTAGAGAGTTCGTGGGGCAGTACCAGGCGGGTTTTATGGGCGAACGCTCCACCACGGACCAGGTGTTCGCCATTCGCCAAGTACTGCAGAATGCCGCGAATACAACGTGCCCACACATCATCTATTCATCGACTTCAAAGCCGCATATGATACAATCGATCGGGACCAGCTATGGCAGCTAATGCACGAACACGGTTTTCCGGATAAACTGACACGGTTGATCAAAGCGACGATGGATCGGGTGATGTGCGTAGTTCGAGTTTCAGGGGCATTCTCGAGTCCCTTCGAAACCCGCAGAGGGTTACGGCAAGGTGATGGTCTTTCGTGTTTGCTATTCAACATCGCTTTGGAAGGGGTAATACGAAGAGCAGGGATTAACACGAGTGGTACAATTTTCAATAAGTCCGTCCAGCTATTTGGCTTCGCCAACGACATAGATATTATGGCACGTAACTTTGAGAAGATGGAGGAAGCCTACATCAGACTGAAGAGGGAAGCTAAGCGGATCGGACTAGTCATCAACACGTCGAAGACGAAGTACATGATAGGAAGAGGTTTAAGAGAAGACAATGTGAGCCACCCACCACGAGTTTGCATCGGTGGTGACGAAATCGAGGTGGTAGAAGAATTTGTGTACTTGGGCTCACTGGTGACTGCCGAAAATGACACCAGCAGAGAAATTCGGAGACGCATAGTGGCTGGAAATCGTACGTACTTTGGACTCCGCAAGACGCTCGAATAGAGTTCGCCGCCGTACCAAACTGACAATCTACAAAACGCTTATTAGACCGGTAGCCCTCTACGGACACGAAACCTGGACGATGTCCGTGAAGCACCAACGCACACTTGGAGTTTTCGAAAGGAAAACATCTATGGTGGGGTGCAGATGGCGGATGGTACGTGGAGGAGGCGAATGGACCACGAGTTTCATAAGCTGCTGGGAGAACCATCCATCGTTCACATCGCGAAAATCGGACGACTGCGATGGGCCGGGCACGTAGCCAGAATGCCGGACAGTAACCCGGTGAAAATGGTTCTCGACAACGATCCGACGGGCACAAGAAGGCGAGGTGCGCAGCGGGCAAGGTGGATCGATCAGGTGGAAGATGACTTGCGGACCCTCCGTAGACTGCGTGGTTGGCGACGTGTAGCCATGGACCGATCCGAATGGAGAAGACTCTTATATACCGCACAGGTCACTTCGGCCTTAGTCTGAATAAATAAATAAATAATATTCCTTATTAAGAATTGCAACTTAAAGGTGCTCGACAAACTATTTAAAAAAAATATAAACTCGCTCGTAGGATGTCTTCTTTCCTCAAAATTCGTTTACAGAATCGGAACATCACTCTCGCTACCACGATTCACAACCCGAGGGGCTATAGTTTTCGTCTTTTTACCTTTCTCATATATCTACTAAGCAGTGGCGTAGCAAGGGGGAGGGGGGGGGTTTGGACTCCCGGATCCCTTATCCTCTTTGCCTCGATCCCCCGGGACCATAGTATGCTGCGACAACTAAGAAGGGGGAGGGGGTTGCAATGAGTTCATGCACTTCTTCTAAAATTCCGGCCCCTGGCTTAGGCTAGTTCGCCGACTGGCTGGCTTGCAGAGATACACTGCTACGTTGTCTAGATCCCTCGGCGGTCGTGCCAGAAACTTCTTCACTCGAATCCTCCTGACTTCCCTCGGCGTCGAGGGTGGTCCACCAGTTCCGGTGAAGGAAACTTCCGCACTGATGGTGCCCCGACTACCGGCGGCTATCGCAGAGGACGCTTTCGCGCATTGCGCTGACTTCTTTTTTCTTCCTTCTTCAGCAGGTTGGCGGTTCGAGTACCGAGGACGGTCCGACGATTCCGGTTGGCAGAAGGCTTCCGGTTCGACGACCCGGACGACTACGTTGATACACGCCGGGCAGAATGGGGATGACGCATCACCACACATCGGTGCAAATATTGGCGGAAACTACCGTGTCCTGACAGGAACTGTGTAATGTACGTCGACGCATTGGGGATGAGCCGGTGGGTCCACCTTCCACTATCTGCATTGTCCCACTCCTGCTGCCACTTCACCATAGAGTCCAGTCTCACCGTCTCCCTCACATTTCTGGTACCTCTCCGTATCCTCGATATCCTCTGCTAAGGTTATGCAGATTGGAATCATCCCAGCGATAAAGCAAACTGCCTCTGACGAAATGGTTCGGTATGCGCTCGCCATTCGAATGGCCATTAGACAAAACACGCTATTCAACTTCCTGCGATTACGTTTCGTCTTGAGCAAAGCTCCCCACTCCTAGATGTCTCAAAGCCCGCACAGACGGTATGTCGTGCTCTCCGACGATAATCTGCATTCGCTGTATGGTTCGGCAGTTGCTGACCAGCATCACTTCTGTTTTGTGGTGAGCAAGCTGCAGCTTGACTCCATTCCTCCAGTTTTCAACTACGTTGGTCGTCTCCGCCACCAGCATTTCTACCTCTTCCAGCGACTCTCCGGTTATCGTTAGAACGACATCATCCGCGAATCCGAAAATCTTCACGCCTTTGGGAAACTTCAGCTTTAGCACTCCGTTGTACATAACGTTCCACAGCATTGGGCCAAGTATGGAGCCTTGCGGAACACCCGCCGTAACCCTAATCGACTTCTGCCCCGAATTCGTATCGTAGACCAGAATCCGGTTTCGAAGTAGCTCTTAAGGATTCTACATAAATAACCAGGAACCCGCATTCCATGCAGCGCTACGGCGATGGCCTCCCAGCTGGTACTGTTAAATGCGTTTTTGACGTCAATCGTTACTATGGAGCAGAACCGATTGCCGCAATCTCTTTTTCTTGGATGCTTTCTCTGCAACTTCAACGACCGCCTTAATTGCATCCACCGTCGATCTGCCTTTTCGGAACCCAAGCTGCTTCTCCGGCAAGCCGATCTCGCCCTACGTGAACTAGGTCATCCTATTAAGGATAATCATTTCCAGAAGCTTCCCCAGTGTATCCAGCAGGCATATGGGCCTATACGAAGCTGGACTCCCCAACGGTTATCCTGGTTTCGGCAGTAACACCAGTTTCTAAATCTTCCACTTATTCGGAAAATAGCCATCTGCTAGGCATTTCTGTAGCACCATCCTGAACAAATCTGGAAACGCCAGTATCGCAGTTTTTAGAGCCACGTTTGGAATTCCATCCAGACCCGGCGCTTTCTTCATCTTCAGACCTTTCGCCACTGATGACAGCTCGTCGTTGGAGACTTGCATACCTGCAATGGTGACTCGGTCTTCATCTTCGTACAGCGTAGGCGGCCACATCGTAGAATCATGCTGCGGGAAAAGACCGTCCACGATGATATTCAGCTTGTCCGGACACATCTCCGCTGGCGTCGCTGGACGCTTGATTTTCGTTTATGGCACACCAAGGATCAGCGTCAGCTTCTTGGCATAACTGCTTGAAGCAGTTGTACTTGCTGACTTTGATCTCCCGTTTGAAAGCCGCTCTAGCCTCCCGGAAAACTATCTTACGCTCTTCTCTTACCGTTTCAAACCTTGCCCCCAGGTAACCATTAAGCACTTTAATAAGCCTTATGTAAACCATATAATAGCTTTTCAGTGCCTATAAGCTATATATTTGATTTTCAAGTGCTCATTGACAGTATAAACTTCAAGCAGCAAGCCGTATATTGGTATATAACGCTTCGATGTTGATACAAGCCGAATAAGGGAACTATCATTACTTATTTAGAGCTACCATCTATGACGTTTGAGTGAAATCAATAACAAAAATGTATAGAATTCCATAATCTGTCTCTTTTACTCGCATTTGAATCAGACATTTTTTAAACTATGATGTATGCTGTTTAGTAGAGTAGAGTGGGGCAAGAGTGCGCGTGGGGTAAGAGTACGTTTTCGATTTTTTGAAGTAATAAAAAAAGATAAACTAGCAGCACTGCATCAGTTTGACTGGTATTCTGGCCAACTATTATCATGTGTAATTGTAAACGATTTGAATAAACAACAAGGGAGATATGGAGTTAGATAACTTTTTGGTCATTTTGCTAAAAATAATTTGATTTCCGCAACTAGTATTTCATTACCATATATACGTTCAATCAGGTGAACATTATACCATTTCAATAACCTATTGTATAGAGTACTTTATGGTACAGAACACCAATCCGGTTGGTTTTCCAAGAAGTCAAAACCATTACTTGAATATTTTTTGGGACTGTGGGGTAAAAGTACGCAGGAACCGGTGGGGCAAGAGTACGCATATGAATCTTCAAGTTATGATGTCAAACCCGTATCTCCGGCCGAAATAAGACTTCTTCCAAAGCGTAAAGATCCACAACTAAAAAAAAGGGACAGAATTTGAAATTATCACAAGTTTTTAGGGTTAGTTGAAATAATTCGGTGTTAGAAAGGACTTAGCGAACAAAGCGAAATAATGAAAGTGTATTAGGACTTGTTGTACACCTAAACATAGTACAAACACAATTTCATCTAAATGATAATTTCATTTAATCAAAAGAAACATTCATAAATTACGCAAAGTTTAGCTGGGAAAGGTTGTGAGATGTGTGACGATCCATATAATTTTTAAAGGATTCATACAAATAGTGTAAGATAGGGTTGGGGGGAATTGAATAGCCAAATTTTGCGTTACGTGATTGGTGGACTTTCTTTAAGGAAAATGCCTTTATATACGCCACCTGAAACCTGATATATATGTTTACCTCCGTATTTTTTTGTATATATAAAAAACAATGGTTTTTCGTATGGAAGTGCACATTTTTAGGATACCCTCCCCCTTTAAGAGTTACGTAATCTTTAAACATTCCCTAATATATGCTCATTAAACATCAATTAAATGTTATTAACTCTTATTTATGTTAATATATACTTAAAGCACATGATTGGATAAATGCGTACTCTTACCCCACCCGATGCGCACTTTTACCCCACCGGTGGGGTAAGAGTGCGTTTTTCACTTGTCTTGCAATAAGGGTTCTACTAAAACGAATCCCAACAATTTCAATATTTTTTCCACTGGGTAACATAAAGGAAGAGTATATGAATCATCGACACTGATTTGATATGCAGAAGCTTGCTTCATAAGGGCCACATGATCGATTGAAAACTAAGTGCGTACTCTTGCCCCACTCTACTCTAATAATTATGATAACGATTTGTATATTGAAAGAGATCTACAGTATATTGCAAGGAATATGCCTGATGAAAGATAGATGAGCTGAACTAAATCATATTGATATTTATTATTTATCACTTCAAGATTGCCTTTCATAGGCTTCATAAATACGAGAAACTTCCATGTAAGTTGATTACAGATTCATCATGAACACATTTTCGTGCTACTTCGCCCTTGATATGGAGGCAAATAGAATCCTTCTGTTCATTTATCCTTCTCAGACATGCTTCTACTCAGTGCTGAGGTGGATCAGATGGCAACTCATCGGAAAACCAAAACCAAGTCCATCTACCAAACACAAGCGTTCAAATCCATAAATAAAATCTAATTAGCAAAAAAATATCGAGTCTCCCATGGGAAGAAAAAAGAAAGAACGAATTAAAATTGTAAATAAATATTTTTCGTTTCATTTTTTTTCGTTCCATTCCCACTCGTCTAAAAATTTTGACATTTTGTCGAATTAAAGTCATTTTTAACTGCTTAATGGTTACTTGGGGCAGCACGAAGATTGGCAAGAGATTCGTTCCACCAGCAATTTGGGCGTCGGCTGTCCAATGGCTCCAGTTTCCTTGGCATCGACGCATCGCAAGCCCTCGCTAACGTTTCCGTCAGTTCATCTGCTTCCAGATTTGTTGCGCCGCTGTCAACTCGAAGTGATTCGATGAAAAGCTCCTTGGCAAAGTCCTTCGTCTTCCATTTTCGCCCGGTAGTCCTTATCCCTCTCCGCGTCGTCGGTAGCCGTGTTCCAACACTGTACCGGATAGCTTGGTGATCACTATGAGTGTAGTCCTCACAAACTCTCTAGCTCATGTTTCTCACCAGCGACGAGCTAGTTAGTTAGCCTGCTTCCCCATTCGACTGCCCAAGCATTGAAGTCGCCTTACGGCTCAGCAATAATTGGCACGTCGCACATTGCTTCTGTTGTCGATTGCCACAACAGTTGCTGTGCGGTGTCGCAATGATTCCTCGCCATCGCCTTCTAGTATGCAGGGCATTGGAAGCCACCCGTCGTATGGTCGTTTCCATCCTCCGGTTTGCAGAGCAAGCATCTCGGTTGCTTCGTACAGTCCCTAGCAACGTGTTCTTCTTCGCCACATTTTCTACATAGACCGGATCTGTCCGGACCTTTGCAGTTTCGCGCCTGGTGTCCAAACGCCATGCATTTGAAGCATCGCTCCATCTCTTTGGTGAAGCGCGGAGTGAGTCTCAACGGGCACACCGACCATCCGACTTTCACCTTGCCCACCTCCCCCATTTTATTTATTGTTCATATTTACTTGCTAAGTAAGGTACAACCTTTTTAATTTTAGCAATCGGAATTCGCTGACAGTTTCAAATTTATAATTTCAATTTACAAAAAAAGTAGAGAACGAGAAAGGCAAAAAAAATTTACTTAACTAAATCCTTCTATTAAAGTAATGTGTACATTGTCTGCGGAACTCAGGTACATTGGTACAAGACTTGATGTCAGGAAGAAGTTGATTCCAATAAACAATACCTTGAACGAAAAATGACGCTCTGTAATGTGAAGTTTGATATAACGGAATAACAAAATTATTAATACGCGAGTTTTGAAAAGATTGCAATTTATTGAAAAGAAATCGTGGTGTCTTTGTACTTACTATTTTGAAAAATGTGATACATGTTCTAAGTTTAAAGTAGTCATAAAATCCACACCCTAATAATTGTGGTTGAAGATGCGTTACTCTAGAATATGAGGACAGATTGAAGATCCATCGCACACAGCAATTCAATGCAACCCTCAACCTATCAAAAGCTCTAGCAGATGCATTCAGATAAAGCTCGAGTCCATAAGAAAAATGTGGAAGCAATAATGCCTTAAAAACACGTAGTTTAATGTTCGTAGATAACATGCTTCCCGTACGTTTCAAGTGTCGAAGACCTGTAACCGTTCGGTTCCAATATATACTTGCTGGCTCCACCACAAGTCCTTTTTACCCATACTCCCCTCTGAATATGACCAATAAAAAGAAACAATAATTCATCTCACTCTCATTGTGAACAAATGTCAACATGAAAGTGTATTGTGTAGATTATGTTCACTCATACCACAAGATTGACATTTGATCGGATTCGAGCAGTTTGAGTTTTTTCTAAGAACGAGCACAACCTTATGTTGTCGTCATGCTCACCCACAGATGGTGCCACAATACAACAGTGTGCGCAAACAGAAAAGCATTAACATAAATGCAAATGGCCAATTTCTGACTGTGATCCTCCAAAGTAATTGTAGTGCGCGCGTGTGTAGATTTTAATTTGTGAGGTATAATTGTTATAAATCCTCAAAAATGGTGAAGTTTCTAATTCTTTGCGGTGTCTTTTCTCTAATGAATTAGGATCAGCTAGTGCAACAAAAAGCTGCAAAAATGCGTCTGATATTTGTTAGTTTTGTTAGTCCATTAAAAATATAATTGTTAAGTGTTAGTATGGTTAGTATTTGTTAATTTTTAAATCCAAAACCTAAGACTAATACACATTAAAATCTAGTAATATGATACACAATAACGGACGAAACAAAAGAAGGCGTTAAAAGAGTGTTAAAAATCCAAAAAAAAGGTAATTATATACAAGAAAAGGAAAAAAGAGTGAGGTTAGGTGAAGTGACGTTACGGGGGACTAATTATTGATGGCCAGGTCCATGACAAGGGGCCTTTTTCTTTATGTTCATTTCGAATTTCCTGTAGTGCAGTGGAGGTGATTTCCGGAAGATAGTGCGATTCACGGGCAAAGTATATTCCGACGCTACAGCCGCCGTTCAGTTCTGTGGGCACAGCCGTGGTCGCATTCTCACGTGGTCACGTGGATCGGCCCTGTTCATCGTCCGCTAGCATCAGGCCGCCATCTTCCAATGCCCGCCGAAATCCACATAGCCAAACCAGGATCGCTCGACGTTTCCGTCTTTCAACCATCGCCGCAGTCGATCGGCTGTTCCAATCGGGCCTCGATCCCTGATCGGCCAAGACAAGTCGTCATCGCCGCGTGCCGTCTATGATGATCAGCGATTTCCTCGATGCTATCCGCTATCACGATTTCCTCGAAGCCACCAAACTGTCAGCTACCACCACCAGGATCCGGATCCCAACGAAACAAACCAAGCAAGTACCCCTAATATGTGACGTCACTCAATAAATATGTAAAATGTAAACTCCTCAGGTAGCTGTTTATTAGAAAGAGCACCCCAGAGTAATAGGTCTTTCACCATAGTTGCTTTGCCTCGTTCTCCGGGTTTATAAAGGGACCATCAAGCCTCGACTTTCGTGGATCATAAGTTAATTTAGTTTACCCCCCCCCCCTTTGTATAGTGTTCTGTTTGCCTGCCCTCCGTACAAGTGACCTCCGTGGGTAGAGGTTCATTATAAATTGACTCCTGCTCGAAAAGAACATTTGCCACTTGTATATGGTGTACGAAATGTGTCCAACGACCCTAAGATCCAATCCCCATGAGTTAGCGAGTTTCAGACCTGCAAATATTTTACCACATTGAGCATCGATGTGACAATCCCATTGAAAATTGTTTTGAAAAATGATTCCGAGGTTGGAAGCTTTATCAACATAATTAATAATTGTATCACCTAAAACAATGTTAGGAAGAACACCCTGCATGCTACGTGATCGTGAAATGAACATTGCTTTCGTTTTAGATGAGTTTATAGGAAGCAGATTGGTATTTGACCACGTCAATATATTAGACAAATCAGCATTTAATAAACTCGCCATTTCAAATTCAGACAGATTGCAAGAATGAATATATATTTCAACATCATCAGCAAACATATGTATGCTACAATGTCTTAAAACAGATGGTAAGTCATTGATAAACAATGAAAATAGGAGTGGCCCCAACACGGATCCTTCCTCCCGATCCTCCCGAAGTAATTCTGACTTCATCAGAAAATTTACCATCCGTATAAACTACCTGCGAGCGATTGGCTAAATACGAACATATGAGCTTTACTGCCCCACCAGAGAAATTGAATTTTGTTGATAATTTAAGCAACAAACGATTATGGGACACTCTATCGAATGCCTTAGAAAAGTCAATTAGAAGTAAAAACGCCTTTCCTTTTTATCAAGCGTACTGAGTATATCATCATGAACTTTCAGCAAAGCAGAAGTTGTACTATGAGCTTTTCTGAAACCAGATTGGTATTCACGAAGAAGATTGTATGTCGAAATGAAATGTTGTATTTGATTTTCAAAATTTTCTCCAATGCTTTAGATAATGCAGATAAAATACTAATTGGACGGAGATTTTGCAGATCATTGCTTCTCGGTTTTTTCCGTAAAGGAATAACTTTAGAAATCTTCCAAGCAGTGGGATACTTTCCACTTCTGATTATAGTGTTAAATATATGAGTTATTGGTGAGATAATGTATGGTAATATGAGTTTAATAAATTTCAGAGGTATTTCGTCCATTCCTAAAGCATTTGATCTAATCGAATTGATTACATTGGAGACATCAAGCTCACTAGTTATCGCAAGTTTGAATCTATTTTCATTTGGCAACACCAGAGGAGGCAAATTTTGATCTGTGGTGAAATTGGAACTGAAAAATTCGTTGATTTCATCACTTGTGTTAGAAAGATGCGTAATAGAAGAGCTGTTGGTAACATTGATATCCTTCAGTCTTTTCCAAAGATGCTTGCTTGTGTTAGACGAATAAACTATTTGAGAAACGTAGTTGGACTTGGCTTCTTTAATCATGTTAGTTACACGGTTGCGCAGCCTTCTAAATTGATCATGGTTCTCCTGATTTCTATGTCTGATCCACAATCGGTAGGCAATATCACGCTCTAGCATAGCTAAAGAAATAGAGCTATTGAACCATGGATTTTTTTGGGTTTACATTGTTGAATGGGAACAAACAAATCATAGATATGGGTAATATATTGATTAAACATATTCAATGCTATATCCGAATCATTAACAGAATAAATTAATGACCAGTCAGTTCTATCGAGTGCATTAGTAAGACTAGCTCTATCGATTCTAGAGTAGTCTCTGAATACAGAAGCCGGCGCATGTTCGGTACGAAGAATGTTCAAAGATGAAAAGATAATATCATGATACGAGAACCCTGGAGCAGATACTTGATTAAAGTTTAAAACAAAATCAGGATCATTTGTTAGCAAAAGGTCAATTAAAGAACTATTACCAGATGAGCAATGAGTAGGTTCATATCCTACACAGCTGAAGCCTAAATTTTCAATGACACTGCGAAATCTATTCGACTTATTATCATACTTCATCAAATCTGTATTGAAGTCTCCTACTAAAATACAATTACTATAAGACAAGGAAAGATCCGTAAGTTTGTTGAGTAAAAATTCAGCGCAATCACACCTCGAGGGGTTATAAAACAATCCAAGTAAAAATTTCTTATTATAAGCTTCTACCTCAACACATATATATTCTGTTATATTAAAAGAGCTTACGTATAATTCGGGCATTGCTAATCAACAATTCAGCCGACATTGATTGAGAAGAACGAGATCGAGTACCTCAGACAAAACACACCTACAGCTAATAGAAGGATCTTACTACTACAAATTAATTCCGAATGATTCATTCAACAACTGACAATATTACAAGTTCCATTTACACACTGTGGTTCATTGGTTACAGCAAGCATTATTAATTCATTTGAGAAAGTGTATCCAGCAACAGCAACAGCAATAGTCATCAGAAGCAGCAACAGCAGCAGCAAGGCGATCATATCCAGACGACATTAACGAAAGCAGCATCGTAACAATTTACTTTTAGGAAGGAACAAAACATGGGAAGACACAGGAAAGGAGTCACGGAATATTTGGGTAGGATAAAGAATAGTTTATTGGATAGGTGAAATTTTTTAGACTTTTAGGAGAGGAAGAAATGACGGAAATTTGTGGGGATCGGATTCCAAGGAAATGAGGAAGGAAGTGAGAAAAACTTGGGAAAGGTTTACTCAGCCAGTTGGTCCTCAGCATGGATGGGAACAGCAGCAGCATCAGCACTTCCCTTCACAAAGACGATTCCATTCCTTGTATACACCGCAGCGATTTTTCCATCCTTTTTCTGTTTCACAGCTAAGGCCTTAATTCTGCGTGCCTCCTCAGTTAAGTTTTCATTGATGAAGATTCGCTTATTCACATCAAATCCTAGATGAGTTAGCGAAAGGTTACGTGACGATAGACATCGGTTGTAGAAATCATCTCTAGCAAATTTAAATGCAAACTGCAGCGCAATAGGAGGTGTAGCACCGGCAGCAATTGGAGTTCTCGCTAAACGTTTGGCATAAATTAGCGGGAAACCATCTTGTGCATATCCAAGAGCACTTGAAATTTTGCTAACATGGCCCATAAGATCTTCAGAAGCATGATAGGAAACTCCAGAAAGCAATAAATCGTTCAATCTTTCCGCTGCTATGATACGTTGCTTGTTGGTTCGCACATCTCGGCCAATTTCCTTAACAGAATCAGATAAACGCTGTATTTCTGAAGAGCATTCTGTTTTGATTTTGTGCACGTCGGTCCGCAGTGTGTCTATTTTCGCTTGCAGATCGGCTTTGCAGTTTTCCACACTAGCTTCTATCCTGGTGTTAGTATTTTCGAACATTTGTTGCAGCAACTGCTGGTAATCGTATCGTTGCTACTTGTGTAGCACCGTACGCTTTCCTCAGCCGGATCGTCATCTGCACCTCACTCAGCATACATTGCGAGACAAGAGCTTCCCTCAGTTCGTCTTCCGACGTAATCTCGTCCAGGTCTCTGCACTCGACTACTGCCTCCTGTGTAAGAGCTCTTACGTTTGCTTCACTGCCCAAGGAATTGGCAACGAGTTTCCGGAAGGCCGAGCTTTTGATTGTTGGATCTTTCTTCAGCTCGAACAGCAACTTCCCCTTCTGGGTACGCATAGTCCTCACAACTTTCTCTCCCAAGCCCTTGAGATCCGGGTTTTCTCTTACTTTCCTTAGGATTGCTCTATACGTCGTCCTATCGCTCGCTTGGATGATCAGGGCGTCACCCTTGACCCTCTCCTGAGGAGATCGACGTTTTTCTTTCTTCTTCTGTTCCTTCTTCTTTTCCACAGTCACCTTCTGCTTCTTCCTCTTCTCTCGCTGGCTTTCCACGGTTTGCCAATCACCGTTCTTGGCGCGATCCTTCAGTACGCTAGCACAATCGTGCACGTTCCGCTGCTTCTTCGGGACTTCCTGCTCTCCTGGCGAGTCCCTGCTTCGCTTCTCCGTGCGAGTATTTTGGATGCTCATTTTTGCCTGCTGTATGCTCCGCTTCCTCTCTCAGCGTTTTTCAGCTGCTTCAGCTCTTCTTTTGAGCGCGTTCTGTTCGTTCTCGGCAGCTTTAACGGCGGATTTGATGCTCGTCACTAGAACCTTTATCTTAGTGTGGACATTGTGTTTGTCCTTCACGAAGTCATAAAGCTCGTTGACTCGCTTCCGCACCTCCATCAGGTTGGACCTCCCAAGTTGTAGTTCCTCCTAAATAACACTACTTGCCGATTTTTGTGTGGACACCCTATTCTCGGATCCTAGCTCCTGTTGGCCAGCCTGGTTCTCAGAAGTCTTGGTCAAACTGATGGTACTTGCTACTGCAGCCTGCGCCATCACTGGAGATCGCTGCAGCTTCCCACTTTTTGTGAACATAATCGCTTCGCCTGCTCCTTCGTTGTTTTTTGTATTCGTTTTCATGTCAAATGGACCCCCTTCGGGCGGTTATCTCTACCTGTTGTAGATAGTCGCCTTTTGTGATCCCATGGGTGCCTTTGTAAACAGTGAGGTCCATGCAAGGGTTGACTCCGGTGCCTTATAGCACCGTGTTCAGAGCCACGTAGATCAGGAATGTTACATCCGAACCTACTACCCACCGGTATAGGTGACAGGTGTTGAGCGTTACCGGAGGCCTGCCAGGTTGTTTACCGGGACGGAGGAAGTTGAACCATTAGCCTGCCTGACCAGTATATCATAATCAGGATCTCACTGGTATGAATCCTTATGTGCCGGTTGGCACTCCTCTTGGGCTTGTGTGCTTTGAGCGGCGCACGGTCGCTGTGATAGGGCCTGCTTGCAGACACATGCAGCTTTTTATAGAGGTTCAACAGAGCCCACTGTCAAACCCCACCACATTCTAGACAGGCCCCCTAACTCGCAGTGGCCATGGGGAGGGCCCAGTCAGCATTTTTATACTAATTGCTATTGATATAGGTCATCATATACACATAAGATATTATGTACATAATCGCTATATACCTACTAAAGTGGAGGCCATATACGTGCTAAATAAGGACTTTCTCGAGTTTTCATGATCATTTATACGACTTAGTGAATATTTGAAAAAATAAATGGTAACAACCCTGTCTCGAACATTTGACCTCTGGAACTAAAGGCTGGTGCTCTACCCTTGCGCTACTCAGCAACTCTTGAAAAGCAGCAAAATTTTGACAATCATAATCTAGATGGAGATTTATTATTGACAAGAGCTTCAGTGTACGATATGAACTACATTGATACGATTCGGATGCCTTGTTGTTGTACGTACAAATGTGGCTTGAATCGTATATGATAACAACTTATGATTATCCTGATAATATTCGTTCGTACATAACAACGATTGCGCATCATTGCAAACGATTCAATCCACGTATAAACGATTCTGAAATGTCAACATCAGTAATGTCTTTCACCATGTTTGCTTTCGAGCTGTGTTTACAGCTCAATTACATTTTAGTTGTTCGCAGATATTGAGCGATATGGTTTGCAGCACAAAATTACACCGGCTATTATCGGAATTTTGGCAGATCGGATGGAGTAAAGTAAGTAATCTTGAAATTAATTTAATCGGTAAAGTTCAGTGCTCAACATGCAGAAGGTGGAAACTGTATACGTACAACGCACATCGGTATATGATTTGCATGACAATATTTGTATACATAAACGATATTTCCGATTTGATCCGAAAAAACTGATATTGTTTATATAGGTTTATGACTTTCATAAACGCAATCGTAAATATTGCATACGCAGGTATCATATACAATATTATTCATATTTTAGCCATCTTTATAAGCAGTCATATACGAATGTGAAAGAAAATAACAATATTATTATTATATTTATTATTTATTTAGTTAACATCTAAACAGATAACACTGAATCAACAATTTGACGCCACAATGCACGGTTCGAGGCCGCATCTCTCCATCCTCGGATACGCCCCACGCTCGCCAAGTCGTTCTGCACCTGGTCTGCCCATCTCGCTCGCTGCGCTCCACGCCGTCTCGTACCTGCCGGATCGGAAGCGAACACCATCTTTGCAGGGTTGCTGTCCGGCATCCTTGCAACATATCCTGCCCTGTACGATACCCTTCCGGCTTTAGCTACCTTCTGGATACTGGGTTCGCCGTAGAGTTGGGCGAGCTCATGGTTCATTCTTCGCCGCCACACACCGTCTTCTTGCACACCGCCAAAGATGGTCCTAAGCACCCGTCTCTCGAATACTCCGGGTGCTTGCAAGTCCTCCTCGAGCATTGTCCATGTTTCATGTCCGTAGAGGACAACCGGTCTTATTAACGTCTTGTACATGACACATTTGGTGCGGTGGCGAATCTTTTTCGACCGCAGTTTCTTCTGGAGCCCGTAGTAGGCCCGACTTCCACAGATGATGCGCCTTCGTATTTCACGACTAACGTTGTTGTCAGCCGTTAGCAAGGATCCGAGGTAGACGAATTCCTCGACCACCTCGAAGGTATCCCCGTCTATCGTAACACTGCTTCCCAGGCGGGCCCTGTCGCGCTCGGTTCCGCCCACAAGCATGTACTTTGTCCAACTTTTGTTGCTTCACGTTTCAGGCGGGTGTACAGTTCTGCCACCTTTGCAAATGTTCGGCCGACAATGTCCATGTCATCCGCGAAGCAAATAAATTGACTGGATCTGTTGAAAATCGTACCCCGGCTGTTACACCCGGCTCTCCACATAACACCTTCTAGCGCAATGTTGAACAACAGGCACGAAAGTCCATCACCTTGTCTTAGTCCCCGGCGTGATTCGAACGAACTGGAGTGTTCGCCCGAAATCTTCACACAGTTTTGCACACCATCCACCGTTGCTTTGATCAGTCTGGTAAGCTTCCCAGGGAAGCTGTTCTCGTCCATAATTTTCCATAGCTCTACGCGGTCTATACTGTCGTATGCCGCCTTGAAATCATCGAACAGATGGTGCGTTGGGACCTGGTATTCACGGCATTTTTGAAGGATTTGCCGTACAGTAAAGATCTGGTCCGTTGTCGAGCGGCCGTCAACGAAGCCGGCTTGATAACTTCCCACAAACTCGTTCACTAATGGTGACAGACGACGGAAGATGATCTGGGATATCACTTTGTAGGCGGCATTAAGGATGGTGATCGCTCGAAAGTTCTCACACTCCAGTTTGTCGCCTTTCTTGTAGATGGGGCATATAACCCCTTCCTTCCACTCCTCCGGTAGCTGTTCGGTTTCCCAGATTCTGACTATCAGTTTGTGCAGGCAAGTGGCCAGCTTTTCCGGGCACATCTTGATGAGCTCAGCTCCGATACCATCCTTACCAGCTGCTTTATTGGTCTTTAGCTGTTGGATGGCATCCTTAACTTCCCTCAAGGTGGCGGTTGGTTGGCCTCCAACATCCGTTAAACTGACGTAGTTATCTCCTCCGCTGCCTTGACTGCCTGTACTCTCAGCGCCATTCAAATGTACCTCGTAGTGCTGCTTCTACCTTTCGATCACCACACGTTCGTCCGTCAAGATGCTCCCACCCTTATCCCGGCACATTTCGGCTCGCGGCACGAAGCCTTTGCGGGATGCGTTGAGCTTCTGGTAGAACTTGCGTGTTTCTTGAGAACGGCACAGCTGTTCCATCTCCTCGCACTCCGCTTCTTCCAGGCGGCGTTTCTTCTCCTGAAAAAGGCGGGTCTGCTGTCTCCGCTTCCGTCTATAACGTTCCACGTTCTGCCGGGTACCTTGCTGCAGCGCGACCGCCCGCGCTGCGTCCTTCTCCTCCAGAATCTGTCTGCACTCTTCGTCGAACCAATCGTTCCGTCGACTTCGACCCATATACCCGACGTTGTTCTCCGCTGCGTCGTTAATGGCTGCTTTGACTGTATTCCAGCAGTCCTCAAGAGGGGCCCCATCGAGCTCACCCTCTTCCGGCAACGCTGCCTCGAGATGCTGCGCGTATGCAGTGGCGACATCAGGTTGCTTCAGTCGCTCTAGGTCGTACCGCGGCGGTCGTCGGTACCGAACATTGTTGATGACGGATAGTTTTGGGCGCAGTTTAACCATCACCAGATAGTGGTCAGAGTCGATGTTAGCGCCACGATATGTCCTGACGTCGATAATGTCGGAGAAGTGCCGTCCATCAATCAGAACGTGGTCGATTTGTGATTCTGTCTGCAGTGGTGATCTCCAGGTGTACCGATACGGGAGGCTGTGTTGGAAGTAGGTGCTGCGAATGGTCATATTTTTGGAGGCGGCGAAATCAATTAGTCGTAGGCCGTTTTCGTTCGTCAGCCGGTGAGCGCTGAACTTTCCAATAGTCGGTCTAAACTCTTCCTCTTGGCCAACCTGAGCGTTCAAATCTCCTATGATGATTTTGACGTCGTGGCTTGGGCAGCTGTCGTACTCACGTTCCAGCTGCGCGTAGAATGCGTCCTTATCATCATCAGTGCTTCCGGAGTGTGGGCTATGGACGTTGATTATGCTGAAGTTGAAGAACCGGCCTTTGATCCTCAACCTGCACATTCTTTCATTGATCGGCCACCAACCGATCACGCGACTTTGCATATCGCCCATCACTATGAAAGCTGTTCCCAGCTCGTGTGTGTTGCCGCAGCTCTGGTAGATGGTATGATTACCTCTAAACGTTCGCACCATTGATCCCTTCCAACAAACCTCCTGCAGCGCTACGATGCCGAATCCACGGTCCTTGAGCACATCGGCGAGTATGCGTGTGCTCCCGATGAAGTTGAGAGATTTGCAGTTCCACGAACCGAGTTTCCAATCGCTAGTCCTTTTTCGTCGCAGTGGTCTTCGCCGATGGTTCCGGTCCGTACTCATTGTTCGTTGCTTAAGATTTTTTAAAGGCTGGCTTGCAGGGCCTGACACCAAACCCCTAAATTTCCGGAGGACCATTCCTCCTTATTTCCGGTGGACCATGGTGCACAGTTTCACTTTAGAGTCCCTCGCTGGCACTCGGACGATGATCAGCCGCCCTAACATGGAGAACAGACGCTGTTGTGAGCCGATCCTGACATGGAGAACAGACGCTCAATAAGATTTGCACCTCCGGAAGGAGCAAACCCCCCTTCCCTGTCAGCATACGACCATAGTTCGTTGGTTACCCGATCTTCCCTAAGGTTGCTCGTATCCCGGCCAGCACCACGGGGAGGTAGGGACAGGAGTTGCTGGGTAAGAGGCTAAGGACTGCGAGATGGGGTATATTTTATTCCTTCAGGTACGCGAAGTACCAATGGTACGCTTTACCCAGCATTTGCCTTTACCCAGCATAACAATATATGCGATACAATTTATCATTTCATATACGATATGTGGTTTACTGGGGGGTCGTCAAGCCCTTGGACAAAGTCCCTATTGTTTTTTTTTTCTTCCTAAACAATGGAGGGGGAATCTGCTCAACAGACATCCTGGGTTGTCCAGGAAGTGCGGGGTTAGGGACCACCTCCAACAGCAAACGAAGGAGGCAGAACTACATCCCCGACCCGCTAAACCGTTTCCATTGCCGCCAAGCCCATCCTCCCTTCGGTACAACCAGAAAGTAATGCTTCAAAGGGGGGCCAGTGCACAACGCACCCTCGAGGTTAGCTGCGTGTCCTTGCAGCACCGAACATCGTGACTCGCTTTTTTAGAAGAACACCATGGTTTCGTGCCAGCGCATTGCCGGCTTTCCAGGTGGCCTTACCACGCCCTATGTCCTTGGAAGGTGAGAAGGGTCGACTTCGCGCCTGCTTTCCTCTGCACGACTGGTATCAAGAATGATGATGCCGCGTGCACCCCAAATTGCCCTCTCTGCGATAGGGTCTATTCGCCAACACACAGAGGGACTTACCGACGCGGTGCCGACGATACCATGTTGTTCTTCACGCGGCCACTTGTTCGATAAAAGGATCGAGTTCGACCACAGAGCATGATCACCGGTATGACCCATGAAGCCGACTCCGATCCCTTGGACCACCTCTTATTTGCGCCTGAACTAGCCATCCTTGAGTCCACGCGCCACCTTCTGTGTAGCTTCGAGACGATTTGGGCGATAGCCGATAAAACGGCGTTCCAGCCAGCTTCATCTTTACACATCCTCCGAACTAGGTTGTCCGGGGTAGTGTCCAGACCACATGTGGCAAGCATGTGGTCACGCATTGCGCGAAAACGTGGGCACACGAACAGCACGTGTTCCGTCGTTTCCTCTAAACCTGCGCACACCGAACACTCGGGCGAGGCCGAGCAAGCCAGCTGCGTTACCTGCACTGTGATTTTGCAGCACGCTTAATGTCACTCCTGATGGAATCCAATTTTCAAAGTACTTGCGTTTTCAAGGGCACACCATTCGATACGGAAGCAACGCACAACTGTCATTTATATATTTTTCCAGCTTTGCTGCGTTGCAGCATACGTGAAAAACAAATGACAGTTGTGCGTTGCTTCCGTATCGAATGGTGTGCCCTTGAAAACGCGAGTACTTTGAAAATTGGATTCCGTCAGGAGTGACCTTAAACGCCGGACACTTCAAACCCCGCATGGGGTGCTTGCTGTCCACAGCTTTGCTGGAACAAATCAAACAATTGGGAGGGTTCGTGTAGCATTGTGCCTTATGTCCATCCAATCCACAGCGTCGGCAGAGATTGCTTCTGTCAGAGCCTTTGCAGGCTCATTGCTTGTGCCCCGGTTCCAGGAACTTGAAGATAACTTGGGGTTGCTCGTATATGCCCACAGGGCACACCGACCATCTCACCTTGACGCTCCCTAACTTGACTACCTTGGAGGCGTCCGCTGCAGATAGCCAAACCAATGCTACCTACGTTCCTGCCGGACCTTTCCGTAGCCGAACGGCTGCGGTGGGCGTCTCCACTTCACACTGTCGCCGCAGTGCCGTGACGAGCTCTTCGACTTCGGTGATCTCGTCCAGGTCTTTAATCCTTAGATTCACCTCCGTCGTGAGTGCCCTCACCTTGACCGTCTCGCCTAGGACATCCTCCGCCAACTTCTTGTAGGCGGCGCCCTTTTGCGAGACGCCCCACTTCAGCTTGAGGATCATATCGCCCGTCCGGGTACGTCTTATTCGACGTACGTCGGCGCCGAGTTCACCAGCCTGACGTCACTCATCATCGCCTTCAAGACGTCCGAGTACTTAGCCTCGTCCGTCTTGATGACTAGGGCATCGCCCCTGGAGCGATTGGCGCCTACCCTAGACTTCTTGCTACCCTCATTCGCCTGGGCCTTCTTTTCGGCCCTTGACGTCTTCGGTTTCCTCTTGTTCTTGACCAAGGTCTAGGAGGCATCATCCCCCTCTATTTCCCTGGTCTGGTGCGGCTGAGAGCTCTCAGCCCTTACTATCGTCTTTCCTGGGTGGACGGACCTTTCCAGGTCCTTCCTCCCCCGGTTTTGGGGTACCTGGCCCGGCTTCCCAGCCCCACTACCCTTGTTCGGGGTAGTAACCCTCCGCGTTTTGGAGCGGCTCCCAGGGAGCTCATCCCCTGGAGACTGTCTCGCCCGTTTTTGTGTCTGCTCCGTTGGAGTAGTCGCCCCGACGTGCCCGCGAATACTTGAGCCTCAGTCTGGGTAGACCTGGACTCCACGGATTTCACGGGTTTGCACTTGGCCGTCCCGACCGCCCTCACCAGCTTGGCGTCCAACCAACATCGACTTTCGAAGTTTCAGCAAGCTCCACTTGAGGTCCTTACTGATATTATGCTTCGATGTTTCGTTCGTCTTTATCCAGCGGCGCATTTCCATCCTGCTGGAAACTTGGCTTAGAAACCTCGCAGTTGATAGCTGTGGAAGTGCTTAATGAACACTAAGCTGCGAGGCGGCTCTATCCCAGTGTGGGGGGGGATGTAATGCCAATAAGAAGAAGAAGCAGAAGAATATCATAAGGTTTCTTACCCGTGATCTGAAACGGGACGGGATATTCAATCAATTATTGACTCCCAGTCGATGAGCGTCGTCTGTGAATGGGCACTAGGTAAGTGAGATGACGTTTCCCGACGTATTCCAAAGTTCGGCTAACAGACTGTACCCCGCTCCAGGAGCTAAACTATAAAATATTGCGTGTTCAAATTCGTATCCGTTGGTTCATGCTGAAAGTCGTTGCCGGTTAATGTGTTCGCAATCTTTCTCTGTTGGTTTCCCGTACGGTTTGTTAACTTTCGAGAACAGTAGATTGTTTGTTCCAATCTGCCGTGATGAAACTGCCATCTTTGGCCTACCTTTCATATACATTCACCGCTCTTCCTTGGTGAACATATGATCGATCAGGTTTGCACCTAAAAAAAGAGCAGGTCCCATTTTATTCCATCCAAATCGACTATTAATTTATAAGGTAACACGTTTTCACCTGAGTATCCAAAATTATCTGTATCTTCGATACTTTGATTATTCCATTTTTGGCAACCGTTCGACGTTCAAAATAGAACTCCACAATCGATTACAATCCCATCAACAAATCACACGGATGATACCGACACGCTATCGTACAAAGTGGCGCGCAATTTTGTTTACAAACAACGCTCAATGCCACGTGCTTCGTTGGTATCGTGATCGGATGGATGCCTCGTGATCGATCGTGCACCACTTGTTCGGGTGACTAACGAACCGTGGTTTCGCCGCGAACTCTGACCTCGGAGTGAAAGTGGATTAGAAAATGATGTGACGGTGAGGTTTATCTTCACTACGTTGCAGTTGGCCGACCACAGTGGTAACGTGATCTTGGAGCCGAATTCAATTCTTGATACCAGAATTAAGTGAGGATTAATTAAAAAAAAAGTTATTAGAATTTATTAACGTGTGGAAATCGTAACAGCATTCGTTACGCACAGGAAGAGTTTACGATACCCAGCAAACAAACTTGAGGTCTAAAAATGGTGCTGGATATTGCATTGTCTCGATATGACAATACGACCCCATTCGGATTTAAACTCATCGGAGGAGCAGATTTTGATGTGCCACTGCAGGTCGTTAAAGTGAGTGATGCGTAAAATATGATTTGATGTGTGAACATGTGAATTTTTGTTGAAAAATAAGTGATAATAATGCTCCTCAGTGAAAGTCTGTATTCTTGTTACATAACAGCAAACCAAAAAAAGAATCTTCTTAGAACAGGTGATGGCTTTGATTGCCTTTCTCTTTCAAATTGAAATTCAAGGTGAAGATCGGCTATTGAAAAACGATGCCTGTGCAAAAAATAGATCAGACTTAGTGTTGAATTCAAGGACATTTATTGAGAAATAAAATCATTGAAATGAAAGCAGCCGCCATATTGAATGAAACGTAGACATTGACGGAAAAGCCTAACCTCAATGCTAAATCATTTGATAGTGCGGTGCAATGTCTTCTCATTTAGCGGAGAAAGTGAAATAAAAATAGAATCTCTGTTTTCTCGTGTGCCTTTCCGTACATAGATAATACCCGGAAGCATTGCCGAGGAGGTCGGGATGTACCTTGGCGACGTGGTAATTCGCATCAACGATATTCCGACCGGCAATATGTCGTACTACGATGCCCATCAATTACTGGCTTGCGCTGGGAATCAGTTTGTGCTTGGAATTTTGAGGTTAGGAGCAACGTTCCAGGTTTTGAATGTAAATCTTCAAATGTTTGTTGAAATTTCAGAGCGCGTGAAATTCCGCCAGAGCAGCGAGCAATCGTGAAGGAGAAGACTCCAAGCGGTGAACCGGATTTTAACAGCATGGCCAAGCCTTTCTGGTCTCACGTCAATTTTAGCGGATCTCCACAATCCAGAGAGGAACAAGAAATCGAACAAAAGATTTCGGATGTTCCGATCACCGACGAGCAAATTGCAGAAATTCTTTCTGGTGAAGCTGAAGTTTTGAAGCAGCATAACGTGATTGGGTAAGAAGAAAATTTCCCGTTTCGCATCCCTCATAGATCACCCACTTCATAGCAAACATCATCTCTCAAAGGGTCAACTTCAACAAGATGATCCCTACTTCTGGAGTATTCAAGCAAAGCGAAGTGTTCAAAACTCTCAACAGCGAACTTATTCAGGCGGAGGAAGATAAAGATAAGAAGTGGACTACGTTCATGCAGAGGCCAAGCCGACCACCCCCGAAGACACGCGAGGAACGGCTGCGCGAGCTGAATCCACCGACAGAGCGTTATCAGGTACGAATCGTTAAACAACCAAAGCCGAAAATTGCACCCGACTACAAGCCACCCAAGTCTCCGGTAAGTTTCGTTCGTTCTGTCACGAGGATCGTTTCGTGTAGTTTGTGTCAGTTTCCTGCTGTGACTGTGAGTTGAAGGACACAGGAAAGTTTTAGCTCTCTAGGCGTTAGGTGCTCATAGTTTGACTAGGTTTGCCCTTGAATCGAATAGGAACCAACCCCGGAGCCAGAGCCGGTGCCTTTGTACGAAGAATACCTGCACGAGCGAAACGAAATCGAAGTAGAAACCATCAAAACCCTCGAATCGGAACCAGTAATGGAGATTCCAGGTAACTTACCCGAACCCTGTTCCGCAGATCTTATCCATAATCCCGAAGACAACCCAGGTCCTAAGTGCCACGATGCTGATTGCGACTCTGCAGATAACCTTAACTCTTCAACCACAGATAACCAAGGCAGCCCTGCAGCTGAATCGGAAGAAGATGAAACCTCTGAAGAGTTTCGCACACAGCTGGAAAGTGTTCAGAAACAACTGGAGGCTCTTTCAAGTCTGCCAATCACCATCCAAGCTACGATCGCTGCTCTAACAGAGCAGCTTTCTATCTTGGCTCAGCCGAAACGAAAATCGAAAAGCGTGACCCCACGGCCCGAAGGTATTCGAATAATCACCAACATGTGTCTTCACTTTTCATTATTCATATCATCTAGAGATACATTCTATCACACAGTTATAAACTTTCCAACACATACACAGATACTATTTTTCGTTCACCGTCAGCCTTTGTGTCATCGTGTTTTACGTTGACACTTTATAGGAAATTTATATTTGCGCTAGTGCATGTGTAAGGGGAAGTATGGTTGCGATTGCGAGTGCCTGACAAACATACGAAACTATTTTTACAGCAGGATCTGCCACAGCTGATGGCGCTGACGCTGTTACGACTTCGGGCGAAATCGTCCCGGAAGTGTCGGAAACCTTCGAGGTTACCGAGTACAGTAAAACGGAAGCTGGGCAAGCGGAGAGCGAACAGTCAGCTAGCTCCGACGAAGGTGAACACATTGTCTACACTGACGAACAGTTAGAAAAACTTCAACAAAAGATGCGAGAACACGACATCGAATGGACAGACCGGAACGACAAGGTAGGTCACTCCCTATAACTAAGAGCTTCCGTACTGAGGAGCAATGCCGTTCGCGAATCGGAATAATTCAGTTTGTGTTTCCATGTATGTCTACGCGGCTGCTTATCAACTCTGCAACACACAACACTTACGTAAGTTCATACAGAAACCCCAATACCAGACAGTGGAGTGGGCCATCAAGGCACGTAGATGCTTCTTGGTGATGCACGAAGAGGAAGAAGTAGAATACATTACACTGCCGTTGCGGATTTCACAAGCAATTTTCATTGGAGATGAATCGGACACAACTTCAACACCGTGCGAACAGCTTGCTACACAACCTACTCAAGACACCATACCTGCTGCCGTAGTAGCGCAATAAACAACATTGTACTTCTTTTCCAAATGATATCAAATACAGTTTCCCTATACAGAACCGAATATACCAGCGGAGTTTAACTTAGCTGTCAACCCTTGCACTAATATTCAAAAAAATGGGTGGCTTATCTCTACTAATTGCCCAATTTGCCAAGTCTTCGTTTCACCTTATCTAATCACTTTAAACCCCCTTTCCCTCACCATGCCACTAATTGGGTCCGCGTAGAGTTCGGAAATTTCGTCGCAGTCGGGTATTGCCGATGAAGGTGACACCCGGACGGCCGTCCAGAATGAGCTGAAGTTGCAGGTCGTCAAGAAGAAGAAGAAGGCCGTTAGCGCTTTCGGGCCGTTGACCCCACAGGAACGACCGATCTACCTTCCCGGGGGTCGGAAGTGGCGTAACGCCAAGGACGCCTTCAACGAGCAGTTCATCGCCGAAGTGATCAGCTCCCAGGCTGAACTGATTCAGGGAACAACGCTCGGGTAATTAGTGATTGTTAGGTTTTACATTTCTTCTTTTCAGCACGTTTAGAATCGCTATCGCTTGGATGCCATTGCTCGATTCATTCTGATCTGTCCCATGTCATTCATCTACTTGTAGGAACATTTATGAAAGTCCTCATCTGGGTTACGATGACAGGTAATTGGATGATTTCATCTCAGGGTTTGGTTGCGTTCTTTTGTATTTCTCGTCCTAATTCAACATTTGGTAACTAACGTTGGCGAACACTCACAATCGTACTCTCGTGCACATTCCGTCTTTGGAAAACATATTCGCTCTCGCTCTCGCTGATCACCACTAATAAATCACAGTCATCTAACAGTCATTTTGTGTTTTAGGTGAAATTTTGGAACTACTGCTGGTCCGAGGACAAGGCGAAAAAACCCGAGGTCCACCGGTACGTATGCAATCCACCATTAAGTGTTCATGATTCACACTCAGCCATCTGTCAAACTTGCCATTTCTTTTCAAGCACAACTTCCAAAAAGTTTTCCAACTGTGAGAGCTTGATCTCCAAGTTCGAGCAGGTCTTATTCAAATAGGTAAGGCCACTCACTGTATTCGTCTTTTGCATGACCTTATCGTTAGTCTATTCGCCGGTGTTCTTTCGGCGACACATCCGGTCTAATCCATTCATTTTCTCCCGCCAGAGTCAACTTCCTCAAGTATCAGAAGCCCGAGAAGGACCTCACCTTCATCAAGAACAGCGACGTATACAAGTTGATCCACGACCAGGATGCCCCGAAAAGTGGTATCGAGCTGCGCCCGGAGCTGGTGCTGGCCGAGGAGGATGTCCGAAAGGTAATGCACGACGAAACCATCTTTCAGCCCCGCAAAGATCGGTGCTTTTTGTACCAAAATTGATCGAATCTCATCTTTCAATCTTTCATCTTCATCATCCAACGTCCGCGTTTCCCCTCTCATTCATGCACATCGAACCCTGAATTGGCCTGCCCTGTTCCTGTCACCGCTGCAACACGTGCCGTTACCACTCCAAACGCGAACAGTGTGTATCACCGTGTTAACGAGATCCAAGTTTAGAGTTTGTGCATATTGTACTATCCTTAGATGATCCCTCAGGTCCTTAAATTGTAAAATGAATCACATTTGCCAAATTTCCCGCAACAACTATTTTAGTTCATTAGTAGATCTAATCAGACGCGATTAGTCTGGTGATCTTTAGTGGAGCAAGACAACAAAGACTATTTGTAGATTGTAAGCAATTTAATTTTAGGATCAGCTATTCAATACCCTTTTCATTGCTAAAATGATTGTACTTATACACGTACATCATCCACTCTCGCGAGTTCTACTAGATAAGTAGAGTGTAAACAGTTAAAGTTAGTTTTGTTGACTTCGATTTGTATTTGAAAGAGGTATACATTTAGAAAACTATTGTGTCATAGAAGTACAAGTCATTTGATTTCGCGTGTAATTTTGTTTCTTTCTCTTCTCACCCCATTAGTCCAATTGACGCATTACAATTTATTATTAAGTGTTGAAGCTACATAAATATAAAAGGTTAAATAAAGTGCTCGTTTAAATAATCCGAACGATCCAAACACATTATTGATTTGAAAATAATGTTTCCATTAATTCTTTGGAAACATTGCGCACATTTTACTATAAAACAATGGCAGAACCTGTTGGGTGTTCTGAGGGCAACTTTCATGCATTCCTGTTTTTATCTGCGTCAGTCGAAAATGGAACCGGATTTGTCGGCAGGTGAGAGAGTTGGATAACGGCTGAACCCACGGACATGCTATGGACAATGTTCCTTCGCTGAAGAACTGGAGACTCGTGCAGCAGATATTCCGAAGAAGACCAATGGATCGCCATCGATAACGCCTTCATCGTCACCATCGAGAATAATCTGTGGAAATCATCTGGCGAAAGATAGAGGCGCGAGGAGAAGCCAAAAACGCGATAAAGCGAACAAAAACGGAAGGAAAGGGAGCAGCAACAACCAGGGACATTCGCTTCGAAGCTTAAGCGGTGTGATGATTAATGTAACGATGCCTGCGAAGGATGCGACTGGTTAGTTTGTTAGTTAGTTAGCACTTCGAAATTTTTTTTCAAGTGTCAGCCAGGCCACCACCTTATGTTGCTGTGAGCCGTTCTCAAACTCCTAGGTATGCTATTTTATCCTAGCCCGGATTCAGGAGAAGGTCGATGCGACTCGCCGGTGGCAGCAGGCCGAATTTCGTGCCGGAGAGAATCTTGTGTGCCACCATGTTGTCACGCTTCGTATCCGTATTCATTGATTAAGCTTTCGACCGTTTTATTCACGAGAATATGTGGGGCGCCCTGTGGCGCAAAAGGGTTCCTGAGAAAATCATCGGCCTCACCGAGGCACAGTACGGCGCCTTCTCGTGTGTAATGCTGCACGACGGGGTCTTGTCCGACCCCATCCGGGTCGTAGCTGGTATGAGACAAGGATGTATTCCATCACCGCTACTGTTTCTCATCGTAATGGATGAAATTCCTTTTTTTTCAACTAATTTTATTTGCTAATTATCTAATACATGCATTCATCTCTTAGACTAGGTGTTCCGTGTTTTCTTAACACTATCATCCTTATTTGCTATGTTACAGTTTTAATTATTATTAATACATTTCAATTGCCTCTGGCCTCTAGATTGCCTCTAGAATTTTTCCTCTGGTTTCATTGAACCATGTAGGAATTACAATGTTTTCAACTTAAACTAAACTTAACCTATATGCAATAGAAGATTGCAACGATTTTTGTCTAAAATTGGAAATTATTTTGTTGGACATTTGTTGCAATGTCTCAATATTAGAAATTCTATGAAGTTCATTGGTACTATACCACGGAGGCAACTTCAGAATCATTTTCAAAATTTTATTTTGAATCCTCTGGAGTGCCTTCTTTCTGGTATTGCAGCAACTAGTCCATATTGGCACAGCATACAACATGGCAGGTCTAAAAATTTGTTTGTAAATCAAAAATTTGTTCTTAAGACAAAGTTTTGATTTTCTGTTTATAAGTGGTTGTTACATTTGGCTTGAAGGCCTTCAATGTGATTTTTAAAAGTTAATTTTTGATCTAGCAGAAGTCCTAAATATTTAGCTTCGCTAGACCAATTAATTGGAACCCCATTCATAGTGACAATATGTCTGCTAGAAGGTTTCAAATAAGAAGCTCTCGGCTTATGTGGGAAAATTATAAGAAAATTATAAAATTTTCCATTTTTGCAAGTAAGTGGAGAAAATATCCAAACTTTTTTGCAATCTACTACAAATGACACGAAGGCTTCGCCCTTTGGCTGAGAGACCTGTGTCATCTGCAAACAAAGATTTTTGACACCCTGGTGGTAAATCAGGTAAGTCAGAAGTAAAAATGTTATACAATATGGGCCCCAGTATGCTGTCTTGGGGGACACCAGCCCTTACAGGTAATCTATCAGATTTAGAATTCTGATAGTTTACCTGCAGTGAGCGATCTGATAAATAATTTTGGATCAGTTTAATGATGTACAGAGGAAAATTAAAATTCATCAATTTTACAATCAAACCTTCATGCCAAACACTGTCAAATGCTTTCTCTATATCAAGAAGAGCAACTCCAGTCGAATATCCTTCAGATTTGTGGAGCCGAATTAAATTCGTTACTCTTAATAACTGATGGGTGGTTGAATGCCCATGGCGAAAACCAAATTGCTCATCAGCAAATATAGAATTGTCATTAATATGAACCATCATTCTATTTAAAATAATCTTTTCAAACAGTTTGCTTATTGAAGAAAGCAAACTGATTGGGCGATAACTAGAAGCCTCAGCTGGATTTTTGTCCGGCTTCAAAATAGGAACAACTTTGGCGTTTTTCCATTTATCTGGGAAGTATGCCAATTGAAAACATTTGTTAAATAAATTAACCAAAAAGGATAAAGAGCTCTCAGGAAGTTTTTGATAAGTATGTAGAAAATACCATCATCACCCGGGGCTTTCATATTTTTAAATTTTCTAGTAATAGATCTCACTTCATCCAAATTAGTTCCCAACGAAGGGTCAAAAACATTCTCTTGATTGAGAATGTCTTCGAAGCTCCGTGTAACCTGATCCTCAATTGGACTATAGAGACCTAGACTAAAATTATGGGCACTCTCGAACTGCTGAGCAAGTTTTTGAGCCTTTTCGCCATTTGTTAATAAAATTTTATTTCCTTCTTTAAGCGCTGGAATTGGCTTTTGAGGTTTTTTAAGAATTTTTTTTAATTTCCAAAAGGGTTTCGAACTGGGATCCAACTTCGAGACATTATTCTCAAAGTTGGTATTTCTCAGAATAGCGAAACGTTTTTTAATTTCAATTTGCAAATCTCGCCAAATAACTTTCAACGCGGGATCGCGAGTTCTTTGGTATTGCCTTCTTCTCACATTTTTAAGACGGATCTGTAGCTGAAGATCGTCGTCAATAATAATGGAGTTTAATTTAACTTCACATTTCGGAATTGCAATGCCTCTGGCTTCGACAATTAAATTTGTCAAAGATACGAGAGCATTATCAATATCACTTTTGGTATCGAGAGGAATATCAACATCATAATTCCTATCGATATACGTTCAATCAGCTCTATGATAATTAAAAGTAGAGCTGATTGGATTATAAATGGCTTCTTGTGAGATTTCAAACGTCACAGGAAGGTGATCAGAGTCAAAGTCAGCATGAGTTACCAATTGGCCACACAGCTGACTTGAATCCGTTAAAACTAAATCAATTGTAGAAGGATTTCGACTGGAAGAAAAACAAGTTGGTCCATTGGGATATTGAATAGTATAATATCCTGCAGAACAATCTTCAAATAAAATTTTACCATTGGAATTGCTTTGAGCATTATTCCATGAACGGTGTTTGGCATTGAAGTCACCAATTACGAAGAATTTTGATTTGTTGCGAGTCAGAATTTGAAGATCAGCTTTCAACGAATTCTTTTGATGCCCTTTGCATTGGAAAGGCAAGTAGGCTGCAATGAAGGAAAATTGTCCAAAATTTGTTTCAACAGAAACTCCCAAGGTTTCAAAACTTTGGTTTCGAACGAAGAAAATAATTTATGTTTGATACGTCTATTGATGACAATGACGACCCCGACACAGGCGCTGTCAAGACGATCATTTCTGTAGATAAAATAATTTGGATCTCTTTTAATGGAGAGTCCTGGTTTTAAATAAGTTTCAGTTATAATGGCAATATGCACATCGAATAGTTCATCTTCTTTACCCTTTAGAGAGCGGGCATTCCAATTTAGAACTTTCACACAATTATAGGCACGGTGGCTCCGGATCAGAGAAACGACTGGTATGACGGCGAATGTGAGCAGTTAGTTGAGGAGAAGAATGCAGCATGGGCGAGATTGCTGCAACACCGCACGAGGGCGAACGAGGCACGATACAAACGGGCGCGGAACAGACAAAACTCGATTTTCCGGAGGAAAAAGCGCCAGCAGGAAGATCGAGACCGTGAAGAGACGGAGGAACTGTACCGCGCTAATAACGCACGAAAGTTCTATGAGAAGTTGAACCGTTCACGTAAGGGCCACGTGCCACAGCCCGATATGTGTAAGGACATAAACGGGAACCTTCTTACAAACGAGCGTGAGGTGATCCAAAGGTGGCGGCAGCACTACGAAGAGCACCTGAATGGCGATATGGCAGACAACGGTGGCGGTATGGTAATGAACCTAGGAGCACGCGCGCAGGATATGTGACTTACGGCTCCGAATCTCCAGGAAATCCAGGAGGAGATCGGCCGGCTGAAAAACAACAAAGCCCCTGGAGCTACCAGGAGAGATGTTTAAACACGGTGGTGAAGCACTGGCTAGAGCGCTGCACTGGGTAATTACCGAGGTTTGGGAGGATGAGGTTCTGCCGCAGGAGTGGATGGAAGGTGTCGTGTGCCCCATCTACAAAAGGGCGATAAGCTGGATTGTAGCAACTACCGCGCAATCACATTGCTGAACGCCGCCTACAAGGTACTCTCCCAAATTTTATGCCGCCGACTAACACCAATTGCAAGAGAGTTCGTGGGGCAGTACCAGGCGGGATTTATGAGTGAACGCTCTACTACAGACCAGGTGTTCACCGTACGTCAGGTATTGCAGAAATGCCGCGAATACAACGTGCCCACACATCATCTATTTATCGACTTCAAAGCCGCATATGATACAATCGATCGGGACCAGCTATGGCAGCTAATGCACGAAAACGAATTTCCGGATAAACTGATACGGTTGATCAAGGCGACGATGGATCGGGTGATGTGCGTAGTTCGAGTTTCAGGGGCATTCTCGAGTCCCTTCGAAACCCGTAGAGGGTTACGGCAAGGTGATGGTCTTTCGTGTCTGCTATTCAACATCGCTTTGGAGGGAGTAATACGAAGGGCAGGGATTGACACGAGTGGTACGATTTTCACGAAGTCCGTCCAGTTATTTGGTTTCGCCGACGACATTGATATCATGGCACGTAACTTTGAGAGGATGGAGGAAGCCTACATCAGACTGAAAAGCGAAGCTAAACGGATTGGACTAGTCATCAACACGTCGAAGACGAAGTACATGATAGGAAGAGGCTCAAGAGAGGTCAATGTGAGCCACCCACCACGAGTTTCTATCGGTGGTGACGAAATCGAGGTGGTTGAAGAATTCGTGTACTTGGGCTCACTGGTGACCGCCGATAACGATACCAGCAGAGAAATTCGGAGACGCATAGTGGCTGGAAATCGTACGTACTTTGGACTCCGCAAGACGCTTCGATCGAATAGAGTTCGCCGCCGTACCAAACTGACTATCTACAAAACGCTTATAAGACCGGTAGTTCTCTACGGACACGAGACCTGGACGATGCTCGTGGAGGAACAACGCGCACTGGGAGTTTTCGAAAGGAAAGTGTTGCGTACCATCTATGGTGGGGTGCAGATGGCGGACGGTACGTGGAGGAGGCGAATGAACCACGAGTTGCATCAGATGTTGGGAGAACCATCCATCGTTCACACCGCGAAAAGCGGAAGACTGCTGTGGGCCGGGTACGTAGCCAGAATGTCGGACAGTAATCCGGTGAAAATGGTTCTTGACAACGATCCGACGGGAACAAGAAGGCGAGCGGGCAAGGTGGATCGATCAGGTGGAGGACGATTTGCGGACCCTCCGCAGACTGCGTGGTTGGCGAGGTGCAGCCATGGACCGAGCTGAACGGAGAAGTCTTTTATGTGCAGCACAGGCCACTCCGGCCTTAGTCTGATGATAAATAAATATAAATACACAATTATTTGGATCCATTGAAACGGAGTCCGATAACAATTTTTGTGTGTACTTTATACCAACCTGAACAGCTTCAGGAATGGTATTTGTTTTGAACATTGCATCAATCATGTGATGCAATTGTTCAGTTAAGAAATCAAAATCGGAAGCAGACATGCTACCTGAATCGGCAACATGACCGTTATTTTCCGCTGAGATATGGCCATAAACCTCATTTTGAGAAGAGAAATTTTGTCTACCAGCAGCGATGTTTGCATACGTAGGTACATTGGAAAAATTGGAATTTACTGTGCTTGCTACCCGCTGACGAGCGGCAAAATTTGTTTGTGAATTGTGGTGGGTATGAATTGCTCGACCGGTAACCGGTTTCGAAATTTGAGCGTTTGAAGAATTTATACCCGTCGAATCTGGGATCCGATTGGAATTTCCCGTCATCAATTTTGCACGGGAATTCAAAACTTGTTTGCGTGAAGGGCATTCCCAGAAATTGGATTTATGATTGCCCCCACAATTTGCGCACTTAAATTTATTGGAATCTTCTCTCACAGGACATGCGTCCTTGGCGTGAGAGGTTCCACCACAAATCATGCATTTAGCATCCATGTGACAATGTTTGGTTCCATGACCCCACTTTTGGCACTTACGGCACTGGGTGGGGTTTTGGAAACACGGACATGATACATAATACAGGCCTTTTCCAAACTTTTCATATTATTTAGTTCACCTTTGTTAAAATGAACTAAATAAAATTCTTGAGAAATGCCCCTTTGGGAAGTACCAGAGTGGGATTTCTTTTTCATCTTAATTACTTGGACTGGTGAAAATCCAAGTAATTGAGAAATTTCAATTTTAATTTCATCCAGTGATTTGTCATCACTGGGAGACCTTTCAAGACGACTTTGAACAATCGCTCAGTTTTGTCGTCGTATGTGAAGAATTTATGGCGAATTCATTATTTTATTTATTAAATTAATACTGAAGAAGACGTTTGCGATCGTCAAAGGATCCCGGCAAAACGCGGCAGTCACCCTTCCTAGCAATCTGAAATGAAACCTTGATCCCCTGAAGGTTACTCAAGATTTCATTCCGAAAGCCAGAAAACTCGGCAACAGATACCACAATTGGCGGAATCCTTTGTTTCTTCGCATGAATCGAATCACCTGGGCTAAAGGTAGATTTGATTTGCTCAACTTCATCATTAATCAAATCGAACTGATTGCTCAGTTCGATAGGAAAAGAAACAATATCAACATTAGATTCAGAAGGAATATCTGACGTCTCCTGCTTCATTCTATTTTTCCGAGCTTTGGCTGGACGATCTTGAAACTTTTTTTCATTGAAGGAAGTGAAGAACTCAGAGACTACACCTTCCTCTTGTTTTTGTTAATGCTCATTGCTGAGCGTGGAGATGTGACCTTCTATGAGTTTTTTTTTTAATCAGAACGGTGTCCCTGCAGGATTACCACCGATTGTCGGAATTTGACTTCCGCAAGCGGGTCCAACGTAAAACGAAGGCACGGGTCCTTGCAAACATCGTAACGGGATCAGTGGGTACAAATGGCGCGTTGAAATTAAAATAGCTTCGGGTAGTATTAAAAACTTCCTTCCGCAAAGAGAGAAAGAACCGCACAGCACGAAAGCACGATGCGGTCTTGTCGATGAGATTCTGGTATGTGCGATTGACAGTGAACCAAACCGCAGGCTGCTATGGCAGCCTATAATCATGAAGCAGCTAAATAACTCCGAATTGGTGGACGACGTTGCACACCTTTATGGCAGGCTAATTATTAACGCCAACAAAACCAAATCGTTGGATGTGAACACTGCGATCCCTTCTAGCTCCACAGTAGCCGGGCCATCAGCGGAAAATGGTGAAAGCTTCCAATATCTTGGTAGCCAAATGGCGTTAGTCGGCGGCGGTACCAAGATCGACATTTGATGGCGGCCTCTGCAGTGTCGACCACCGCTTGCTCGACAATCCTCCCACCGCTTACAAGTACGGCGAAAGCCTGTTCAGGATTACGTAACGCAGAATTTAGTCATTTCGTCACTCTCCTCCCTATCTTAAACTTTTTGAATGAATCCTCTGAAAACAATTATGGATCGTCATACATCTCGCAAACCCCTCCCAGCTAAGCGTTGCGTAATTTATGGATGTTTCTTTTGATCAAATGAAATCAGATGAGATTGTGTTTCGGACTATGTTTAGGTATCAAATAATACCTACTAAATTTTCATTTTTACACAGCAAATAATTTTGAAAATTCAACGACGTTCAAAATTGCAACTCATCCCATCAAACGAATTAACATTTGATATTCAATTACATTTGATTGAATTTTACAAGAAAGCATCGTTTAAATTTATTTCGATTTAGAAGAGTAGTGATATCGATTGAAATTTACGTTTATTTGCATGCTCCAAATATGTGCATTAAAATTCATTTTTTTGTGTCTTTATTAAAGAGACTTTCAGCCCGAGGCTGGCTCGTCTCCGAGGATTAAAATACATTTAAAATCACAACATATTTTTTATCTGTGTAGGCTCCAGCGCTTTGTTCGCTAAGTCCTTTCTAACACCAAATGGTTTCAGCTTATGCTTAAAAGCAGACCCCACACGACGGAAAAAGTTTGACAAACTCTTGATTATTGAAGAAAAAGATTGATCGTGTGAGTGCGAACCCAAAATATTGAAGTAAATATTGAGGGAAATCAGAAAAGTCAAGCTCTATCTGGAATAAGGGCGAATGTCGCAAGAGAGAATTCTCTTCGCCGACTTCCCCTCTGATGTATCCTGTAACGTACAGTTCGATACTTACACTTTAGCGTGTAAGTGAATTGACAGGTCTGCGCTGCGCGCAACACTGTCTGAGTTCTCGTTAATCAATAAACGAACCGACAGGTTCTTTCTAATCGATCACTCGACCTGAACACATCGTATTTTTATTAGCTCCCGCGAATACCCCCAAGTCTCGGTACATTTCGGTAGTGGTTTTACCGGACTTATTAGTGGCGACGAGGAAAAAAATTGTGTTCGGTGCGGCAGCATTATACGGACAGTGAAACTTCTCCGTTTTTGCTCCAATCACCGTCGGAGGCACCATCGCTATCAACGACGAGCGGACTGTTTCGCCGCTCGCTCAATAGATATAGTGAAATCAAAGTGCTAATTAATTGGTGTCGTTTCGGTATAGTGAAAAAAGCATATTTAATTGCTAACCGAACCGCCATTTGGGTTTTTGGCGTGGTTTTTCCCGCAACAATAGAACCAAATTATTAAAACTTACTACGGTTTTTTTCTTTAGAAAGTGGTGTAAAGTGCTACAATTATATTCTAAATTATTAAGAGTGTTTCTTTTTATTCAAAACAGAAGTTCATCGTTCTGCACGGCGGAAGAATTGTGCCGCGAAAATCTGATTAATTAAGGGTCCACTTCTCGATTGATCGATTTATCGGGCACACTACGGACAGCAGGAGAAATTGAACAGCAGCCAAACCTTTGTTGCTGCGGCTTTTGTTTCACCCCGCCCGGGAGGTTTGATGTTTGTTCGTGGCAACAGGTAAAAGTAGCGGATCAAAAGGGTGAGTGAAAACTTTTTGGTTTATGCCAAAATTATAGTAATTAGAATTAATTGAGAAAGGTGATTCCGTGAAATATTGATAATCGATTTTCTTTTATGACTTGTTTTGATTAATTGGTGATTTTACTTTTCGCTATTGCCAAAGAATAGGCGCTTAATCAAAGGTAATTAAAACATAATAAATTTGCGCAAGAGAAGTGGCGTATTGAATGTAACAACTTGGTAAATATTCTTTTTGGTGATTTTATTTTTCGCTTATTCTAAGAAAAGCTGTGTAATTAATTAAAACTAAATTGGTGATTTAGCGCGTTAATTTTTATCAATTCGAAGCGCGGTGAACAATGATGCTTTTTGGCTTTATTTACTAGAACAAAAGAAAAAGAACACAATAGGAAAACAATATATTATTTATCCTGATTATTTGTCAGTGAACGTATTGAATGTATTGAAGCATTTCACTTATTGCAATTTTTTGTTGTATTACGACTTTGAGTGAACTTGTATTGTTTTTTTAGTTTTTGCTAAAATGTTGACAAATATGTCTTACATGGTAGCTCCCAATATTGAGCCCTACCGTAAGGGTCAATCATTTGCTTCTTGGATTAAACGTTTATCATGCCATTTCCGAGTGAATAAGGTGAAAGAAAATGAGAAAAAATACCAGATGTTACTTTTGGGAGGCGATTTTTTGTTCAATATGGCAGACAAACTCTTTCCTACAGATGAATTGTTGGAAGAACTTTCCTATGAAGTAGTAGTTCAAAAGCTTAAGGAGAGACTTGACAATAATGATTCAGTCTTACTCCACAGATATAATTTCAGTAGAATGGTGCAACAACCTGGCGAATCAGCCGGTGATTACATATTTTCGTTGAAAGTTCTTGCGGAAAATTGTGAGTTCGGTGATCAAAAGGATTACCTCATATTGGATCGCATTCTTGTTGGTCTACAAGATGGCTCACTTAAACATCGCCTTTTGACTGAAAATAACCTAACATTAGAACAGGCTGAAAGGATTATCGCTTCTTGGGAAATGGCGACTTATCATACAAAAATGTTGTCTAACAATAATGTTGACTCTGTGGCTTCAATAAATACCAAGCATCCATTTTGTTATCTGGATAATAAGGATTATAAACATAACTCGCAACTTGACTTCCAACAGTTTAGGTACCGTGATGAGTCTGCTAGTACATCTCATAGCCGAAGGAAAATTGATGGAAACCAACGGATGGTAGACCAGCGTATCTGTGATTACTGCGGACAGCGAGGACACGTGCGAAGAAGGTGCTTCAACATTAAGCGAGAGAAGAGCGATGAAGTCAAACATGTCGACATCCGAAAAACTGGTGTGATTCCGGATAGCTTGTCCCACCAACTGGATAGTTTGAAGACAATGGATTGTGGCTCGGATAACAATAAGGAAAATGACCTTGAATTGGAGTGTATGCGTATTTCTTCCATTGATTATTCCAGTAATTCATGTTTATTGGATGTATCTGTTGAACGTAATGTCATTCGAATGCGGATTGATAGTGGTTCTCCGGTAACAGTAATGGGAACAAATTTGTTCAACTCAAAACTCAACCTTCCCTTATGTAGAATGTCTAATCAACTGACTGTGATAAATGATTCCACACAAAACAAATCTGGTGAAATTGAGGTTGCAGTTGAATTGGATGGGGGACAAAAGAATTCAAATTTATTAGTGCCTTTTTGTGATGACCAGTTTATTCCTTTGCTGGATAAAACATGGCTGGATGATTTTTTCTCCAACTGGAGAAATGTTTTTGGCAATTCAATGCCATTTAACAACTATTACAAAATTTTGGAAAAACAAAATGAAGCACTAATTGCAGTTGATCAAATTAAAATTGTTGATGTATTTGTCAATTATTTGAGTAAAGCTGTGTGTAATGCTGATAGTGAAGGAGATGATTTTACAATTACTAAAAAAGATTGTGACATTCCCTACAGTTGGAGGGAGAACATTTTTAAATTGTCGGTGTTTGATTCCAAAATTCAGTATACTCTTTCGTTGGTGATGAATTTTGCGAACCTTTTTTCGCGAATGGCTTCTAATATGTCAGCTCCCACAGAATATAATGAATATTGGAATAGTGAAATAAAGAATTTTCCTGATAAATCTTTGGTCAATGCCAGGGTAAACAAAAATAATATTATGCAAGAAATGATTTATTCTGATTGGCTTGGGAGAACTTATGAAGATAGAATTTTGGCGAATCGACAAATTTTAAGATTTTTTGACGTGTGTTCTTTGTTCCATGACAAAGTGAATATACCGCAGACAATTCAAAAAAATTTAAAACTTTTATATGGCAGCAAAGTTGATGTTTTTGGAATAAAACGAACAGTGAAACACGCGATGCACTTTGTTGGAATAAACACAAATTTTATTGTTGCTTGTGACGTCTATGCAAGTGTGGCAATAAATCCAAAACAACACATTATTATTAAAATTTTAAAACGTAAACCTGCTACAAAACTTTTGGCAGTGAATAAATTCTCCAAAAGGGTGGAGGTAAAGTGGTTGATGGTAAACTGGTTAGTGATTTTTGCAAAGTTTACTAAACTTATTGCTAGTTTTGGAATGCCAGGCGTTATGTTGCTTGACAATGGTCTTCTATGCAAAAGATACAAGTTGAGCTTTCAAGACCTAACAAATTCATGTTTGTTTCCTTATAACTTGACATTGGAGGACAGTTTTCCTTCAGAAAAATCATATTATCATAAATGTATGTTAGTCTGTTTGATTAACTTTAAGAGGCATAACGTGCAGCATGTACGCAAAAAGCTGAGTAAAGCATTTTTCTGTAAACATGTCTCTAATAACTCATTACAGATCATGATTGAAAGCGAAGCGACAACCACCGTCCATCTCACTCAACTACGACTCGCTAATGATGGACGCGGCATGCCAAGGCGATCGATGCGTGTGGTCGAGACTGGTCGGCCGCTACTGACTGACGACGACACTTCTGTGGCTGGTCGGCCGCTACTGACTATCGCAGAATCCACGATGGCATCCGTAGGTGGCGACACTATCTGGCAGTTACCAGATCTGAGCGCGAGACAGACCCCAGCGCTATCGAAAGTGATCCATTTAAATAGAAATAGCAGTAAGAAAAGAAAACTTCCATCAGAGCCGGTAGTGCTTTGTGGCCTACCTTGGCGGTCTAAGAGAACTAGAATAAGAAGTGAATATGTTTTTTTATGATGAATAATTGTTCATTCGAAAGTTCTTTCTTTTAAAGAAGGAAGAGCTGATGTATCCTGTAACGTACAGTTCGATACTTAGAGCCCGCACATAGCATACGTTTGCGTTGCGTTTGACAGTTTTCCCATGGGAAATATGTCAAACGCAACGCAAACGTATCCTATGTGCGGGGCTCTTACACTTTAGCGTGTAAGTGAATTGACAGGTCTGCGCTGCGCGCAACACTGTCTGAGTTCTCGTTAATCAATAAACGAACCGACAGGTTCTTTCCAATCGATCACTCGAACACAACACATCGTATTTTTATTAGCTCCCGCGAATACCCCCAAGTCTCGGTACATTTCGGTAGTGGTTTTACCGGACTTATTACCCTCTTTTAAATTAAAGTGACAAGCAGATGATTTCGTTGCGATTTTTCCCCTCCGAATGAAAGAAAACAATGAAAACTTGCATTCTGATGTGATTAACCGCGAAGAAATCCACTGCCTGTCACTTTTATTTAAAAGAGGGGAAGTCGATGAAGAGAATCCTCTCTTGCGATATTCGCCCTTTTACCAGATAGAGCTTGAAGTTTGATATTCTTTTCAATATTTCCCTCATCTCCCCCGCAGTTTGCCCACAGGAGTCGATGACGGTTGAGTGGGTGCGTGTTTTGTGCGTTATACCGCTATTTGATTCATATTAGTTCAAGAAAAAATTGAGTTTTCTTCAGCTACGGCCATGCCGGCAAATCAGTGAAAATATTGAAGAAAAGTTTGATGAAAAGTTTGACGAAAAAGTATTGTCAATATATGCCTCGTGTAAGGTCTGCTAAAAGGGAACTTGATTTCTGTCCTTTTGACCCTTCCTTCGGAAGTGTCTATAATTCCACTTTGTATGCATTACGCAGGTGTGTTACGTATTAATCTATCAAGAAATCTCGTGATTTATTAAATAAAATGTATGGTATTTCAAGCAAATTCACTTTGATATTGAAAATATAATTATAACAAATGATATGACATGGAATTATGCTTTTTTCTTATTTGTTTCAAAGAAACAAATGATTTTAAATGAGGAACATATAGAAGCATGTACAAAAAAATCTTCTCAGAAAAGCAAAAACGTAAAAATTTAAAGCGATTTCAAAAATTTCTTCAGTGGAAGCTAGATAGCAAATGTGAGCATGTTTTGAGACACTAATAGATTACTTGTATGCATGTATGTGTGCGTATGTGTGCAAATTCTGAAATTTACTACCATAAAAATCTCGCTCATTTTTAAGGTATTGAACAAGTTTAGTTTTACCAAATTAGGCATCCATAAGGCGAAATATATGTTATTATTGAACGCTATTGAGTTTCGCTCAGATCAATGACTGATTTAGTAAGTTCTGGATTAATTAATATCGAGGTCTCTGGAAATTACGAGTACAATATATGCAACCAGCGTCACGATAGTTACTAACCATCTTACAATAGTTATTCAATCTGACGAGCGCCTTATAGATAGGCAGCATGAAGTACAGTACGTTATCATTCGTTGAGTTGTCAATCAACCCATGACATCCGCCTTTGGGTAGGCAATTATTTTGCACTTTCACGGTAAATCGCCGTGGGAAGCTGAGTAGTTTTATCTCGATTTAAATACTGGAGTCTGGAAAAAAATTCCTTATGACTAAGGAAGGGTCAAAATCTCACTGTAGGTGGATTAATCAGGGTTTTTCTTTGTTGTGGATCTTCACGCTTTTCAAATAGTCTTATTTCGGCCGGAGATACGGGTTTGAGAACGATACACTGCCAAAAATATCTATATAAGATATATGTGTCGCCGTTATACATTTTTGCAATAGCTCCACCCTAATATAATCGATATAGAACCACACATAAATTAAATAATTGCTAATTCGAGACCACACATAAAGCTTATTTGGACATATATTTTATTAGCAGTTTTGCATGGAGAATGGTTATGTGTGCGCTGATAATATCATAAGTTTATATATTATACATCATAAGTTAAATCTATTGATTTTTGCCAATAAATATGTGTGGATTTTTAGTAATGTAGTCATGGGATCATATAAAAGCGTCTACTCCAGTAGGATTCGATGGCAGCCACAAGGGGGACAAAACAATAAGTGATTCAAAAATTGATTCTTCTTTTGACTATGCGTTAGCTATGGATGTGGTAAACTCCTTTGTCAAAGGGGGTTTAGCGAGGCGGAAACGGAGTGACGAAGGCTGCAACTAGCAGCACCAGAGTCACCCCAGCAGTGATGGGGTATAGCCCTATCAGCACGCTCGGCATGCTACTACCCGGAATGCGGGTGTTCGCCGACCAACTCGATAATATCAGTAAGGAACTGAAACAGAACCTTCGGATGCTCCGCCACTGTTCGAGTCGCAAGACAAGAACAGGGCGCGTTTATCAGGCGGGTGGTGGGAGAAGAAAAGGCCGACAAAAGTGCCCAAACCGATGCTTGTCTGGACGGAGCAGTTCGGGGTGCCAAGGAGCACGAAGGGCGTCGACCCGAGAAGGCGACTTCTCGGTCCAATAAGGCGAAAGGTATCAACAAGACGCAAGTCGCCGGGTCACAACAGGGTACTAGCCGGCCAGTGCCATCGGCACAAGGAACCGAAAATCCGTGGCAGCTAGTCAGTAGGGCAAAGAGGAAGTCGACCGCATCTCGATCGAAAGCAAAGGAAAGATAGGAGGCCTTACCCTAGCAACACACATGTTCCACATGGGTTACTGTAACTTATATGTAACCAGATTCAGTCACATTTAAGTTGCTGCAACCATTTTGTCTGACTTGTGCTGCTCAGGTTGTTGGTGAAACTGACAAAGATAAGTACACCGAAGTCTTTAAATTGATGCGGGCGGATGAAAAGCTTTCGGCGCTGGGTCAGGACGTGCGAAGCGTCAGAGGCACCAAGACAGGTGAATTGAAACACGGTGCGCAAGCTAGCGGGACGGACTATAGCAGCTGACCCAATAGTTCTTGGGTAATGGCACCGAGGTGAGGTCGTTGGGGGTGGGAGTGACCCTCCAGTGCAAGCAACTGGACGAGGTCACAAACGCGGATGACGTGATACAGGCCAAGAGTTAAACTGCATAGTTCCTACTAGAGACTTTCCCGCTAAAACGATCGGTCGCTCAATGCCCGCAGGGCGATAGACGGTTCCATAAGTACGACGGGTAGTGACAGCGCATTAGACCGACCCTATGCGAAGAAAAGGTCCATCGCCTAAGGAACAAAATAATTGTGTGGCTGGTAATATAGTGAACCCGCTGATACCCCCCTTCGACCTCTCAAGTGAAAATTAGGGTCCTGTGCTCAGAAGAAAATTTGTGAGCGTGAGTGTCACGGTGAAAACTGAAGAGGTTGCGAAGACGGTGCGGAGAAGTTCAAAAGTAGTGATACTTGATACTTGATGGGCTACAGCTCTTCGATGAACCTACGCCGAATGGAGTATCCTTCTCCACTGGACTCGATCCTGTGCCAATTGCTTCCAGTCGCCCTGAACATTGAGCGCCCTCAGGTCCTCTTCAACTAAAAAAAGCCATCGTGTACGCCGCCTTCCACGAAGCGTGCCGCCTCTTCCGAGTTCTCTACCAAATATTATCTTCGCTTGACGTTCTTCCGGCATACGAACAACGTGACCAGCCCACCGTAGTCTGTCGTGTTGAATAAGCTTAATAATATCCAGCCCTTTATACACCTGGTAAAATTCATGATTCATGCGGCGCCGCCAGATACCGTTCTCCTGTTTACCGCCGAGTATTGTCCGCAGTACCTTTCGCTCAAATACTCCGAAAGCTCTCCGATCCGCCTCTTTTAACATCCATGTTTCATAGCCGTATGAAGCCACAGGAAGAATCTGAGTAGTATACAACGCGGATTTTGTCTTTGTTTTCAGACTACGGGACTTAAGCTGGTTATACCCATAGTGATCATCTAGCAATTCGCTTTAAGATCAGCTATGGCGTGCAACATCTGAGGTCCGGGGATCCCTGTCAGGTCCGTGGGTGGAGGACCACTTCGACAGTGAAGTTTTCACCGTGGCCTTGGGACTGGAAGCCAACACTGAAGGTCTAAGCGGGGATGCGTTGGTAGCTGTCCTATCACGCGCTATCACTGTCCTATCAAATGACAGACGCCTAGTACACTGGTGGAGTGCCGAGATTGCGGCCCTTCGATCAACCTGTTAAAAGGAAATGAGCAGCAGAGTAAAACACCAACACGTCCGTGTTGTGATTAGGCATAGTGATTAGGTTAATCTTAACACAACCTACCTCAAGGCTAGACGAAGGAATGCAACGTGCCCGCTCCGAGGATAAAAGAGCGGACAGCCGTGAAGTGCTCCTTTAGCAAGGCCATCAAGAGCAGCAAGAGAGCGTGTTTCTGATGGTAATGAAACAAGCTGGTGCATCGGATACTATCGGAATAAGCGAAATAAAACCGGATACGCTAAGTAACAACTTTTGCATTTATTGACGATTAGTTTTGAACTCTTTGAACAATATTGCTGGAGAGAGGCAAGCGCGTTTTGTCGTTAAACGGAAAACAGTGTTGCGGGTTTGTTGGTAATAAAAGAGGGATGATTATATCTCCCAACGGTTTGTTGTTGACTCTTCCACGATATTGCTGCACCGCTAATCAGGAAAACATAGCCAGAAGTTGATTTCCATGTCGTACGATCGCCGGCCCAGTCGGCGTCAACGAAGCCTATTAAATCCAGAGATGATCCGGAGAATTCGATTCTTCTATCAATCGTTCCGCGAAGATAGTTCACTACCATTTTGGCAGCCGCCCAATCCGCTTGCGTTGCGAAGGTTGATTTACTCGGCGACTTAGTACTGAAACTGCTGCAGCGATGTCAGGACGAGCGTTGACTGCTATATAAAGAAGAGCTCCCACCAGACTGCGGTATTCGACAGTGTTGGGCAGTAGCATCTTCTGAACTACCATGCGCGTATTGCTCATCCCTCGGCGTTCTAGCTGATGTCACCAAGGCCAAAACGTTAAGCCGTTTGTTGTATATATAGCCTCTCAAACTCACACTATAATAGCCGCTACTGTTTCTATCCACTTCTAGACCAAAAAGTATTTGAGTTCTTGAGAACAGTTGTTTCGAATTGTTTGCTGAACTTTTCATACACTAAGTATGTCTAATTCATCCTCTTCTTCACTTGCCTCTTTTTTGCAAATTGAATATCTTTCGGATGCTTGATTTACCCAATCGTCACATGTGTGAATTTCTTCGGGTGGGATATTTAATTACTTTATCCTTTGAACGTTGCTGATTGATCATCGTTCAGTAGAAATACCCTCAACCTCGCTAGTAACTCTGGTAAGATGTAATCACTGGCGTTAGTGAGTTAGTCAGTTAGTCAGTCAGTTAGTCAGTTTCACTGTTAGGACATCTAATACAACACTTAACTGTTCTTTCCATTTTTTGTGTGGAAAATAGCAGGTAATATTATTTCTCGCTCGTCCAGATTGACATAGTTCTGGACTTATCAACCATCCAGCTTTCCAGCGGAACAGTTCGAACAGCATAACAAATCCAGTGGTTTAGGTTCAACTGAGCTATTTACGCGACCGAATCCGTCTATCAACCAGAGGGGTGCATGTTGTTAACGCTGGGAGCACAGATCAAGCACATTGGTGGGAACTTGTTGATCCTCACCTCCCCACTTCCTGCACTGAAGTAAGTTATTCAGTTAGGGCCTCTACACCTACAGTAATAAGATTTATGACCGTCGCCGAAACTCCTGAAACAGGTCTGAGGTATTTTGTTTGTGCTCACTGCCCAAGTAACATTCTAAGTTTTATGAATTACTACAAGAGCGTTATAAACCGATATCTATAAAACCATGGTAAATGCACTTTTACCTTGGTTGCATCCACCAAAACCTTATGGAGACCAGATTTTGTCTAGTTGGCCCACTCTGGTAGAGGTTCTGAAAGGTTTATTGACGAGCCGTTTCATGACTAAATTGTCAAACGAACATGATTCGATTAACACGCTGAAAACCTTTTGAAAACCATTATAAACTGTATTAAAAATGCGTTGAGAATTTTTAAAAACCAGTTTTGGGCTACCTTCCCTAGATACCTGCTAAAATATTTAAAAACAGCATCTCTCATAATGTAGTTGGATTTGATAAATTTCATTCAGATTAGACGAATTCATTTGACCAAATAAAATTAACAGAAAAAAACAAGAGTCATATGTCTCCATCATCAAAATTTAAAATAAATTCTTTTTGTGATTGCCAAAAAATCTTCGTGTATAGTTGAAATTTTAAGTGCGGAATGAAATTTATTGTGAAATGTGCTAAAGGAAATTCGAAAAAACAAATGCGCTTTCTAATATCAATATTATTGCAAATTATCATTTTCCAGAATAAAATTATCATGGACACTAGAACAGGTAATATTCGGTTTATCATTATAATTTCATATATGCATAAAGACATACTGCTGTTCTTTAAAAATAATGTTTTATTTTGGTGTAAATACCATAGTTCTGTTTCTGAATAAATTCGCCTAAAGTCAGATAGTATCATGGCGGATGAATTAACAAAATAATTCCCAGATCCATTATCGTAAAAAAAGTTGGCCTTGTCAAAATTCACTATAAAAGCGAAACATTTCCAAATGACATTTATGCAGATAATGTGCATGCCAGATTGTTTTTATACCAACCAAATTGCTGTTTTCATTCCTCTTTTGTTATTTTTCGCCTTATATGATGACGAAGTTGACAGTTTAAGCAAAATAATTGAAGCAGTTAGCTGAAGTCAGTTCCTATATTTAAAACCGAAAAACGAGATGCCTTACAAAATAGTGCAAACGATCGAGCGAGGTGAAACCTGCCTAACAGTGGTTCCGTCAGGATGGGAGGAAAAAGGTACTCTACATTGGCCAAAAAAGAATGTGGTTGCTAAACTGTCAGCCGATGAATTTTCTGTGCCATCGCCGAAATGGGAACGAATGGACTGCGTAAGAAAAAGAGAATTCAAAACTCGTGCCGAAGCTGAAAGGGAGTTGGAACGTATGGAAGCTGTATCTGATACGGAAGCGGACGAATCTTCCATTGCGCCGCCTTCCAAGAAAAGCTGCCTCGGAACAAATCAAAGCGGAAAAAACACGGTAAAAGACTTCAATAGCCTTTTTTTAGTTCCTGGTCAGGAGGTCAACACCGAAGCTGAACTTGTTAACGAAGAGGTTCCGAACCAGGTATGAATGAATTAGTAAATTGACGAAATTGTTCATTGCCTTAAAAATAATTATTGAGGCTCTTGTAGAAAGGATCCAAAAAGTACGTCACGCAAAAATAGCTTACCCTTCCCACTTGTTCACACTTTTTGTGCCTAACCTGTATGAATATACACCATACTCCTCTGCAGGCGGCTTCTTTTGAAGCGGAACGTACTTAACAAACGAACCCCTTATATCCCGTAACCTGTTCTTTTATGCATTCCAGAATTGTACTATGTCAACAGAAACTATCATGCTGTTTGCTCCTGGAACAACCGAATGTGAACCTGGGTCATCTGGCACGGTGTTTTCGCAGGGATCAGTTCAGGTGACAAGTCAGCAGGACGTTAATCTTGACCTCAAGGCTAATCAGCAAACGATTATGGAGAACCAGCAAATAATTGTGAACAATCAAATCAAACTGATGCAGGCGCTTGCAAAACTTCAGACTGGTGTCGATTATTTAATGGAGAATAATATGTTTGGCAACCATCAGTCTAAAGATCCTGCGAAGATACTGCTGAAACCTGTGAACTCTCTGGCCGAACTTATTGATCTGGAAGAGAGTCTGAAAGAAGCCAATACGATTGATAAGTACGTAGTCAACATGGGATTCATCTGTGGAACTGACGGGAAGGCATCAGGTATGGACAGCTGCTATAAACTCATCGATTACTTTATTACGCGAGAATTCATGCATTCATGCTCGTGGACAGGAAACACCAAAGTTACTGACGAGAACAGTCCAATAAGCACGCTGCAGACTGCACAATCTGAAGCTACTGGGAAGATTCCCTTGAAGTTTTACGTACATTTTCGTTCGCTGTTCTTAAAACTCATTCGCATGGCTGACAAGGATTTCACGGAGATGAAATGTGATGAGTTTTTCAAACGTGTAATGAAAAACAGCAAGGCAAGACTACTCGCAAAATCTTCATCAAAGCATAAAAACCGTCCTTGCAACCTCAAGTATAAGTCACGGAAAGTAGAGGCCACAGATGGAATAAGTTTGGAGAAAGAAGACTTCGAAAAAGGATCCGAGCAAACCACCGTTCAAAATTTGCTGGAACAAACACAGCAGGTTTAGTGGAAATGTATGTTGTTATTGAACACAAGTTTTTTTTTAATTTTAAGTAATTATCTTTTTAACACTATGCTGTACTGCGTATAACTTTTTTTTATTGCCAATGAGTATTTGAAACATAATAAATACATATTTCAAACTATATATATAACAAGTTTTATGGCAGCACATTTACAAACATGGTATAGAACACTTTCACTAGATAATAACTAAAGTTGTATATCCTTGACTCACCAATAAATAGTTTACCAACAGTATATTATATATATATATACATTCACTTCACAAAAGTTAATAAAACTAATGACTCCAAACCCAGCTCCAAACTTAAACTAGAATGCTTAGTCCAATGTTTATACCAATGCATCGGTATCTGCTGATAAATGGATGGAACAACATAAAGTATGTTTGTGTTGTTAGCCATCCAAATAATACATGCATTGAGATTGATTTCCAACACAAGCTACGTCACAGCAAAATCAAATAGGAATATTTTGTTATTTTCAACCACAACCGTAGCGTTTGTGTTCGTGAAAATTTTCGACGAGCGCAATTGCGAAACAAATTGCATAATTACATTCGAACGAACTCCCATAAGAAGCTGTGCAATTATGTACGGTAACATTTGTTTTGTTCACATTTACTTCATATTTGTTCACATTTACATCGGGATGGGTGTCATCACCTTTACTGAAGCACATCGCTCCCATCCACTGCCTAATGGAGCAAGGGCTGCTTTGTCTCTTTTTCGCTGCAAAGAAAACAACGAGGCCAGTAAACTGTAAAATTTATGAGGAACGAAAGAGAAAAAGATGTTTCCGTGCAGTGCCCTATATGCTTGCAGAAGGTCTTCTCCATCATCTGGTATTATAGTTCCAGTTGGAAATCGAATTTCGAACTCTCGAAAACCAGAGTGTATGTAAATAAGAGTGGCGACACTGTCAGAATTGGAACAGAATTCATCTGTCATTCCCATACAAAATCGTGTTCCAAACGAGCAGGAGACCTGTCAAATGCGGCACATGTCGCCACTCTTAATTACATACACTCTGTCGAAAACCAATTTTATTCGCGTTCAATTTATAGCGCATCATTTCGCAACTAGTGCACATTGTTCGCAACTAGATGCGCTATACAGCGCACCAGGTGCGCACTAATGAAATTTGCGACTAATCGGAGAAAAATTGATTTTCGCGAGTTGAAAAATTCGGTTTTGAGCTGCACATATAATACCATGTATTCTCATTGCAATAATCCCGATTTGCTTCAATAAGGTCGGAACGAACCCAAAAGTATTGTATTTGGAATGCTCTGAACATTTTTTAACAGACTTGACGTTTCACTCGATCCACCCTGGTCCACCCGCTGTGGGTGACAATGTTTATATTATTTTGGCAACTAATACAAGCTTAGAGCACATTTGCTCATACCTTTACCCACATCGAAATAATCTTTCGTTTGTTGTTTATTTTGTATTATTTTCGACAGTTTTTTCTTAAACATTCTACGATAGCATCTTAAAAGTTATATTTTGTGTAAAAAGAAATAGTTTTTGGAAAAAAGTGGCTGTTGTATTTTGCTGAAATCCAGCTGAACGGTGGGTGTGTAGAAAAAATCTGCGCGAATTCTTGGATATTACAGATTGGTAAGTGTTAAGGATATTGCTGATAAGCGATAACAGTATGATGAGAAATTTTATGGAAGAGCGCATTTAACATTAAACTTGTTGCTATTTCAAAATTATATGGAGTTGCATACATAGCTGCGTTCAGGACCGGATTTAGCCGGAAGGGGGCCGACAGTTTGTGGGGCCCCAAAATGTACATAAAAGGTTGGTTTTGGTACATAATAATTGTGGGGGCCCGGGGCCATGGCCCCCCCGGCCCCCCCATAAATCCGGCCCTGGCTGCGTTGCTACTGCGTTTCTTATTGATGCCAAAAGATATGTCTCTAATTTTGGTTTTGACATGGTTGTTTTTTTCGAATAATTCAGTTTATTTCACATGAGTTGATCACCGACGTATGATACAAAAATAAATGTAGATGATGACATTTTCTATAGAGTATGCAGTAACGGAATGAAAACGGTTTCTCCGGAATGATTAATAGGTATAGCTACCATTTTACACTTTATATCATCAGTTTTGTAGTATTGCGGTGAACTTTCTTTACAATTTGAACTGTAGATGTTAAGTCTGGTAGATAAAAATGGCTTTCTGAAGAACGTACCAATTTGTTTCAAATGTGAACCATAAATGTCAATAGAACAATTTTTTTTGTTCCGCATGACTCATCGCAACAATGTTTCCTGACTTAGTTAAAAACCATTTGTTCGCTCTATCGTTACTTAATGAATATTCGTTCATTTCAACTCTTGCGTATTGAGCTGAACTGGTTGATAGATTTTCTCGTAATATCTCTTTCGTTAATTTTGGACATGAATCAGCTATGCAAGTGCTGGTATATTCATTACATGTTATTTCATCTATTTCTAATAGTCGTTTGGCAACCTGTGACAAGGGTTTGTTTCCAGTTCGCAGGAGCTTCTTGATTTGACAGAGTTTGCTTTCGAACGGATATGCACTAAAGTCGGACAGTACCCCAAACTTCTTAACATCATTTACTAAATGGTTCAAATTATGCACATTGCTGGTGATGTAATCTTCACCGTAAATATTCTTGAATAATTCCAAATAATGCTGTATCAATTCATTTGCCAAATCGAGTAATTGATCATAGACTTTGACGAACAAATAGTAACAGCGCAATAAAGTACCAAGAAGTGCTCATAAATGTCTGACGGTAGCACAGGTTTCAACACAACTATTGAAATATAGTAAAAAAAAGTGCGATATTCTGTCCCCTTCCAATGCGCTAGGCAATCGAGACCTCGAACAGATCTATGAATTTCGGCGGGCATTTTCATTTGTTTTAACCTTTGTGACACTTCTGCTGTGGTTTTAGCAGACCACTTTGTCCTGTAATTTCCCATGTTTCCATCTCGCCACCCTATTAGATGTCGTTTCATAATGCCCAAGTCAATGAGATGAAGGGAATCTGCAACCGGAAAATCATCTATCATATCCATGGGCAGCCTTAATAGAGGTGAATCGGTTTTATGATGTGATCCGTAAAACTTATCGCGGAATCCACGGTCGGTGCGCAAGTTCGATTGGATTTGCGGGTAATAGTTACAGTGTGAGACGTACGAGTATTCACCCGCCACTGTGCACTTTTGGCAGCCATTCTGTGCATTAAAATTGGCGACTCCTGTGAATATTTATAATAAAATTGTTATAAGATTTACGTTTAAAACATAATGAAATAATGTAAAGTTTAAATACCTTTTACAAATGCTCGAGCAGGAGAGTCACATATAAAACATCTAATGGAAACCGAAATTTTGTAACCATTAATGATAATTCCATTCATATACACATCTTCCATCTCATCAACAAAAGGTGTCAAAAATTGTACAACATCAGCCGGCTTGTGTTTACCAGAGTAAATGCCAATTATCATTGGTTTTATCTGAGGCATCTCATGAATGCTGAACAAAATTGGCCAGAATTCATCTTTAGCACTTCTGTAAATTGGCAATCCATCTATATTAATTTTCAATGATAAATTCAATGGCACTGAAACTTCCGAGCAGACCCTCTCAATGCAAGATTTGAGACCATGATGCCAGTATTGACCGTTTGCTCTAGTTTGAATCGTTACACTCTGTGGAGTTTGTACAAGAGTGCGAGGATCTCTTGGAAGCACATTAGGAAGACGAGTGTTTAAAATGCACAACAGCTCTTTCAGTGCGTTTTGTTTAACATTGTAAGTTACCGCCCAACTTCGAAGAGCCTTCAGTAAACGAATGTTATTCACCATTTCGTTGTTGGTAATGTCATCTTCCTCGTTCTCCGAATCATCTGAATGATATTCTTCACCTCCAGAATATTGGTGTTGAACATGCTGGTAATTAGAAGTATCATGGTTCTTTGGTTCAGTCAGCTCATGCAATCTAATAGTGTCCTCGGCTATTTCAAATGGTTCATTGGTTTTTGGAGGTTCTGTTATCTGCCGGACGGTATCAGTGATGTCGGTATTTATCGACGGATCTAGATGTTTGATACGCAACTTCGAATTACGCGATATTGTACAATTGTTGTTGCAAATGGTTAAAAAGTTTTCTCTAATTTTACGTTTGAACGATCCACTTGTTTTAATTTTCTTCAGCTTGTTTTTGAACGGATCCATCTTTCAGAATACAAACAATTTTCACAGTAATTTAATAATACATTTATTTATTCCGAAGAGTAACAATGAATACTCTATGGTTACATCTCAAACTGAAAAGCCTTTTTTCGACTTTTGTAGCGAGCAAACATGTTTATCGACTATTTTGTGAAGTCAATAATAAATAAACGCTCGCTGAGTTTATGATTGATTTGAGAAACAGCTTTGTAAAGGGAAGAACTGCTGCTTTAAATTTCTTTTTAAATCCAGATAGTTTTTGAATTCATCACTGGACTTCATAATGTTTTGAAAATAACTTCAACGTTTGACATTCTTAAATGTCCCTAGTAAACGAAACAACATGTTGATTGCTTTTATAAAACCATTATAAATTAATGTAAAAGCCAAACGGCAGCTCATTTGTTACTTGGGTGGGCAACATAACTTCAGCTTGGCTTTAGCTAGCACCTTCTGGGCCTCCGCCAAGAAAACTGCGTTCACATTCGACTTTTCCTCAATTGAATCGCGGTATCCTGATCTCTCAATACATCCACCAGGTCCATCCATTGGCTTCGGTGATTTTCTCCAGTCCTTTGCTCTGGGTCACCATTACTGGGCATTACACTCTTATTTGCACCTCATCACTCAGTACCTCCTCTGCCAACTGTTTTTACGCGGAACTCTTCCACGCAGCATCCAGCTACAGTACAAGAATTATTTCGCCTTCTTCGACTTTCAAATCTCCAAGGCAAATCCAATGCAAAACCAAACCAATTCATATCAAATACAAATCCAATCCAAATCCAATCCAATCCAAATTCAAACCAAATCCAACCTACATCCAATCCAAATCCAAATTCAATCCAAATCCAATCCAAATTCAATCCAAATCCAATCCAAAACCCATCCAAATCCAATCCAAACTCAATCCAAATCCAATCCAAATTCAATCCAAATCCACTCCAAATCCAATCCAAACCAATCCAAACCAATCCAAACCAATCCAAACCAATCCAAACCAATCCAAACCAATCAATCCAAACCAATCCAAACCAATCCAAACCAACCAAACCAATCCAAACCAATCCAAACCAATCCAAACCAATCCAAACCAATCCAAACCAATCCAAACCAATCCAAACCAATCCAAACCAATCCAAACCAATCCAAACCAATCCAAACCAATCCAAACCAATCAAACCAATCCAAACCAATCCAAACCAATCCAAACCATCCAAACCAATCCAAACCAATCCAAACCAATCCAAACCAATCCAAACCAATCCAAACCAATCCAAACCAATCCAAATCCAATCCAAACCAATCCAAATCCAATCCAAACCAATCCAATCCAAACCAATCCAAACCAATCCAAACCAATCCAAACCAATCCAAACCAATCCAAACCAATCCAAACCAATCCAAACCAATCCAAACCAATCCAAACCAATCCAAACCAATCCAAACCAATCCAAACCAATCCAAACCAATCCAAACCAACCAAACCAATCCAAATCCAATCCAAACCAATCCAAACCAATCCAAACCAATCCAAACCAATCCAAACCAATCCAAACCAACCAAACCAATCCAAACCAATCCAAACCAATCCAAACCAATCCAAACCAATCCAACCAATCCAAACCAATCCAAACCAATCCAAACCAATCAAACCAATCCAAACCAATCCAAACCAATCCAAACCAATCCAAACCAATCCAAACCAATCCAAACCAATCCAAACCAATCCAAACCAATCCAAACCAATCCAAACCAATCCAAACCAATCCAAACCAATCCAAACCAATCCAAACCAATCCAAACCAATCCAAACCAATCCAAACCAATCCAAACCAATCCAAACCAATCCAAACCAATCCAAACCAATCCAAACCAATCCAAACCAATCCAAACCAATCCAAACCAATCCAAATCAATCCAAATCCAATCCAAACCAATCCAAACCAATCCAAACCAATCCAAACCAATCCAAACCAATCCAATCCAAATCAATCCAAACCAATCCAAACCAATCCAAACCAATCCAAACCAATCCAAACCAATCCAAACCAATCCAAACCAATCCAAACCAATCCAAACCAATCCAAACCAATCCAAACCAATCCAAACCAATCCAAACCAATCCAAACCAATCCAAACCAATCCAAACCAATCCAACCAATCCAATCCAATCCAAACCAACCAATCCAAACCAATCCAAACCAACCAAACCAATCCAAACCAATCCAAACCAATCCAAACCAATCCAAACCAATCCAAACCAATCCAAACCAATCCAAACCAATCCAAACCAATCCAAACCAATCCAAATCCAATCCAAACCAATCCAAACCAATCCAAACCAATCCAAACCAATCCAAACCAATCCAAACCAATCCAAACCAATCCAAACCAATCCAAACCAATCCAAACCAATCCAAACCAATCCAAATCCAATCCAAACCAATCCAAACCAATCCAAACCAATCCAAATCCAATCCAAACCAATCCAAACCAATCCAAACCAATCCAAACCAATCCAAACCAATCCAACCAATCCAAACCAAATCCAATCCAAACCAATCCAAACCAATCCAACCAATCCAACCAATCCAACCAATCCAAATCCAATCCAAATCCAATCCAAATCAATCCAAATCCGATCCAAATCCGATCCAATCCTTCGGAGGGTTGTTCATGCTTTTCTATTGGGTCGGCAATCTATACAACGTTCTGCTCGTGTTATTTGCTGCCTTCCGTTTCGGAGGTGCTGATTTATTCATACTTTTCGGGTTGGCAACCTGCACGTCCTTACTCAGTTTGGGAGTTACACCTGTGACCATTATTCGTCGACGCAACTCCTCAATGTGCCTTTCCGCCAGCTGTTTTGTTCTGTAAAGGGACGAAGAACCCTTTGCACATGTATATACATAAAAATGAGGGGGCCCTCCTTAGCCGTGCGGTAAAACGCGCGGCTACAAAGCAAGACCATGCTGAGGGTGGCTGGGTTCGATTCCCGGTGCCGGTCTAGGCACTCATGATATACGAATGCAGAAATCGACATTGTTGTTTCAAAAGGGCGAAAGTCTCAAACGTAAACATTGATTTCTTCTGCTGATTCAAGGAAGATTAGAGACTTCTGGCGGTATTTTCCACTTCCGTTCGATAGAAGGCGCGGAGCGCCACCAGTTCCATGTAGTTGTTAGCTGGGAGCGATCCTAGTTGTTGAGGAATTTGCAGGTAAAGGGATTGTTTACGTTTGCGACATTGGCCCTTATGAAACACCCGTGTCGAAATGGTAACCTTGCTTAGAAACCTCGCAGTTAATAACTGTGGAAGTGCTTAATGAACACTAAGCTGCAAGGCGGCTCTGTCCCAGTGTGGGGATGTAATGCCAATAAGAAGAAGAAGAAGATACATAAAAATTAATGTCTGTCTGTCTGAAATCTTATAGACTCCGAAACTACTGAACTGAACTACTTTTAAGCAGAGGTTTTTGGGGCCGGGGAAGGTTCTTAAGATGGTTTGAGACCTCTCCCGTTTTTGGAAAGGGGGGCTCCCATACAAATTAACCAGAAACTTCTGCATAACTTGATAACTAAGCAGAGAATAAATCAATTTTATACGAAACGAAGTTCGTCGGGTCTGCTAGTGTTGAATATTTATAGTGGTTGATAGCTCTAAGAATATAAATAGAGAAATGTCTATTGCTTTCATATAGCACAATGCAAACGTCTATGCTGGCTTTCTCGATCCTTAGCAATTGTTGAGAATCGAGAAGGTCATTGAAATTGTCGACAAGATGGATTACCATCTATTGAACACCAAACGAAGTGGACTTTGATAAACATTGAATCTTACAAACCGCTGAGGACGGAATGCCGTCGTTGAGAAGCGTGTGGTCAACTTTTGTTTACGAAAATTCACCAAAAAGATAGATGTTGAATTTGTCTTTCTACTGAATGCAAAGACAACGATACGAAAATGCGTAGACGCCAAATGGCGCCAGGGCCAACCTCGATCTTTACCATTACGATCGCAACTTGATCTCGCCAAAATGTGCCAAGAATTCGTCCATTCATATTGTCTACATGTAGGCGTATTAATTTAGGACAAAATATTCCGTTTTGAAACTGTCAATCACAGGAAGGAAGCGTTGCATCGATAATCACGAATCTTCTAAACGGTTCAAGCTATTTGTAACCACCAGTGATTAACGGATGATGAGAACATTTTCCTGACAATATCGAATCGCGCGGATACTTGTTAGTGGTACCTGCTTACTGTTGTCGTTTATTTTTATCTCTTACCGATCAATATAGAGTTTCGAGCCGAAAAAGGATCACCGCAAAATCATTGATCCGTGCCAGTGGATATCGTCCCGGTGCAGAGCACTTGCACCTGCACGTCGTTGACCGATGATTACATTGGAAGGTGATCAAAACACCCCACCAGTTAGATAATGATGACTGTATAATACACGAATGGGATCTGATCGGCATCCGGCCGGATGTACCGAATTCGGGACGAATCATTTGATTCGTGTTCGGCTCAGCAGCCACTGACACTGTCGGGTCGGCTGACATTGAGTAATAGGTAATTTAAAGCAATTTTCAATTGTTTGATAAATTTTAATCGATCGCGAGTGAGCGGCGCAGAAAGAGCTTTCGCAAACGGAGGTAGAAACAGAAGTGTTCAGAAAGGAGATTAGTGGGACGCGAAGCGTGCATTACAGGGAAGATGGATGTTCCAGTAGACGCGCAGGAGCTGGCGTTGCCACCAATCGAGTCGTTCAAGAACTGCCAGTATCATGTGCGGGTTAGTGGAACGACGGATCTGGACAAGCGGGTAATGTCGTTTGTGGACAATTTGTGGGGGTTTGAGGTGACAGGAGGTGTTGATCAGTATGAACCGTTGACGGTGATCACGGTAAAGCGTGAAGGGTTGGCGAGAAGAGCCGGCATTCGAGTGAACGATGTTATTACCAAGATCAACGATACTTCGGCGGAGAAGTTGACTTTGGCCCAAGCACAGGAATTGATCGCAGAGTCAGGACGGACGGTAAAAATCTTCGTCAGGGGGTAATTTCACTTGCAGGATAATTATGAGAAAAATATATTTGACAAAAATTGTCTAAATTTCAGCGATGTAGAAGAGGAAAGTGACGATGAGATGACTGTGGATTATTGGTTTAAACCTTGTAAGTGAAAGATGTTCCAGATAGTGATCACTCATGTAATTGTCTACAATCGCACTTCATTCTGACGTATCATTATTGATTGGATTTCATAATGACTTGGAAACTCTTTCGGCAGCAACTATTGGGTTGTATGGGATACTACTCGGCTCAAGAAAACAATGGTGTGATTGAGTGATGTGGTGTTCCACCTTTGTCTGGAAGACGTGATTGTTGACAATATTGTTTGTACTCTCTTTCTCTCTCATCCGACCCTCGAGACTATCTCATCCCGTCATATCCTATCCCATCCCACCTGTCCGTGTTCTTTGGTGGAACAGTGGTCCACACTTGTTGATCGATAGATGGTTTTTTCTCCTCAGTGAGCGATGCCGAGCGTGCAATGCTGGACTGGGAGGCACGTATGCGTGCTAATCGGAATGTAAGTTTTGTGTCATCTATTTCGGTAAGCATTTTGTAACAAATCTTACCATTGACAGCCGGATAAATGGAATGGGTTGTGGCCATGGAATGATCGCAAGAAAGTAGTCTACAAGTAAGTATTGGTTCTGTGGCTGACGCCGCCGATGCGAAACGAAAAAGATTGCCGACGCCAAATTCGGATGAAAATAACTCTAGCTGCGGTACGAAATGCGGAAGTGTCAACGGCAGGAGACGGGCGGTTTGGCAGCTTTCCTAAGCATATTGGTGAAATCAAAAATACAATGTTGCCACAAACATGAACTTCTTTTGCCTAGCTAAAGGCGTCAGTAATCTAAGGTTCGATTTTCTTATTATTTTAGGGAGTCCAATTGTTACATGGTGCCAAGCGTGGCAGAGGAGAAGCGTGAGCGGGAATTGAGTATGCGTGTTACGGAGGATGAATACAGAAGGCACCTGGAGCAAGAAAAAGCAGAAGCTGCCAAGAAGAACGAGGAACAACGACTGGAAAACGAGCGAAAGGCTGAAGAGGATCGAAAGGCCGAAGAGGAGGCTTTCTATGCACAATTCGAAGCCGAGCAGGAACGGTTGCATGAGCATGAATCTGGAAAGATTGAAGCCAGTGCAGAAGCTGATCAGTATATTGAGGAGCTGATGCAGCAACAAGATGATCTGCTGATGGAGGAAGTGAGTACTGAGGTGCTAGATTTAGGAGCAACGGAGTAGGACCGCTGTAGAGTAACATGGTAAAGTTTTGCAAGAGTTGAACTCATTTAGCATTAACTGACAAGAACATTCGCGTAATGTTCGATATTTACATGTAAATACCGAAACATATTTATCTTTATTTTTCCAAATAAAAACTGTTTTGTATCATGAAACCATTTGATCAAGTCCTTTCCTGTTTCCCAAATCCGATAGTAAATCCCCAAAAGCACAGGAAGGGAGAGAAAGAGAGGAATAAAGTGCCATAGACGAGACTTATATCAGTTTCTAAATTTATCGCGATCGATAGTGAATTGAACCCATCGTTGTGCAAGCGAAAAGACACGATGCAGCGCGTTGGCCCCGTTACGGAGTGACACGAGACGAGTGAAACCTGTAACGAACACTGCACCAACGATCAAGTGCACGACAACGATCAGATATCACTTGCACACGGGACGGTTCAGACGCACATCGCGGTTGCAATCCAACGGAATTGGTTCCTCGTCTAATTTCTATCAGAGTGACGGTTCGCCGGAAACGTGCCACTTCCAGACGTAGTTCGTTGAACTCTATGCGGTATTCATTGCGAAGATCAGTCCATTTGAAGTTGTGGCTCAATTCGCAGAAGTCTCATAAATCGACTACGTAATCATTTTCATTGGTGTCGTCGAAATGCCCGAATTTGTGATTGAAAAACGCAATATTCCAGTGCTCACGATCGCCTCCAACACTCCTGATGCAGGTGGTGCAACCGGCGGAAGTGGAAGTGGTGAAAATGCCCTCGGTTTCCGAATCACCGGAGGGGCTGACTTCGAAATGCCAATAACGGTGTTTCAGGTGAGCAAGCAGTTGCATCGAATTGGTGGCCAATTGAATCAGTATATAGAAGTAGTGTCGGGAGCATCATATGGCAGACGAATCGAAAATAAACGCAGACGATGGGATGGCAGATAAAAATAGCGCGCCGGCTTCACGGGATCGTCGGCTTTCGCCGGTCGCAACAGATGCGAGCGATGCGTGTTCATGAGCACTGCACGCATTCTGTTCTGGTGGCCCAGTCAACCCACTTTCGAGTGACTTCAATGCCGGACATAACCTAGGATAAATTGATTTCGGTGAAGGTGGGATAGAAGATTGCATTCAAGTTTGTGTGCGAACCGCGTGTGGGTGGCGTTTGCGCAGTAGTTTGGTTTAGAGTAAGATGATACCAGGATGAAGCAAAAACCAACTTGTTTTCTTGAGTTTGTTCAATCTATGGATTCGCGTATTTCATTTGCAGTATAAATAATGGGGACCAAGCATTAAAATATAGATGTTATAATTGTTACTTTTGCACAAATCGCTGTTCTAATGTTGACCATGCGAAGGTGCTGTATTATTTACAAATTTGATTATCAAGTTACAACTCATTTTGCTTATATCAGGAACTTGTTTTTCACCTCTTGTCAGTTTGTTGAATGAAAATTGAAAATAAGGGCCAAGCCATGGTCGACATTGGTCGTTCCCATTGTTCTACCGTTACGCGTGATTTTAAAACTCTCTGTCGGTGCAAGTCTGAGTTATTTGGAGTTGTTAGAATTCAATAGGTAATTCCTAACTAATTTAAAGAAAATTCACTTCACTTAATTTTAAGAATAAAATATTTACTATTTACAATTTAGCCCTCTCAGGGTCTATACGGGAGAATTATTTTCTAGAGGACTGTACAGTTTGGGGTTAGGAAATGCACCGATATTTCACCTTACCGGTACCGGTTGGCTACCATACGACGATAGGGTTGTCAAGTCGACCGAATAGTCCCAATGATAGGGTTGCACCTTCTTCGATGTCGATCTTGGGTTCGGAGCTGGACTGACAGCACCAGCGACGATAATAGGGTGACCGTTCTTCGACTTTCACCAAAGGGGCTTCACTCACAGGGTTGTCACGGAGTCACGGAATGCTTCGTCCCACGTTACACGGTAACTGGTCGTGTACGGGCACTTTTTGACCGGAAAATCACTGGTCACTCTATGGTAACTGGGTTAAGTGGATTGCTTGTTCACCACTAACACCACTCGCGGCATGGAAACTGGATTGACTTTTTGTTCCTGCGGAGAAAATCGAAGCGAGTTAAAACGCGAACTACTTGATGCGGTATTTTTTCCAAACCAAAAGAGAGCGAATCCTGCTCCAACCTCCCTTTTATACCCTCTACGGGATATGCCGGATTTTGACCTATTGTCCATTTCTTATGGACATCATCTCTCAGTAGTTAGTATGATGCGAGATGGTGCTTACGGGCATCGGTAGGAATGGAGGGACATTTGCTTGTTGATTCCAAGGGGTATTACAGTATAGGATAAAGATTTGCATTCAAATTTATTTATTTTTCAAATTCATTTTCTTTTCAATTGGTATCATAGAATGAGGGAATAGGATTTATTTTTTTTAAACTATGTAAGTGTAGAAAACAATTATCAACAATTGGTAAGGTAAATATGCGAAGAAAAATAAAAACGAAGCAAATGCAAGATTGGGACCTATCTTAGAGGTAACAGAGTGGACGAAGACGTGACGACAGGGCTTATTCATTACATAACACAAAAAACACAGATTTGAACCCCCACCCACTCCTCCGTGACATGTTTTTAACATTTCCGTCTTACCCACCCACCCCCACCTGTGACGCATAACGTCTTACTAAAATTTCACAAAAATGATGAACTGGTTTTTTTTAGTGAACTATTTGTTAACTTCCGGGGCAGCAGGGACTTTGTCCAAGGGCTTGACGATCCCTCCCCAGGCCATCTGCGAGTTGTGGCGCCTGCCTAGGATGTGGTGGGGTTTGACAGTGGGCCCTGTTAAACCTCTATAAAAAGCTGCATGTATCCGCAAGTAGGCTCCGCCAAAGCGACGGTGTGCCGCTCAAAGCGCACAAGCCCAAGTCCTGGTGTTAGGTGGGACGCTAAACAGCCCTGACACGACGGCCCTCCGGCGAGACAGGAGGTTTGCGCAGGCCCAATAAGCCGCCTGGAAAACCAATAATTACGAACAATATAAGAGATAATGCGACTCGATATAATCGGCAAAGACCTAGGCGACGAATAAAGGATCACGATTGGAAGCTTGGAACATGGAACTGCAAGTCGCTAGGTTTCGCAGGTTGCGACAGGATGATCTACGATGAATTACATCCCCGCAACTTCGACGTCGTGGCGCTGCAGGAGATTTGCTGGACAGGACAGAAAGTGTGGAAAAGCGGGCATCGGGCGGCTACCTTCTACCAAAGCTGTGGCACCACCAACGAGCTGGGAACCGGCTTCATAGTGCTGGGAAAGATGCGCCAACGCGTGATTGGGTGGCAGCCAATCAACGCAAGGATGTGCAAGCTGAGGATTAAAGGCCGTTTCTTCAACTATAGCATCATCAACGTGCACTGCCCACACGAAGGGAGACCCGACGACGAGAAAGAAGCGTTCTACGCACAGCTGGAGCAGACATACGATGGATGCCCACTGCGGGACGTCAAAATCGTCATCGGTGACATGAACGCGCAGGTAGGAAGGGAGGAAATGTATAGACCGGTCATCGGACCGGATAGTCTGCACACCGTATCGAATGACAACGGCCAACGATGCATAAACTTCGCAGCCTCCCGCGGAATGGTAGTCCGAAGCACCTTCTTTCCCCGCAAAAATATCCACAAGGCCACATGGAGATCACCTAACCAAGAAACGGAAAACCAAATCGACCACGTTCTAATCGACGGTAAATTCTTCTCCGACATCACGAACGTCCGCACTTACCGCAGTGCGAATATTGAATCCGACCACTACCTCGTTGCAGTTTGCCTGCGCTCAAAACTCTCGACGGTGTACAACACGCGTCGAAGTCGGACGCCGCGGCTTAATATTGGGCGGCTACAAGACGGTAGGCTAGCCCAAGAATACGCGCAGCAGCTGGAAGTGGCACTCCCAACGGAAGAGCAGCTAGGCGCAGCGTCTCTTGAAGATGGCTGGAGAGATATTCGATCCGCCATTGGTAGCACCGCAACCGCTGCACTTGGCACGGTGCCCCGGATCGGAGAAACGACTGGTATGACGGCGAATGTGAGCAGTTAGTAGAAGAGAAGAATGCAGCATGGGCGAGATTGCTGCAACACCGCACGAGGGCGAATGAGGCACGATATAAACAGGCGCGGAACAGACAAAACTCGATTTTCCGGAGGAAAAAGCGTCAGCAGGAAGATCGAGACCGTGAAGAGACGGAGCAACTGTACCGCACTAATAACACACGAAAGTTCTATGAGAAGTTGAACCGTTCACGTAAGGGCCACGTGCCACAGCCTGATATGTGCAAGGACATAAACGGGAACCTTCTTACGAACGAGCGTGAGGTGATCCAAAGGTGGCAGCAGCACTACGAAGAGCACCTGAATGGCGATGTGGCAGACGAAGATGGCGGTATGGTGATGGACCTAGGGGAACGCGCGCAGGACATAATTCTACCGGCCCCGGATCTCCAGGAAATCCAGGAGGAGATCGGCCGGCTGAAGAACAACAAAGCCCCTGGGGTTGACCAACTACCAGGAGAGCTATTTAAACACGGTGGTGAGGCACTGGCTAGAGCGCTGCACTGGGTCATTACCAAGATTTGGGAGGAGGAAGTTTTGCCGCAGGAGTGGATGGAAGGTGTCGTGTGTCCCATCTACAAAAGGGCGATAAGCTGGATTGTAGCAACTACCGCGCAATCACATTGCTGAACGCCGCCTACAAGGTACTCTCCCAAATTTTATGCCGTCGACTAGCACCAATTGCAAGGGAGTTCGTGGGGCAGTATCAGGCGGGTTTTATGGGCGAACGCTCCACCACGGACCAGGTGTTCGCCATTCGCCAAGTACTGCAGAAATGCCGCGAATACAACGTGCCCACACATCATCTATTCATCGACTTCAAAGCCGCATATGATACAATCGATCGGGAACAGCTATGGCAGCTAATGCACGAAAACGGATTTCCGGATAAACTGACACGGTTGATCAAAGCGACGATGGATCGGGTGATGTGCGTAGTTCGAGTTTCAGGGGCATTCTCGAGCCCCTTCGAAACCCGCAGAGGGTTACGGCAAGGTGATGGTCTTTCGTGTCTGCTATTCAACGTCGCTTTGGAATAATACGGGTAATACGAAGAGCAGGGATTAACACGAGTGGCACAATTTTCAATAAGTCCGTCCAGCTATTTGGCTTCGCCGACGACATAGATATTATGGCACGTAACTTTGAGAAGATGGAGGAAGCCTACATCAGACTGAAGAGGGAAGCCAAGCAGATCGGACTAGTCATTAACACGTCGAAGACGAAGTACATGATAGGAAGAGGTTCAAGAGAAGACAATGTGAGCCACCCACCGCGAGTTGGCATCGGTGGTGATGAAATCGAGGTGGTAGAAGAATTTGTGTACTTGGGCTCACTGGTGACTGCCGAAAATGATACCAGCAGAGAAATTCGGAGGCGTATAGTGGCTGGAAATCGTGCATACTTTGGACTCCGCAAGACGCTTCGATCGAATAGAGTTCGCCGCCGTACCAAACTGACCATCTACAAAACGCTCATTAGACCGGTAGTCCTCTACGGACACGAGACCTGGACGATGCTCGTGGAGGACCAACGCGCACTCGGAGTTTTCGAAAGGAAAGTGCTGCGTACCATCTATGGTGGGGTGCAGATGGCGGACGGTACATGGAGGAGGCGAATGAACCACGAGTTGCATCAGCTGTTGGGAGAACCATCCATCGTTCACACCGCGAAAATCGGACGACTGCGGTGGGCCGGGCACGTAGCCAGAATGTCGGACATTAACCCGGTGAAAATGGTTCTCGACAACGATCCGACGGGCACAAGAAGGCGAGGTGCGCAGCGGGCAAGGTGGATCGATCAGGTGGAAGATGACTTGCGGACCCTCCGTAGACTGCGTGGCTGGCGACGTGTTGCCATGGACCGAGCCGAATGGAGAAGACTCTTACATACCGCACAGGCCACTTCGGCCTTAGTCTGAAATAATAATAATAATTGTTAACTTCCTTCATAGTACATAATAATACTGTCAAATTTGAATTTAATTTAAAATTTTGTTTTTTATATTATTATTATCATAAATGTTACCCGTAACAGAACTAAACGAACCCACCCACCCCCTAGACAAATCGTAACATTTTGTAACGCAATATTGGGTACCCACCCACCCCTTAATGCGTTATGTAATTTGTGAATGAGCCCACACGGGTCATCACCACGGTGACCACGGTCATTTGGCATAAAGTCGTTTGACATAAGGCCGTTTGGCATAAAGGTCGGTATAATGGTGATTTGGCATAAAAGTTGTGTAATCACCGATTTCGGAACTTGTGCATAATATGTTCAAATATTTATAATTATCGCTTGAACATTATAAGAGAAATGCTTTCCCTAGCAGCACACATGTTCTATATTGGTTACTGCAACTCATATGTGACCAGATTCAGTCACAATCAAGTTGTGGTAACCATTTTTGTCTGGCTTGTGCTGCTCGGGGTGAATTAAAGATTATTGTATCAAATCACCACCGCTCGAAGAAATATTGGTACACTTCATGAAATTTTTATTATCTGCCTTTTCCACTTAACATCTTTTTACCTCTGTGTCAGTAGCAAGATCTATTTATCTATCAAGATCTATCATCTATTTATCGACTTCAAAGCCGCATATGATACAATTGATCGGGACCAGCTATGGCAGCTAATGCACTAGAACGGATTTCCGGATAAACTGATAAGGTTGATCAAGGTGACGATGGATCCGATGATGATGTGCGTATTTCGAGTTTCAGGGAGTAATACAAAAGTCAGGGAACGACACAATTGGTACGATTTTCACGAAGTCCGTTTCGCGCGACATTGATATTATGGTACGTAACTTTGAGAGGATGGAGGAGGCCTACATCAGACTGGAAAACGAAGCTAAACGGAATGGACTAGTCATTAACACGTCGAAGACGAAGTACATGATAGGAAGAGGTTCAAGAGAGGACAACGTAAGCCACCCATCACGAGTTTGCATCGGTGGTGACGAAATCGAGGTGGTTAAAGAATTCGAGTAGTTGGGCTCACTGGTGACCTCTGACAGTGATACCAGCATAGAAATTCAGAGACGCATCATGGCAGGAAATCGTACGTACTTTGGACTCCGCAAAACGCTCCGATGGAATAGAGTTCGCCGCCGTACTAAACTGACTATCTTCTTCGTCTTATTGGCATTAAGAACCCACACTGGGACAGAGCCTCCTCGCAGCTTAGTGTTCATTAAGCACTTCCACAGATATTCACTGCGAGGTTTCTAAGCCAAGTTACCATTTTTTGCATTCGTATATCATGAGGCTAGCACGATGATACTTTTATGCCCAGGGAAGTCGAGACAATTTCCAATCCGAAAATTGCCACCAGTAATCGAACCCAGCCTCCCTCAGCATGGTCTTGCTTTGTAGCCGCGCATCTTACCGCATGGCCAAGGAGGGCCCCAAACTGATTATCTACAAAACGCTTATTAGACCGGTAGTTCTCTAAGGACACGAGACCCGTACGATGCTCGTGGAGGACCAACACGCACTGGAAATTTTCGAAGGAAAGTGCTGCGTACCATCTATGGTGGGGTGCAGATGGCGGACAGTACGTGGAGGAGGCGAATGGACCACGAGTTGCATCAGCTGTTGGGAGAACCATCCATCGTTCACACCCCAAAAATCGGAACACTGTGGTGGGACGGGCACGTAGCCAAAATGTCGGACAGTAACCCGGTGAAAATGGTTCCCGAAAACGATCCGACGAGAACGAAAAGGCGAGGTGCACAACGGGCAAGGTGGATCGATCAGGTGGAGGACGATTTGCGGACCCTCCGCAGACTGCGAGCTGAATGGAGAAGACTTCAATATATAGCACAGGCCACTCCGGCCTTAGTCTGGTTATAAAAAAAAATCAGTAGCAAGATCATCGTTGACTGAGACAAACTACAATAGACGGAAACTCCGATAGCATAATTGTAAGTGCTCAAGAGCAAAAAATATTTTATTAGTTACTAGCAGACCCGACGAACTTATTGATTTATTTATCCGATTAGTTCTTGAGTTATGCAGAAACTTCTGTTTCATTTGTATGGGAGACCCTCTATCCACAAGGGGGAGGGGGTTCGAACCATAAACATATTTTCCCTTCTAAAACCTCCACATGCAAAATTTGGTTCCATTTGCTTGATTAATTCTAGAGTAACAAAAAAATTGGTGTTCAATTTGTATGGGATCCCCCTTTCTACAGGGGAGATGGATCCTAAACCATCTTAAGAACTCTTTTCGACCCTAAAACCTCTACATACAAATTTTCACGCCAATAGGATTTGTAGTTTCCGAGTCTATAAGGGTTAGACAGACAGATTTTTTTTTCGTATATAGAAGAAGAAGATTTCTGCAGGAGATATAAACACGCTGTCATGCATAAATCTAAAAAAAGGAGGATTTTTCCCGGCATATGACAAAGGAAGATACGATTCCTTTTTTTTTTTTTCAATTAATGCATTTGCCCAACCGAAGGCAAAAGACGATATGGTTCCTGCTGTAAGAAAATTTTGATCTTGCTAAAGTTTCGCCACAAACGCTCTGATCTCTCTAAATTTTATAGACGTATGATGCATCATTTGCAAGCTGAGACTCCTTTTCACGGCAGGTGCATAAATCTAAAACACAATTACATGCTATTCTATGTTCGTACGATGTAGACCTCAGACTGACATCTTCAGTAAAGCAAATTTACAAAATAGTAGATCGGAAGCCTTCTTTCAAGAGGCTCGTAAGCATCCTTTCAAGGGGCTGGAAACCACCTTTTAAGAGGCTCGGGAACCTCCTTTCAAGGGGCTCTGGAAGCATCCTTTCAAGAGGCCTGGAAGCCTTCTTTCAAGAGGCTCGGAAGCCTCCTTTCAAGAGGCTCGGAAGCCTCCTTTCAAGAGGCCCGGAAGCCTCCTTCAAGAGGCTCGGAAGCCTCCTTTCAAGAGGCCCGGAAGCCTCCTTTCAAGAGGCTCGGAAGCCTCCTTTCAAGAGGCTCGGAAGCCTCCTTTCAAGAGGCTCGGAAGCCTCCTTTCAAGAGGCCCGGAAGCCTCCTTTCAAGAGGCTCGGAAGCCTCCTTTCAAGAGGCCCGGAAGCCTCCTTTCAAGAGGCTCGGAAGCCTCCTTTCAGGGGGCCCGGAAGCCTCCTTCAAGAGGCTCGGAAGCCTCCTTTCAAGAGGCTCGGAAGCCTCCTTTCAAGAGGCTCGGAAGCCTCCTTTCAAGAGGCTCGGAAGCCTCCTTTCAAGAGGCTCGGAAGCCTCCTTTCAAGAGGCTCGGAAGCCTCCTTTCAAGAGGCTGGGAAGCTTCCTTTCAAGAGGCCCGGAAGCCTCCTTTCAAGAGGCTCGGAAGCCTCCTTTCAAGAGGCTCGGAAGCCTCCTTTCAAGAGGCTCGGAAGCCTCCTTTCAAGAGGCTCGGAAGCCTCCTTTCAAGAGTTTTGGAAGCCTAATTTAAGGGCTCGGCTGCCTCCTCTTAAGAGGCTCGCAAGCCTTCTTACAAGAGGTTTTGTATCCTACTTTCAAGAGGCTCGGAAGTCTCCGAAATTCCTCAAAGTCTTGTAGCAAGCTTGCAGGGGAATCGATCGGCTCTTCATCTCATAGCTCTCATTTCCATCCCATCAAAAACAGAGCAATGAAAAGGTATTTGATTTGTTTTTTTTTTTTTTTTTGTTATTTTTTTCAGCAGTGAGCACGTATGTTAGCAACAAAAAGCGACAAGATTGGTGCTGTATTTCTCTGTTTTGCGATAAGATGAATATATGTTCATTGAGATGGAAAATGGATTAGTTCCCCTATATAAACTTAATTTGAATTGAAAAGTTTTACGGAATAACGAAAATTTCAGACAACTTTTTGGAGAACCCTATATCCCGTTAGTTTAGTCTTATGAGTTACACTTATTTTTATTTACAGCGATAAAAATAGGATGTACCTCAATGAATGCAAAAGATCGAAGGGGTACCTCTCAATAAAAAGGTTGAGAACCGCTGATTTGGACTAACATCTGAAAGCAGACATTTTTATTTTGCTGCATATCATATTCTCAATCCAGTTGAAACCCGGAGTTGGGGGATAGCGAAGTTGGATTTTTCTCACAATCCGTACGTTAAACCTAACTTCGGAAGTGGTGCGCTGTTTTCGTATCGCGAAGCGCTATTCAGCGCACCACTTCCGAAGTTAGGTTTAACGTACGGATTGTGAGAAAAATCCAACTTCGCTAGCACCCAATTTCGGGTTTCAACTGGATTGAGAATATTATCCCTACAATCTAGATCTAGAAAACCTTTGCCCTGCGAGCGTGCTCCCACGTTCGTTATCATATTAGGGGAAAAGGCCCCAAAACGCCCCCCGGGGCAAAACGACTCTCGGAAATAGCCTTAATAAAACTAGACGTGAAATTATGTAGGTTAGGCGAAAAAAGTGTCAAAATAATAGATAATAGATAATAGATAACTGAAATTTTCCACATTTTGATGAAACATCTAACATTTCGGCGAGGCAAAACGCCCTAGCGAAACTATTCTACAATGTACTCGCGTCTCCACGCACTGTCCATACCAGAATGCTGATGTGCCAACGCATGGTACGTTGTTCCCTAAGAGCTGCCTGCTAAAAGGCGTTTTGCCTCATGAATTTTCCGCAACGAAATATCACCACTTTTTTGAAATGTGAGTATTATCAATATGATTGAGATTTTTTCTAATTTTATTATGACATCAGCTAGCTATATTGTTTAACTGTTACGTGAGGTAGAAACACCCATGAAAACCGTTATAGCTAAGGCATAAAAGCAGTCTATGCTTAGCTAGGGCATATTGCCCCTCCTTCTCCTACCATCGTTGTCTGCCGCATCGTCTATCAGGTGCTCTTGATAGTGCTGATGCCAGTTTTGGATCTCTCACCACACAGCTAAAGATTAAAACTGGCAACCCTGCTGTGAACTAGCTGTTTTTACTCCGTGCTCTGCTCTAAGTTAATTAGTTCTGGTTAAACTCTATAAACAATCGTCGATTGTAATACATCCTAAAAATCCTGCTGCTGTGCTGTGCTATTTCCATATCAAATCATAGAAGTGAGTGAAATCAGCTGAGGAAATAAGCATTCAAAATGATGCCCCGTTGCATCTAATGCAAGAGATCGCCCTGCCATACAAATCGCCGCCGATACTGCCGCCACCTTCCTCCACCGCCACCAACCGCCAGCTCCACAGCTTCATGCAAACAACATTGAACATATTCGCGGCTCTATGCCACCACTCTAACCGTCGACGCAGCTGCAGAGAAAAGTTAATTTCATCTCTTTAATATCAATTACAACTACGTCGCTGTAATATGCCGTTAATGTGAAGCTTAGAAATACCGTTATTGGATGTATCCCTGCTTATCCCAGCTGTCGAAATAAACACACGTTCTGCTTGTTGTTTTATTTATCCTCCTGCCCCGCCAACGTCAACAACCCGATAACGAATCATCATCACATCAACCATCGCGAATCGTGGTCTATCGACTTGCTGCTTCAGACGCTCTTCAGATCCTGGTATCCCCCTTCTGATGATCATCGCTCCGCTGCTACATTGCCATCTTAGCTGAGACCATAGCCAGAATACTGGAGCGGATCATAGACATCGCATAGCAATCGTCTTCCATCTTTCGCTGTGTGAGTACGAACCTGACACGTCATTACCAATAGGCATATTTCCAACACAGTTCATAGTTGTCAAATCTGGTTGTTCGCCTAACTTCCACAAGCGACATCTATTGGTGAATACTACAACCATGGGCCAAAATTCACATGTCAGCATCGAAGAGTTGCCAGACCTTATCTCAAATGCGCTTTCCGAACATGCGAGGAAGATATTTCTGAATATCGAGCATAGTCAGCAATTTTAACAAACAAGTTGGATGATCTGTCCGATCAAATTGTTAAGTTGAAATCGGTTATAAGTAAGTTATCCACTGAGAACGACTACTTGAAAAAGCCTTAACTACGCTTTCCGCTAAAACCGATGCAATGTCTAATGTAGTCGATAAGCAGGAAGTCGAATTGGATACCCAACGGCTCTCGCAACTCACCTCCAATGCCATTATTCTAGGCATTCCACGTGTACCGAACGAAAATACTGAATCCCTTGTGAACATAATCTGCCGCACTATTGGGTTCAAAGACGACGACAACAAAACTATCGTTTCGTGCACAAGACTGGCTTCTACTAAAACAGACAACAACCCAATTCGAGTCACGTTTAAAAATGCCAGTGCTAAGGAACGCTTACTTGCAAAGAAGAAGCACTTTGGCTTGCTATCGGTTTCGATGATTTCCGGATTTCGTTGGCCCTATGGCTGGACAAATAAAGTATTCATACGAGAAGAGTTGTCTCCTCTTTCTATGGAGATCTTCCGTGAGCTAAAAACGCAACAATCGGTGCTGAAACTTCGCTTTATTTGGCCTGGTCGTGATGGGGTGATATTGGTAAAGCACACTGACGTCGAATAGCAACCACTAATGCAAGAATTAATTGACAGTATGTACAGGCTTACCATATAATGGATTTCAACAATTTTGCTCAAAATCTTCTTGCATTATCTCCTGATGGAATATTTACATCCGTTAGTTCTGCTGGAGTAAATATGCTACAAATTAATATTCGTGGAATGAATCGTATGGAGAAACTGGATTCTCTATGTATATTTTTGAAAAATCTTCCTGTTATCGTTGATATATTGTTAATCGGTGAAACGTGGATTAAAGAAAACAGAAGCAGGTTCTATAACATTCCTGGTTATATAAGCGTGTTTTCGTGCCGCAGTAATTCTTCTGGAGGAATTGCAGTTTTCATAAGGGAGGGACTGAATTTTGACGTAAAAGCCAATACAGAGGACAACGGATTGCACCATATAGAGGTTGTAGTGCAAGCTGTCCAATCTCGCATCACCATTCATGGAATCTACAGACCACCTGGCTTCGACACGGAAAACTTTCTTTCGTTTGTGGAACAACTTATATCATCTTTAAATCCAAGGAATCCCTGTTTTCTTCTAGGAGATATGAACATAGCTGTTAATGACACCGAATCGCGTGAAGTCCAAAAGTATCTGCAACTGCTGGCTTCGTACAACATGACAGTAACTAATACTTACTGTACACGACCTGCGAGTAACAATATCCTCGATCATGTCGTCTGTCAAACTGAGATCTCCGAACGCATAACGAATAGCACCTTAGACTGTGATCTTAGTGATCATTGCTACGTTATCACCCATTTTAATGTAACAATTGGTAAACTCAACAGAACACTCACCAAGTCCATCGTAAACCATCGGGAGATAAGTACTCACTTCAGGTTGTTTCTTCAGTCCACCAACCTTTCAATCATGCAGCCCAATGAGCGGATATTAGCAATCGTTAATCGTTATACCCACCTCAAAGAACGCTTTTCTAGAACAATATCTGTCGAGGTGAAAGTAAAGCAAAATGTGTGTCCCTGGTATAATTTCGATATCTGGAAACTTGGGAGGATATCCAATAACCTGTTTCAGAGATGGAAAAGAAACCGTAACGACCAACACATAAAAGATCTATTGGAACATGCTAATAGAAGGTTAGCAGAAGCCAAAAGACGTACCAAGTCTAAGTTTTACCAACAGCTCTTCTCTTCGAATAACCCCAAGCAGTTGTGGAGCCGAATTAATAATATCTTGGGCAACCGGTCCAGCAAACCTAAAATTCCTATACTTGAGGTAGATGGACTTCAAATAACAAATCCTGATGATTTGGGAAATGCCTTCAATAGCTTCTTTTCGTCAGTGGGAGAAAACGTCGCAAGAAATCTCAACTCAGATGGTGACCACAACAAATTTAACACCATGGATTCATCAGTACGCTCAATGTTTTTAAGACCGGCATCACAAGTGGAAATAACCAACATCATCGATAGACTTGATTGTTCAAAAGCAACCGGAGTAGATGGCTTTCCGATATCTGCTCTGAAGGAGTATAAACAAGAGCTTTCCAGCATCATCTGCACTAGCTTCAATGACAGTATATCATCCGGAATCTATCCTGATTGCTTGAAAAAAGCAATAGTATATCCAATCTTCAAAGGCGGCGATCCATCCAACCCTACGAACTATAGACCGATTTCAGTTCTACCATCGATAAACAAAATATACGAGAAGCTCTTGTCATCGCGTCTACGCTGTTTTCTGGAAAGTACTGCACTATTATACAAAAAGCAATATGGATTCAGGCAAGGATCGTCAACGGAAATGGCCGCTCTGGAACTTCTAGACGACGTGGCCAGTGCTGTGGATCAGAAGGGGGTTGCTGCAGTAATTTTTCTAGACCTGTCTAAAGCCTTTGACACAATTAACCATGACATGCTCCTGAAAAAGTTGTATACATATGGAATACGTGGTATTGCAAATGACTTACTGCGAAGCTACTTATCAGATCGACAGCAGAAGGTAATGGTATCCGGACACTCCAGTGATTATCAAAATGTAAATTGCGGCGTTCCCCAAGGTAGCAACATCGGTCCTCTGCTATTCCTAATCTATATTAATGATATAGCCAACCTTCGAGTATTAGGCCATCCAAGACTGTTCGCCGATGATACTGCCATTCTTTACAAAGGAAAATCTGTATCTGATTTGTACCTTGATATGCAGATTGATATGCTACTGCTGACGGCATATCTCGAAAATAACTTGCTGTCACTGAATCCGAAGAAGACTAAGGGGTAAGCCAGAGTAAACGCGACGTGCGATGCGACGCGACGCGACAGTGCAATTTGACAGCCTGTTGATAATGATTGTTATTCTTTTACGTGAGTCGCGTCGCGTCGCATCGCACGTCGCGTTTACTCTGGCTTGCCCCTAAGCTAATGATTTTTGGCGGTACAGAAGATCAAGGTTCATCCAATCCTACACTTATTGTCAACGGTGAAACAATTGAAGAAGTGGCAAGTTTTAAATATCTAGGCGTGCATATTGATAGTAAATTACGGTGGGACGTACACATCCGGAAAATCATTACAAGCTGTTCATCGTTATGTGGAATATTACGTAAACTATCTAATTATGTACCGCGGCACGTGCTGCTGAAGATATATTATTCGTTTATCCATAGTCGGTATCAATATGGTATTGCTGTTTGGGGAACATCGTATAACATGTATCTTAAGGACATCCAGGTCCAGCAAAATCGATGTATCAAAGCGATATACAAATTACCATTCCTATATCCCACAAATAGCTTATATAATACCACGGAACATAGGATTTTTCCAATAAAAGGTATGTTCACTCTTCGAATATGCCTTACTATGTACAAAATCATAAATAATTTGAACCTGCATCATAACTGGTCGTTTGCTTCTGCTATACATCAATACCGTACTCGGAACGCTCATTTGCTGCAATTAAGTGGGTTTAGAACTGAAATAGGAAGGAAACGATTTCAGAACATAGGACCGTCTATATACAACCAACTTCCTGATGACACCAAAAACGCACAGCCAATCAGCCAATTTAAGAGTCGTCTAGAAGAACATGTTAAAAACAATATTGATAGATTTATTGCTCGTTAGCTTCATTTAAATGTTTATATTATTTGAAATGTTATAATTGTTATATTAGCTAGTTCCATTGCTTACCATTCTTGCTATAGCGAGAGACTCGAAGCCAAATTGTGTACTCAGTGCTGCATCGTGTCAGCATCTAGAAGGCAGCCAACGCAATGTAGGTAGTGCAACCCTGGTAACGTTAATTCCGAGCGGTGGATCCCATCGCAAACACTTTATTCAAGTACCACATCTACTATAGCAGCGGTGACAAAGGAGAACGCGGCGTTGGCTTCATGGTGATCAGGAAGCAGATGAAGCAAGTTATTAAGTTGAAGACGAAAAGAGACCGTATTTGCGTGTTGAGAATGAAGTGCAAATTCTTTAACTACAGCCTGATCAGCATCTAGGTATGCCCCAACGATCGTTAAGCCTGATAAAATGAAGGATGCGAGCTTTATAAGGCCTACGAAGAGTGACCAACACACGGTGTAAAGTTTGTCATCGGGTATGTAAAAGGAATCAGGAGAGAAAGCTTCTCCTGCCTGTCATTGATACGGAAAGCCTTCATTCCGCTACCAACGAAAACGGTCTGCGACCCGAGTGGCGACATTGCTCACTAATAGACCATGTGCTGATCGACGAACAACATTTCATGAACGCAATAGATGTAAGGTCATTAGAGGCCCGAACAGTTATTCGGATAACTTCGGTGATAGGATTGCTGAATAGTATCGCCTGAAGCTGGACGAGTTGATAGGAAATGTCAGTGGATTGGTCGACGTCAACAGATTGTGGGATAATATCCACTAACCTGCCAGCGACTGACGGAAGGGAAAAGTGCTGCCAGGAGTCGGATGGTAGTGGCTGCTTCCCAATACAATATAGAGCGGTACAGTGTAGAAAGAGCAGAAGGAAACGAATCTACCGCAGAAAGAAAAGGCACTACGAAGAGAGTATGAATCTTGAATAATAATGAAAAATAAATAAATATTAAAAAAATAAATCAATGAATACTGTATGATAGGTAAAGCGCAGGTGAACTGAACATGGATAGAAACAATATGCGGAGGTTTTACGCGACTGTCAATGGCGCGCGGCATAAGACTGTGCTAGTACCCGCCATGTGCAATGACCGAAAGGGGAATTTGCTGACAGACAAGACTATTGTGGCAGCTAGGTAGAAGGAGCATTTTGATTGGCTGAATGGTGAAAACTAAGATGTATTGAGAAGCAGTATATAGTCATAGACGACGATGGTCAAGGAACCACAGAAGATATTTTAGTTACTAGATAAAGATTGTCCCTGTCGTCGCTGTCCGGAACATCTTTTGCTGGCGAGGATATTTGGTGTATGAATGTTTCCTTCATTGATATTTAAATGAAGGAAAAATACATACGATTTGACAGTTTGGTACCACACATGTTTCGGACAGCAGAACAAAGGGAACCGAAGGGACAATTTTTATCTGGTAACTAAAATATCTTTTGGAACCACCAACGCTGGATAAAGATTTCTTAAGATAAATTCAAATATTAATATTTTTTTGCACTGCCAATGCAATTCTATTCTTATTCCAAATTATTTATTCACAAATAAGGTATTCAATTACCAAACCAAATCATTTATTCAATTATTTATCATGTCTAATGGATTCTTACCAAATTGTTAACCTGTTAAAAAATCCACTAACCACAGTAATCTGAGTTAACATTTTGTCTGTCATTCACAACGGTGTATTGTAGTCACAAACCAAACTTCTCGTGACAATGTTAATTAGTAAATATAAGACGACTGACAGCTTTATTGGCAGTATTGGTTTCCTAATATCTCTCGTGCTAAATTTGACTACAAAATTCTTAGTAGGGGAATGATCCCCTTTTGTTTTTGCCGAGAACCAATGTAGTTTGGTTCTGACATATTTTCGACAATAGATCCTCTACACTGAAGATCAGTATGTAATGATTCCCAATAATAGCATTATCAGGCTTATCCGGCGATTCGTCCATACGAATCGTCTTCTCTATGTATAATAAAACATTTGCACTTGAGCTTCAGGAAATTTGATCTTCCATTAGTGCAAACATTTGCCAAAGTCATCTATCGCCCTATTTGTGAATGATAACAATCCTCAACCGGTGTGTGATCGTTGGCTTCGACCGACACGGTGTTTACGGTCTAAATTTAGATGCGTCCAACGAGCAGCGCTACTGTGGCGTGTTGTCCTACACTCAGGCAAATGAACATACGAAATACATAAGGCAAAAATTATGAATCTACAAAATTGTGGAAAATGGTTGAAACATAAGTCTCTCATGCTTTCCATCTTCAGCTTTTTAGATTTCATAAGCGAACGTATGTTGTTTATTCGTTGCCTGGATTGAATTTCATGAGACACTTTTTGAAATTTTGTTCAAAGCTGATTTGAAGGAAATCATAAGGCATTTTATGAAAGACATCATGCTCGTTGTAGTTACCCTAATCGGAAGGAAGGCGCTTCTGTCAAGAGAATCATGTTCTCATTTATAGCAAAGTTTTCAAGTCGTGCGGTTGAATTCAACATCGAGGGGGTGTGAAAAAATCTTATGTTGAAGTGTTCTCAAGTGTCGGTGAATAATATAGTGTTCAATTGAACTCAACTGAGCCAATATGTGAAAAGGAATGGGTTTAATTCGAATAAAGTAGTTAAGTAACTTTATCTAGATTCGAAGATATTTTGAAACGCGTTCTACATCGCTCATTTTTTCATAACCTCGATGTTCTCAATACAACTAAAACGCGAATAATAAAACACATGTCATGTTTGCACAACTATATGAATGAACCAAAATTTTGATTACCATTATTAACGCGCATATTTATAACACAAGAAAATTTTCAATATACACGACTTAGGAATTCATAATGCAGCATTATGAATCGATTAATATATCGCAAAATGCAATAATGAATTCATAGATCTGCATTATGAATTCATTACGATGCTTCTTAAAAAATTACGAAATTCATAAGGCGTGGTTATGACCTCCAAGTACTACTTCTGCGATTCATAAGGTAGGGCTATGGAATAATTCATGTGTAGCGTACAACGTTTATAACGCTTCATTGTAATTTCATAAATGTGCCTTAAGAAAATGAATTTTAAATCCAAAACTTATTGCAAATTTTCAAAAGGCAGGATTATGATGATCGATAGCCAATTTGCCTGAGTGTATCCAAAATGATTGACTGCAAACGGAAACTGTTTCATCCACTGCGACAAGTTTCGACCACTTTATGAGTATTTATTTGAAACTGATCCCGTGTAGATTGCAATATGTACAAATAAATTAAATCCTGCGACAACTACATTGCCCTTGACGTCAGATTTACATAGGTTAAATTTTCATTTCATTTTAAGAAAATAATGATTGTCGTTGCTTCAGAATTGTCTGAGACTCTATTCTCTATTGAATATTTTTCTCTTCTCAGAGAGGTGAATTTTCTATCATCGTTTGGGAGTCGGTTGTATAGGTACCCGTTAAAAGGTTTACCCAGATATGAACTATAGAGAACCGAACAGTTTTGTTTGTTTTAAATGTGCTGGATGGCGTCTTGCCTTATTTTGCTTTGGATTAATATGATTAATATGAAAGTAAAAATATTACGAATCGAAACATCAACTCTGTGTTACTAAATAAGCTTGCCATATGTTTAATGTCAGCTTGTCGACAAGCTAAAGTGCATCTAGGTACATATCATTGCATTTATTTATGCTATTTCTGTTGGTCGGAATCAATTGAAACGCAACATCCCGAGTCCCGACATAGTACAAAATCTCAATAAATTTGGAATAAGGTGGAAATAAAAATTCGAAAAGTGCAATGATTAGATTTCGATTTAACACACTTACTACAAGAAAACAAGTTTGGAAAAGCTTTCAAAATTCCTTTTCCGATTGTATTTTAGATCGGGTTCAAATAGTAGGTTTCACCGATTGCACACATGAGAGCAGACGAAACTTTGTTTTAAAAATATGAAAATCCGAACAAACCATCAAAGAATAACCAGATCACATAATAAAATCACCGACGAAAAATAAACGCCAACGACGACGATGATGATGATGGCCCAGGGCAACCCATCTGTATGGCATCCAACATTTGCCCTCATTATCGGGTTTTCAGTCTCGCGTCTATTGTCCAACCGTTCGAATCTCATCCCGCGATAAAATCCGCGATTATTTTGTGCGCTGACCCCTGGCCGAACTTAGTTTCCTTCAATTGTTGAAACCGTGATCATTGTTTTTGACCATCTGCCGAGATGGCTCTGGAGGAACCGAAACTAGGCCCGGGGGAGGATTCCGAACAGTACGAGGACGCAGTTGGCCAGCAGCGGCCCTCGAAGCGTGACGATGCTCCCGACTACTACAAACGGCCAAAGTTCAAGCGCAACATTATTCCGTTCGAAACGGACGATCTGTCGGTGCGGGTCATACGTGAACGTTTTCTTATTCCGAACCAGGTCAAGGAGAACAGCCCGGCGGCCAAGGCCGGTCTGAACCTGGGCGACCAGATTGTCACAATCAACGGGGCGGACGCTTCGGCGATGCGCCTTGCCACGGCGGAATCCGTGATCAAACAGGCTGGCGAGCAACTGCAGCTGGTGGTGACCAAGTAAGGATCAAATTTAAGTGTTTAGTGCCCTGTGTTGTAAATAAATGGTGTAATGGTGTGATTGGGGTAATTGGTGCATGGATGTAATTAAAAGTGGGACATTATCATTATGTACTTCTATTAATTAGATGTTGGCGAACTGAGTTCAAAAACAAAATATCCTATAGAAAGCGACACTCGTACGATCAGTGAGATCTATTTTTAGATACAGTTTTCGTAAACGAAAATAAGAATGAAAATTTTGATAACGTGAAAGTGAATCTAACAAAAAAATAGAATGTGATTCGTTAATTTGTATAGATTTTCATGATTCCGTGTTCATGCTGAACGTCCCGAATTTTCACAAAAGATTCAGAGAGTGAAGTGCAATACACGTACATGTAGCGATTCAGTTAATGAACTAAAGCGATGCGTGTTGTGGATGTACATGTATGTACATCGAATTTGCTGCTCTCCTCAGTATAATATTAGTTTATCTACCTTCCCTAACTTAACTCTGATTTTTAAAACATTCTGTGGTTTTAATTGAATTTATGGAATCATGAAGAGAGATACAATTATACAATGAAGAATAGAAGTAAGAAACAAGTGTGAAGCGAACAGAATTTTGATTTTTTTTTCTAAGCGGAGGGCCATATCGTAAGAACAGCATTGTTGAAATCGCTGTTATTTTGCCTAACGTCCACCCGGGAACAGCTTGAGTAATAGCATGATGACAACTCTTACCAAGCCAGGCAAATAACAGCGATTTAAACCCGTTAGCGGAAGGGAAGAAATATGCTCTAGCTAGGCAAAGACTGCACTGTTGCCTTAACTGTAACATTTTTGATATTTTGTTGCCGGAAAACCCATGACGCAAAACGCCCTTTAGCTCCTACTTTAATCAAGCCAATCTTATTCGAATAGTATTCCTATTCATATTCCTTTTAATCAACTCCAGGAACTTTTCAAATAGGCGTAAGTGAATTTTCTTACCTTTTCTTTTTCTTTTTTATCGTACCTTCTCTCTTCTTATTTTTTCATTCTTCCTTCTTCTTTCTTCTTTCTTGCTCCTTCCGTTTTTTCTTTTTCCCTTCTGCCTTCTTCTTTCTTCCTTCTTCTTTCTGCTTTCTTCCTTCTTCCTCCTTACTTCTTTCTTCTTCGTTTTCGTCCTTCCCTCATTCTTCTTCCTTATTTCTTCCTCTCTCCTTCTGCATTCTTTCTTCCGTTTTCTTCCTTCTTCCTTTTTTCTTATTCTTTCTCCCGACTTCCTTCTTTTTAATCTTTCTTTCTTTTTCCTTCTTCCTGCTTCTTTCTTGCTTATTCCTTCTTCCTTTTTCCCTTTTTCCTTCTTCCTTCTTCCTTCTTTCTCCTCCCCTCTTCCTTATTGTTTTTTCCTCCATACTTCTCTCTTTTTCCCTCTTCCTTCTTTTTCTTCCTTTTCCTTCTTTTTTTTTTCTTTCTTCCGTTTTACTCCTCCTTTCTCCCGTCTTCCTTCTTCTTTTTTTGCTTCTCCCTTCTTCCTTCTTCGTTCTTTCTTCTTTCTTCTTCTTTCCTTCTTCTTCTTTCTTCATTCTTCCTTATTCATTTTCCCTTTTTCCTTTGCCCTCTTTTTCTTTCTTCTTCCTCCTTTTTCCTTTTCTACTTCCGTTCAAGTTCTTCCTCACTTCGCACTACTCACTTCTCACTCCCCAGTTCTCATTCCGCCTAATGGCCATTCGGCCTAATGACCATTCGGGCTAATGACCTTCGGCCTAATGACCAGCATCGTTGAACAAAATAGTTAAATCATTTCTGTCTCTGAGTTCTGTTCACTTTAACATTGTGTTTTTGATAATTCGGAGGCTTACTTGCTCCAGAAAACTTTCTTCATTCTAAACTTCGGAATCCTGCTTGCTCCAGGATATTGTTCTTTTCATCTCAGAGTCCTACTCAATCTGATCGCTTTTTTCCTTATCTTTCAACCTCGGAGTTCTGCTAGAACTGTTTTTTTACAGCCTTGGGGTCCAATTCACTCCGGAATCTTTATTTTTAGCCTGGGAGCTTTAGTCGCTCTTGAATTACGGTATACCTCCGCTGATCCGACAAATGTATGGCCGGACCATCGGGATTGCTCTCATTAATCCGACTGTCAAATCCATACAAATGAACCAAAACAAAATCACTGCACAAATTTGAAAACTGACAGCATAATGTGTTTAAATGGGTGTTGATACTTTTTAATCCGGAAAATTCCGGATTCGGATTCCGAGATCCGGACTAAGGAGTCGTCGGATTGGCGAGGTCCGGATAAACGGGGGGATACTGTATTTGGGAATCTCATAGTCCTGCTCGCTTCGCAAACATTTTTTTTTCAACACGGGGTTCGGAATATTGTTCTTTAAATTCTCTTCTGTTAGTTTTTCTTTGTCTTACAGATTTTGAGTCCTGCCGGCCCCGTTTTTTTACAGCCTTGGGATCCTACTAGATCCGAAATCTTTATTTTCACCCTTGGATACCTATTCACTTCGCAATATTTAAAAATCTCGAAGTCCTGCACTCCCGCAATTTTTTTAACCCGGGATCTTACTCGCTTTTTTTATCACGGAGTCCTACTCGCTCCCGATTTTTGAATTTTTTCCTTTCAACCTTGGATACCTACTAGCTCCGGAAAATTGTACTTTTAATCTCGGAGTCCTACTCGCTCCGGATTTTTTTCTTTTCCTTGCACCTCGGAGTCCTACTCGCTCCGGAAACTATATTTTCAACCTCTGAGTCTTACTCGCTCCGAAATGTTTTGAATCTCGAGGTCCTGTTCGCTTCAAAGCATTTTTTTTTCTCAAAGTCCTACTCGCTCCGGAATACTTTAAATTTTCTTTTTTAATCAACCATGAGCCTAAAACAGCGAAAAACAATCCCAAACATATTAATGAATGTGGCATGCATCCATTTTTATGTGATCCGTGACGCACCAGGTCTAGCGCTTTAGGACAGAGGCGCTGATATTGAACCGAGGTGCCGATGGACAGAGGGCGGTGCCACCCGCTTCCTCATCCATCGGAACCTCGGATGTTGCTGCTCGCTGCGATGTCCATCTTACCTGCTGCGCCATGTCGTATTCGTTCGCGGCTCATTGGTTCGCTTCTACTTGCTACGATTTCCGTAGTCAAAAACCATCGGGGTTGCTGTGTGAATCTTCTCTATAACATCGAGACGTTCCATGGAATCCAGTTCTTTCTTTACTGCTGCTCGGATGCTATGCGGGGCGTGACCCGCGCGCCAGTCTTGTTTCCCACTGATTCGGGATCAGATCTATCTTCTTCTTCTCCTCCTTATTGGCATTACATCCCCACAGCCGCCTCGCAGCTTAGTGTCCATTAAGCACTTCCACAGTTATTAACCGTGAGGTTTCTAAGCCAAGTTACCATTTTTGCATTTGCCACCCTCAGCTTGTTTTGTAGCTGGCCGCATGGCTAAGGAGGGCCCTTCGGATCAGATCAGATCTATATCGTACACTCCAAGCACTTTCATTCGATGATTTGAGAACGAAACGAGCCGTTTTCGATGGATGCAGGTGGATTCCCAGCGGGCACCTGAGTCAAGCTTCACTGAAAACTATTTGTTTTTTACTTTCACTACCTCAAATCACCCAAGCAGCACATGTCAAGTGAAACTGGCTGCAGCAATCTAATTGTGACTTGATTTGGTCACATATAAGTTACTATGATCTACGCACAACATGAGTGTTGCTCGGGCAATCACTCTCATTTCCTGTACTTTCCAGTTCTTCTGAGTCATCATCGGACTCCGTTTCATTCTCCTCAGATGCTCCATCCTCAGATACGTAGGCCTATAGCCACATATATGTATGTAACGGTCTACGAAATTATTGACGACAAATAAAATAAAATAAATAAAATAAATAAATAAACACCCGGCTCTCCGCATGACACCTTCCAGCGCAATTTTGAACAACTGGCACGAAAGTCCATCACCTTGTCTTAGTCCCCGGCGCGATTCGAACGAACTGAAGTGTTCGCCCGAAATCGTCACACAGTTTTGCGAACAGATGATGCGTTGGAACCTGGTATTCACGGCATTTTTGAAGGATTTTCCGTACAGTAAAGATCTGGTCCGTTGTCGAGCGGCCGTCAACGAAGCTTGGATCGCATCCTCAACTTTCCTCAAGGTGGGGGCTGGTTGGCTTCCATCGCCCGCTGCACTAACGTAGTCATCTCTTCCGCTGCCTTGACTTTCACTGCCTGTACTCTCAGCGCCATTCAAATGTTCCTCGCAGTGCTACTTCCACCTTTCGATCACCACACGTTCGTCCGTCAAGATGCTCCCATCTTTATCCCGGAACATTTCGCCTCGCGGCACGGGATGCGTTGAGCTTCTGGTAGAACATGCGTGTTTCTTGAGAACGGCAGAGCTGTTCCATCTCCTCGCACTCCGCTTCTTCCAGGCCACGTTTCTTCTCCTGAAAAAGGCGGGTCTGCTGTCTCCCCTTCCGTCTATAACGTTTCATGTTCTGCCGGGTACCTTGCTACAACGCGACCGCCCGCGCTGCGTCCTTCTCCTCCAGAATCTGTCTGCACTCTTCGTCGAACCAATCGTTCCGCCAACTTCGTCCCACATACTCGACGTTGTTCTCCGTTGCGTCGTTAATGGCTGCTTTAACTGTATTCCAGCAGTCCTCAAGAGGGGCCCCATCGAGCTCACCCTCTTGCGGCAACGCTGTCTCGAGATGCTGCGCGTATGCAGTGGCGACATCAGGTTGCTTCAGTCGCTCTAGGTCGTACCGCGGCGGTCGTCGGCGCCGAACATTGTTGATGACGGGTAGTTTTGGGCGCAGTTTAATCATCACCAGATAGTGGTCAGAGTCGATGTTAGCGCCACGATATGTCCTGACATCGATAATGTCGGAGAAGTGCCGTCCATCAATCAGAACGTGGTCGATTTGTGATTCTGTCTGCAGTGTCTGCAGTGGATCTCCAGGTGGACCGATATGGAAAGAAGGTATTGCGTAAGAAGGTATTGCGAATGGTCATATTCTTGGAGGCTGCGAAATCAATTAGTCGTAGGTTTCAGTTCGTCAGCCGGTGAGCGCTGAACTTTCCAATAGTCTAAACTCCTTCTCTTGGCCAAACTAAGCGTTCAAATCTCCTATGAAGATTCTGACGTCGTGGCTTGGGCAGCTGTCGCACTGACGTTTCAACTGCACGTATAATGCATCCTTATCATCATCAGTGCTTGCGGAGTGTGGGCTATGGACGATGATTATGCTAAAGTTGAAGAACCGGCCTTTGATCCTCAACCTGCATTCTCTTTTTGATCGGCCTCGAGCACGCGCCTTTGCATATCGCCCATCACTATGAAAGCTCTCCCCCGCTCGTGTCTGTTGCCGCAGCTCTGGTAGATGGTATGATTACGTTCGGACGATTGATCCCTTTCAACAAACCAAACCTCCTGCAGCGCAACAATGTCGAATCCACGGTCCTTGAGCACAGCGGCGAGTATGCGTGTGCTCCCGATGAAGTTGAGAGATTTGCAGTTCCACGAACCGAGTTTCCAATCACTAGGTCCTTTTCATCGCAGTGGTCTTCGCCGATGGTTCCGGTCCATACTCTCTAGTTGATTATTCGTTGCGTGAGCTTTTTTTTCAAGGCTGACGTGCAGGGTCTGACACTAAGCCCTATACATTTCCGGAGCACCATTCCTCCTTATTCCCGGTGGATCATGGTGCACTGTCCAGCACCACGAGGAGGTAGAAACAGGAGTTTCTGGGTAAGAGGCTAAGGATCACGAGATGGGGTCTATTTTATTCCTTCAGGTACGCGAAGTACCAATGGTACGTTTCATTCAGCAGTTGCCGTGCCAGCTGAACATGTTTGAGCGTTTGTTGTGAAGTCGCACAAACTCCCATATATTTTTTGATGGTTGATGTACAAGTTGGCGCTTCGGTCGATTGTGTGTGATATTGTTGGTCAAATGAATTGAGTGTTCGTGCCGCTAGTTGTGGAATATTGTGGATGCTTGGCTGCTCAAAAGGAGTTTGAAGCTAGCCGGTGGACTAAAAACGAGAAAAAGGTGTCTACTCAAAGAGGACTACCAAGACCAAGGCTTGATTATCCCTTTTAGGTACGGAAGCGGAACAAGCAATGCATATGCAATGAGGGAGTGCAGCTCTTAAATAACCTGACCACCAGTTTTCATCTTAACATTATTAATTTAGCCGGAAGGGGGCCTGGGCCGAGAGCTTATGGGGCCCCTAAAATGTACAAAAAAGGTTGGTTTTGGTACAACAGATTTATGAGGGCCACGCCCCCCCCCCCCTAAATCCGGCCCTGCATTAGCATTAACATCACTCAAGTAAAATTTTCCAAACAATGTGGTAAATCATAGAGTGGCCATTGTCAGCAGTAGGGGAAGAGGCCCCAAAACGCCCCCCGAGGCAAAACGCCTTTTGTGGTTTCCCTCATATTTATCGTCATTAACCCTTATCCTCCCATGATACTTTTTAGGCACTAAAAAATGCCTTCAAAAAATCATAACTCCTTTGATTCTCAGCCGATTTTGACGATTCACCTACCAAACGAACCCCAAGTAGCACCTGCAACTTTGCTCAATTAAAAAATTATAAATAAAAGTTATATACGAATTGTAAATAGGTTTTGATTGTAACACCACGTATTTTAATGGTCATAATTTGGTTCTGATTGCTTTTGGATCGGTAAGTTATAGTTGACGGTTTTTTGTGTTTAATACTTGTTTATAACTAGTTTAAAACAAGAACTGAGAGAGTAATGTTTGTTTGTTATATATATGATATTTGCATACTCATATATAACAGTCGAAATGACACACGAAAAATATCCCTTGGATGTAATAATCATTTTGAAGTCTACTGCGGCTGTGAATTAAAATATGCACGCTTACCTCCAATTTTTAAAACATATTCGATTTACTAATTTTCAATCCTGGGTACCCCTTGGGGCCATGATAAGATTTTCTTCCTTAGGTCCAGGTCGGTAAGTCGGCTTCACTATTCTTCCGGGAAGCTGCCTCTTCCGTAGTCGAAAAATATTCACGAGCTATCTGGTTCATGGAATTATTTCACTAAAATCACTTTTTTATAATCTCTTAACAGAAATAGGAATCAATACGTACACAATATTATTATGTATGTTATTGTTTTTGTTTGTAACCCCCGCAACCTATATACAATTCGTAAGTATTTTGAAAACCGATTTATTACTGTTTTATAGCAAACTCTTATATTTTGGTTGCGATGTGTATTATATACGAGTTTTATATAAGATTTGTAGTAGAACATTTATAGAAGGTACTTTTTCACAGAAGTGAATTACATTGGTGTACAAAAATTTTGAAATTCTTTTTGATTTATGTAAAATTAATTTTAATAATGCAAATTATAAACGCCAATTTTGTTATAAACTAGATTTCCCATACGTAGGATATAAAGCTAACGGAAAAAGGAGTTTACAACACATGTTCTAACGTTGTAAATTGCAATTATTCAAATAGAATGTATTGGCTGAAATTTCATCTAATTGATCCTTTATCTCTCATCGTAATTATTCTCGTGTTGCGTTTATAAGCACACATAAAGTCATATAAAATATGTTGGTAATTCGCATAGCCGTTGTTTTATGTTTTGGATTTCTGATTGATTGCTTTTTTGGCCTACTTGCCAGCTTAAAATTCCATTAGCATTTTCACAGTTATTAACTCAAAGCTTTCATATGCCTGACATTGCATGAATATATCTTTTGGATATATGTAGAGGATCGAGAATGTTACCAATTGGTCAAAATCTTTAAAATGTTATTTATTTAGGTTTGATAATATTAAATCAATCAATGATAACCCCAGATTTAGTTGATGACATTAATATTATACTTAGTTAATATTATAAAACAGATTATAATGACAATTGTGACTATAATTTCCTTGAAGGGTCGAAAGTCAGTTAAATTTAAAATATGCTAGGGGGTCGAAAAACTTTGACAACCAATGTAGTAGTATGATGAAAGTAGTAGTATGTAGTATGATGAAAATGGCGAATTATCATGGCCTCGGTCAACAATATGACTGATTTTCACCCATTACGTATTGATTTTGTATGTACTTGCCAATAATTTCATCCATTTCTAATGGCGCATGATTTCTCTAGCACCAAACATGTTAGTTTCACCACAAATTCAGAACGGCACGTTAGTTGGCACTATGTAGCTTGCTAAATATCACGCCTAATGAATAGAAAATATATAATTCGATTACCGTTATCAAAACTCCTTCATAGAACTTTCATGGATATTTATCAAAATCAGAAACAAAATTTAAAAAAAATGACAGTTTGACTTTTATTAGCAGAATTATGTGTTATAATTGTGTTGTATTATTGTTTCAAAATCAATTCCAATGAAACATAGATAATGTTATATAATGACTCCACCTCTTGCGCTTTTTTCGTTATATTGTAGTCGTATATGTGATATTCATAACACCATTTTGCACCAGCAAGAAGATATAAACAAGTTGTAATTTTCTAATTACGACAAGTTGTGTTGCTTGGGACCGGTTAGGTCTCTAGTTTTTAAACCTGAGAAGAGAATCGGCATTGGCTATCTGGTTCCGGAGCTCGTTTCGCGAAATCATGAAGTTTGAGAGGTCGCAAGATGGGTTTCGGATCAGATCGAGAAGTGGCCACTTTCCCGGGGGAACTAGGTCCCAGGAATACCACGGAGCCTGACCGGCACCACTCAGGTACCTCAAATTAGACTATATTGAGCACGTTTCGCAACATCATGAAGTTTGAGACGTCGCAAGATGGGTTTCAGGTTATATCAAAATGGGCCACTTCCCCGGGGGAGCTAGGTACACGGAATGCCACGCAACCTGACCAGCACCACACAGGTATCTCAAATTAGACTCTACTGAGATCGTTTCGCGAAATCATGCAGTTTGAGACATCGCAAGATGGGTATCGGATCAAATAAAAAAGTGGTCACTTCCCCGGGGGAATCAGGCCCCTGGAATGCTATGGAACCTGACCAGAATCACTTTTGTACCCAAATTAGACTCTATTGAGCTCGTTTCGCAAAATCATGAAGTTTGAGAAATCGCAAGATGGGTTTCGGATCAAATCAAAAAGTGGCCACTTCCCCGAGGGAACTAGGTCCCCATAATGCCACGGAACCTGACCAGCACCACTCAGGTACCTCAAATTAGACTCTATTGAGCTCGTTTCGCGAAATCATGAAGTTTGAGACGTCGCAAGATGGGTTTCGGATCAAATAAAAAAGTGGCCACTTCCCCGGGGAAACCAGGTCCCCGGAATGCCACGGAACCTGAGCAGAACTACTCAGGTACCTAAAATTAGACTCCATTGAGCTCGTTTCGCAAAATCATGAAGTTTGACAGGTCGCAAGATGGGTTTCGGATCAAATAAAAAATTGACCACTTCCCCGAGGGAACCAGGTCCCCGGAATGCCACGGAACCTGACCAGAATCACTTAGGTACCTCAAATTAGACTCAATTGAGCTTGTTTCGCGAAATCATGAAGTTTGAGACATCGCAAGATGGGTTTCGGATCAAATCGAAAAGGGGCCACCTCCCAGGGTAACCAGGTCCCCGGAATGCCGCAGAACCTTTCCAAACCCACCAGGGAACCTTGGAAGAGGCACTATTGAACATGTCTCGTGGTTTCATGAAGTAGGAAAGATAAAAAAAATAATTTTAAAACTTTTAGCAAGGTCATTTGATTTGAGAAAAAAAAGGCACCCCACTCGACCCCGGAATTATTCCGGAAGCAGGTGGCCAATATCAATTCTCTTCTCAGGTTTGAAAACCAGAGACCTAACTGGTTCGTTAGGTAGGTGACTCGTCAAAATCGGTTGAGAATCAAAGGAGTTATGATTTTTAAAGCCCAAAAAGTATCAAGGGAGGCTAAGCGTTAAGGTGGCCGTAACAAAACTAGATCTAAAATTATGTAGGTTAGGCGAAAAAAGTTTCAAAATAGTGTATCGGAAGGTCGAAAAACCGAAAATTTCCACATTTTGAAGAAACATCTAACATTTTGGCGAGGCAAAATGCCCTAGTGGCACTAACCTACAATGTACTTGCGTCTCCACGCACTATCCATACCAGAATGCTGATTTGCTGACGCGTGGTGCTTTGTTCCCTAGAAGCTGCCAGCTAAAAGGCGTTTTGCCTCATGAGTTTTCCAGCAACAAAATATCACCACTTTTTTGATATGTGAATATTATCAATATGATTGAGATTTTTGTCAATTTTTGAATGGCATCAACTAGCTATCTTGTACATTCAAAGTTAATTGCCTATATGCCGGGTATTAAGCCACCCGGAGTGGAAATTAATTACTATGTCTGAAACTTGATTATGCATATGTACAACATGTGATAGATTTAGTTCGGAAAAGGTATTGGAGGTCTCCTTCCCTTCGGTGGGGTTTGATCCCGACGACCCCAGTTCGCATGACAGGTGCTTTCCCTACTAAGCTACGAAGGACCTCCGTGGTCCACCGCAACAGCGTGTAGGTACTGGCAAATTAAATTCCCAGCACCAGGTTGACCATGATCTCTCAATACATTTTCAGAACTAACTCTCTCAAATGTATTTTGTACACATCATATCAACCAAGTAGGATGGTATTTAATATTGCCGGCTCCTACACACTTGCTTCGACCAGCAACGGCGCTCAATGAAGTAGGGTTGTGTGAGTTGTGCCAGTTTGGTCGTCAGATCAACACGACCACACAAGCGAAGAGATCGCCACTCGAGATCAGTACATTCAAAGTTACATTGCCTATATGCCGGGTATTAAGCCACCCGGAAAATTAATTACTATGTCTGAATACTTGATATATGCATATGTACAACATGTGATAGATTTAGTTCGGAAAAGGTATTGGAGGTAACCGCCCTTGTGTGGTCGTGTTGATCTGACGACCCAGTTCGCATGACAGGTGCTTTCCCTACTAAGCCCTACGAAGGACCTCCGTGGTCCAAGCAAGTGTAGGTACTGATGAAACCAAATTAGCACCAGGTACCAGCCGATCTCTCGCAATACATTTTCAGAACTAACTCTCTCAAATGTATTGCGAGACATCATGGTCAACCAAGTGGATGAGTATTTAATATTGCCGGCTCCTACACACTTGCTTCATCAGCAACGGCGCTCAATGAAGTAGGGTTGTGTAGGTTGTGCCAGTTTGGTCGTCAGATCCCATGCACGACCACACAAGCGAAGAGATCGCCACTCGAGATCAGTACATTCAAAGTTAATTGCCTAATACCGGGTATTAAGCCGAACGGTGGAAATTAATTACTATGTCTGAAACTTGATTATGCATATGTACAACATGTGATAGATTTAGTTCGGAAAAGGTATTGGAGGTAACCGCCCGCATATAGGCAATTAACTTTGATGTACGACCCCAGTTCGCATGACAGGTGCTTTCCCTACTAAGCTACGAAGGACCTCCGTGGTCGACCACTGGCACAGGTACTGATGACAACCAAATTCCCAGCACCAGGTACCAGCCGATCTAGGAGCTCGCAATACATTTCAGAACTAACTCTCTCAAATGTATTTTTGTACATCATGATCAAAAGTAGGATGAGTATTTAATATTGACCGGCTTAGCTTCCATCAGCAACGGCGCTCAATGAGTAGGGTTGTGTGACCTGGTGCTGGGAATTTGGTCGTCAGATCCCAACACGACCACACAAGCGAGAGTCGCCACTCGAGATCAGTACATTCAAAGTTAATTGCCTATATGCCGGGTATAAATCTATCACATGTTGTACATATGCATAATCAAGTTTCAGACATAGTAATTAAATATCTTGTTTAACTGTTGCATAATGGAAAAATACCCATGAATAGCGTTACAAATAAGACAATAAAGCAGTGTTTGCATAGCTAGGGCATATTGTCCCCCGTTCCCCTAAGTGAAATATTCTCCTATGATTCGGGCAACCGTTAGGTTGCTGTTAGAGATTGTAAATAAGTTATTATCAGGACCACCATTTTAAACGGAAGATTTGAGACGTTGATTTGAGTTGATTTGAGACGAATTTCTTCAAAATTACATTCAATGTAAATGGCATCGGTATAGCGGTGATAACTTTATTCACCATGTGGCGTCTGTAGCCATTCAAAGGTGAACCAGGTGAAATTTTCTCGCAGGATTCAGTCATTGCTTGGAAAAATATAAAAAGCAATAAAATTGAACATTTTTCCATAGATGGCTTCTTCATTAGAAGCGTTTATCGTTCATGGCAAATTTAATAAATTTTATTGCTTTTTTCTCTTTTTTTGTGGACATTTTCTCATTCTTCTTGCTTTTTAGTGATTTTTTCGCGAATTTTGTGTAAAAAATCTGTGGAATGTTTTGTAAAGTTGTTTATTGCTAAACAAGAAATTTTGTATTTTTTTTTTCATGACACATTTTGATTTCATTATGGAAAATTTTCCTTATTTTTGTTTTGTGGTACATCTTTATTGTTTATGAAAGTTTACTATTATTTATGGAAATTATATATTTGGCTTATACCTTGAATTCTGTTCTGGTAATATACTATATTTCTTACAGAAGTTTCAGGGTAAAAAACCACAGATAAAAACGATATTTTGCCAAAATTCTTCCGTAGTCGTTTGTGCACACTAGAGAATTTATGATACAGCTAGTTGAAGTTGAACATAAAGATGTATTTGCGGCTTTAGGGGGGTGTGCCCGAAGTGTAATAGCCTGCTGATACCCTAGTTATGAGAAGATGGATAGGATATGAATACATAATGCTTTTCTTGGAAAATTGAGCTGGTTGTGGAATTTGATACCCCTGCAGTGTCGTATGAGAAACGCGTATAATGCGCATTTATATAAGTTCATACTCACCTGACATGCGGTTTGCTGGACACGCCTTCACCAACCAACATCACCCACCGTCATCAATTGATCGTCTATATGTAGTTAGTAGTTATGTTCTAATGTGTAGAACACTTGCCAGAATAAAAAAAATCCACTGCATCCACAAGTTCGTAGACTAGACTAAATTCCTGCGCAGCCGTTCAACAGGTAGACAGCTTGACGCGTTTTGCGTTATTCGCCGTTCGATGGAGATCCCCGCGTTGGCACGTCATACCCAAGAGCGTCCGCCTACCATAACAAATTCCGTGATGTCTCGACAGGTATACGAGTTCGAACAGGTGACGCCATTGATTGATGCTGAGTGGTCACGTGCTCGTGTAGGTTGGCAAACGGCGATGAAACTAAGATAGGTACTCGCATATATACCTACCCGATACAGTTCGGGCTACTGAATGGGTTAAGAAAACCAATTTCAATGGATATAATTTGAGACAGTCGGCGTCACCGTCGTCGGTGCTGTCCGGAAATAGAAATGCGCATTTTCATTTTTTTTCTTTCATTTTATCGACGACAAACGACGTCGAGAGCGAGAACTGCAAAGAAAATTCATCACGTTCGAGAAGCAAGTAACGAGGTTGAGATTAGCTATTTTCGAGAAAACTCGAATAACAACAGGGCCTATGTACAGCAACACACTTGTGTGACGGAAACAAGTTGCGAAACATTTTTGTTTGCTTCGGATTTTCTCAAGTGTCGTCGGCCTTTCTGGATGGTTGTGGAGAGGTGGTGGTGTGTGATGTAAATAATAAGTAAAAACGGTAGGGTAATCCTAGATTTTCCGTAGCAATGCTAGACGGTAGCAGCTGTTGCCGTTTTTTTTGCGGGTTTGTGTTCTGGTCAGACGTACCTACTTAACCATAAATCATCACAAATTGAAGACATAGTTTATAGTCTGTTATAGTCTTTATGATGTTTCAACAAAATTGAGATCATAGTTCACCGCGATAAGAAGCAGACGTCATTTTTTCCGTCTCCCGAGTTTTTTTTACCTCAGTGAATTTCAGTAAAAATTGAACAGAAAAATTGAAAAAAATGTGCTCTTTGGTTACAAATTCCTGGAGATAATGGTGCAATTTCCAATGTTTGAGTGAATTCTAGTTAGATCCGGTGAGCCGTTTCCTTTTACACCCTCTATTCTATCTTATTCAACGATCATTTGGATCCGATTGACAACCAAACAGAGCTAAATACGAACAGAATTACCTTCATCTACTTTCTATGAGTTCTAAATCAATTATATGCTGTCGATTTCTGTCATTACTTAAGTATGATAATAAATTATAGAGGCCGCGGATGTAACCAGATAAGCGCTCAAAGGAAGTATTACCAAAGAATCAGTCCCAGATTCTCTTATATACATAAATATGTAGCTTAAACATATACCCTAAAATTTATATGAGTGATAGACATTTGGTGTCTTCCACAAAATATTTCACGGGACTTTTGCTTGAGGTGATTATTACGGGTGGTGGAAATTCGCGGCAAAATTTTCTAAATTTCGCGGACAGTCAATTCAGAAAATCTGAAAATTCGCGGCAATTTCGCTGTATATTATATTTCGGTACAAAAAATAAAAAGACAATGTAGATTCCATATTATTAAAATTGTTATGTTTATTAATTTAATTTTTTTTATTATTTCTTTGCATTACTGGTCAAAAGCACGTGGTTGGCCAAATTTTTTTCCGTCAACTTTTGGCGCTGGGAAGTTGATTAAATTGTACTGGCTGACATTACGTTCAGCATCTACCGAGTTTTCAGGAATAGACAGATATTTCACCGCTATAAGAGTTAAGAAAAGCGGTCTTGGTTTGCAAACCAGAACGTGAGTGGATCGGCATTTTCCTGTATCTCCGTAACGGCATGTTCTTAGGCCGATAGCTCATCCTGTATCATAGACTTGTTGATTGCACATTCTGAAATTCCATCGAACAGGTCATCAGCAGACAAAAACTTCGCTTGCTGCGAATCCAGTAATCGGACCGATCGTAAAAACATTAAACCCGGTTGGCAGAATCGCGAAGTAGGTGTCGAGTAGTATTGCTTCATCTTATTCGACGCTTCGGCCAAATTGACTTTTCCCGTCAAACAATTTTATTGGTGCAATCGAATAATTCTCTTATGTAGGATAAACTTTCCTAAAGAATCCATATTTTTTACGTCTCGAACTATTTAAAAAAAAAAACAAAATTGTTCTTCAATTTAATTTTGGCTCAATATTCGACCAATTTCGGATTTTGCACTTCAAAAAAATCGAGACGTCAAAAAATGCGTTGTTTGTCGAATTGGTATTGACTAGGTCAAGAAATCGACTGAGACAATAGAATGGAATAAAATTATTGACGGGAAAGGTTGATTTCGCGGTTTTTCGCGAAAATGTTTAAATTTCGCGGCTAACATCAAATTTCGCGGATTTCGCGGCTTCCGCGAAATCGCGAATTTCCACCACCCCTAGTGATTATATAATGAAGTCAGAAATCGGCCATTTTGTAAACCACGTGTTTTCCCAATATTTTTTTTCAAGAGCGCGAGATGAAAAAACCATAACTCGTATGGGGCTGAAATAATGGTAGATAGTTGGCTTACTTATGCTGAACAATCATAATTTCAGTTTCGGCACTGTACGAAAACTATTACACCAGATTTGGGCTTTTGGAAATGTATGTAGATAAACGTGTGGTGAATTTGAATTTGAATTAGTCACGAAACAAATGAACAGTCGCTCACTTTGAGCCATTGATTGTTTATCCTCGCGATGGATGAACAATTTGAAGTGCTCGATCGAACGCGTTTGAAAGTACAGAAGGAGTTCCGCGTTATTTTGTTCTGTCTTGTATGACAGAAGAATAAAAATTAGTACGCTATTTATCGTGTTTGAAAGAATGATCTCGAGATCTGCGTTGTTTCGTTCTCTTTGTACGTTCAAAATCACTACACGTCACACACTGCAACCGTTTATCAAAACGAACCTTGCTACAATTCTCACCCCCTATATCCAATATCCCAGTGATTTCTCGTGGAAGTGCAGATGACTCGTCGGCTTCCACCAAAGCGAGAATTACGTCAACATTTTCCTACCCATTCCTCAATTGACCTGCATTCGGACACGGCCGGCGTCGGTATTGCCTTATTTTTTTTTGTTACGGTTAAGGGCGGTCAATCATGCTCATGCTCATGATGTTTCAACAAAATAATGAATGCCGGCAATGAATCTATCAGAAAGGATTTAATTAGTCTTGAAGTATTTTCCGTATTAAAGTTATTGTTGTACAGGGGCTAGGCAAAATGATTGAGATAGGCAAAATTTGGCCCAAATTAAAATCCTTATAACTTTTTGAAAAATTGATGAAATTGGACAAAACCGGAAGCGTTCGACGGCAAATTTAGTCAAGATTTAGGAACACGCACGGTCACGAATACTGGCCACCGGACACCGGAGATGTTCCGGATTTTCGGAGGCCATGTCAAAAACACAGTTTTTCTGCCGCTTGTATTTTTGTGTGGTTTGAAGTTACATCGATAAACACTATTTTCCTAGAAACTAGATCTTATTGAAAATTGATCGCGGGCGGTTGCGCTAAGATCCGTTGAAAAACATCCGAGATATGGCCATTTCAGTAAACCTGGTTCCGGATACTATGGTCAATTATGTATATCCTTCCAATCACGTATAGAGCGATTCCAAGCAACAGCATCAAAATTTAAGAAAATTTTTAATTCATGATTTTCTATTAAGTTGAACCTTTGCACAGTTTTTCAATTTCATCTAAATCGTCATTTTTCGATATCAAATCTTCATATTGAGTCACGACTAACTTTTCAAAAGGGTGTATGTGAAAATGGTTCAAAAATATTTAAAAGCTGCACAGCAAAAACGGAAGGTTCGATTGTTATGAGTTTTTCAGCAAAGTAAGAAAACAAAAGGGTGATTCTTAAGAAAATGTGCAGAGTAAAAAAATTTTTTTGCCTTTAAAAATACCATTTTGTCACAAAACTCAAATATCTCAAAACCCTATATTTTTTCGAACGTAATTTTTTAGGGAAAACGGTCCATTATATTAGCTATCTACCATAAAAATTTGGTGATGGTAAACTAATAAACAAAAAAGTTATGACATTTCAAACATTTCACAATTTTCACATATAGTAAACAAAAAAATTTCCGTGTATTTTTTTTCAAGAATCGCAGTTTGATGCTGATTTTTATTGTTAAGGGCCTTGCGTGAGTTAAACAAGTTGTTTGTATGATATTCCATATTTATGTATTCATCGATATTATGTATATTATATGTATAAATATTATATGTATAAATAAATAAAAATGAATTAATATTATCCTAAGTATTAAATTAAATGTGGCAGTTACACAATGTTGTTATAGAAACTCTAAGAGTTTTGGGTTTGAATTTTGGTATGGGTTATGATATCATGAAAACAGTTTATTAATACTTATTTTTTATTTATTTTATTCAATTTTTAAAATATCGAACACTTTTGAATTATTATCAGCACAGTTTGAGTATAGTTTTGCTTTAATTTTATTTTCCGACAATGGAATGAAACAGTGAAATTTTGGGTTCCTTGGATCGTTTTCGCGTTATTAAATTGCTCGCTGAGCTCTGAAGCCTTTATTTCGTAGTAGTAGTAGTAAAACAAAATGATAATTTGGTTAAATCTTTTCTTTTCTACGATTTGCCCAATCAAAAAGTTCTTTCGCAGTTTTAATTGGATGCTCACGTTCTTTGGCTAAACTTGCTCTTGTGGCCATGCGCTTTATTGTTCCTCCAATAGCATCACAAGGACCTTTGCCATGTGATGTAGCAAAAAAATGCCATTCTGCATCAATTCCGTACATTGATTTAAATTGACACATTGCTCCATCAGACATGAAATATATCTTTTTGACTTCTTTATGCTTATCAACGCGTAAAAAGTTAATCATTTTTTCAATGAACAAGTTTACGGATACTGAATCGTGTCTTAAATCTTCGGAAATTATAATAAAACTTAAGTGTTCAATTTGCGTACTTCCATTAAAATAAATAACGAATGGATGAATTGTAGCTTGTTGTACGTTCCAGTGATGGGACTGCACTTCATCTTGCAATACAAAGCTGTAATTTTCAGAAAAATCACAAATGACTAAAAATTCACCATTTTGTAATGTATTTTTCGTAATTTTTAAAAAGCTGGATTGTTCTGTTTTAATGAAATCGTGAGGGATTAAACTTTCTAATTTCAAGCAAAAATATGACACAAACTCATCTACAGGTTTTACAATAGTTTCTATGTCACACCTATCCGTGGTCACCCATTGCTCAAATGATAACTGATCAATATATTTTTCTTCAAACTCAGCGAATAAAGTATTTTCCAATGATGAAGAATCTGGACAATCCGAACAAGATCGTAGATAGCAATTTGATGTTGTATTTTCACACAAAAGACTACCAGTTAACATTTTAATATCCTTTGTTAAATTGATTCTTTTCAAACTATGTAAAATAAGATTAATATTCTCATGGGTTGTGCACACACACACATTATGTGTTCCTGAATTGGAAAGAAGCTTACATTGCCTTGGCCGAAGGCTTGCAAATGAGGAAAAACCTATTTTAATATTATCGTGAATTTCCTTGAAGCGTGTGTACGCTTCTTTCAAAGTCGTCATCATTAATCGTTTTTGGATTGCTTGACGCTTTCCATCTTTTTTTACTGATACATAATCTTTTTGACCAGGCATAGCTCGACTTACTTCATTATCTTCAAAATATTGAACTACTATTTCTTTTGTCTCATCTGTTAATGCAGTACTAGACCTAGTATTTTTGGTTGAAAGACAGTTATTCTTCAATTGTTTTGCCTCTTTTACTGTATTTCTATTGGTTTTGAACTCATCAATGGCATCCTGAATAGACCACGAACTTGGCAGCATCGACAAAATCAATAATTTTTCTTTCCTTGTCGTGGCTGCATTCGAGAACCTTTCCTTCATATTTATAATTACCTCATCGTAGTCTGTATTTTCCACATCATCGGGTCCTAATTTGAAGAGGTTTCTTCGTACAGCTTCGTTTATTTCACGGTATTTTTTCTCCGGGTAATAAACGTAGTCCATCTTACTCCATTTAATCGGAGTCACTTTTATCCCAGCTATGCCCTCGTTAAAGCGTTCGATGTTGACCTTTTGGATACACTCATCTTCCGATTGATTTGTTGAAACAGATTTCGCTGATGGTACGGTGGCAAGGCTCTCAGCACTTAATACTTCTGGTAATTCCTCAGTTGTTGTCGATACATCTGGCAATTCCTCAGTTGCTGTCGTTTTCGAACTTCCTGCGCTCTGCTCAACCGATGATATACAGATTGCTCTTTTGTCAACGTTTAGACGGCAGGACGTGCAAATGCGTAAATTTGTATTCAATGTGGACATTGGAGCATAACCAGTCGCTTTCAGTTTATCTATGGTGCTTTCGGTGAGATTTCGTAACTCTTTTGAACACTTTTTCCATCAAACGGCCTACAACAGTTGAGAAAGCGGCTACTCATGTTGTTCGTAATATTTCAATAAACAAAATCACTTTTAAGTTTTTACTGACTAGTTTGGTGTCATTTGCTTGACTGAAGAAAAAATTACTATAAGATCTTTAACAACCTTAGTAGTAGTAATTTTTTGCTTTTCGTGAGCATTGTCATGGTATGTACCTATCATGCATTTGTTGTTGTTGAAGATACCCGTTTCCTCCCGATCATAAAGTCTATTCTCTAAGAGGTATATTTTTGCAGGTAAACTATAGACGTACACGTGTATATAAATCTTTGATTTTGCAGCTTTTGTCTTAAAAATAACATTTCTGATATGTTTCTATCAACGTTATTATCAACAGGTTTCAACACTATTAAAAGAATTTTTCGCCAGTCACGTGCAATGAAAATTATGACACTATCAATACTTTTGATCACAACACTGGATCGTGTCTAAGTTTCTTATAGATGCTATGAATAATTAAATCAAAATATCATGAAAACAACTTGTTTAAATCACGTCCCTTAACAATAAAATCTGCATCAAACTGCAATTCTCGAAATAACTTACACAGAAACATTTTTTTTTACTAAATGTGAAATGTTTATTAGTTTACCATCACCAAATTTTTATGGTAGATAGCTAATATAATGGACCGTTTTCCCTAAAAAATTACGTTCGAAAAAGATAGGGTTTTGAGATATTTGAGTTTTTGTGACAAAAAATTTTTTTTTTTACTGTGCACATTTTCTTAAGAATCACCATTTAGTTGTCTAACTTTGCTGAAAAAATCATAACAATCGAACATTCCGTTTTTGCTGTGCAGCTTTTTAAATATTTTTGAACCATTTTCACATACACCCTTTTGAAAAGTTAGTCGTGACTCAATATGAAGATTTGATATCGAAAATGACGATTTAGATGAAATTGAAAAACTGTGCAGAGTTTCAAATATTTTCGAAATGGTCGCTCAGGATCGACTGACATGCCCCCGTGGAATGCCTCTATATATTATCCGGTACCATATCAATATTGGTATCAAACTTCAAGATTTTTCATGGAGATGCTTCAGGAAGCATATGCAGGACGATCAGTTGCCCTGACCACTCTGTAGTAGGTTCCAGGTGCCCCGGGGGAAGTGGCCAATTTGAAAAACGTTCAGAACCCTATCAATATGGGTATCAAACTTCAAGATTTTTCATGAAGATGCTTCAGGAAGCATATTCAGGATGATCAGTTGCTCTGACCACTCTGTAGTAGGTTCCAGGTTCCCCGGGGGAAGTGGCCAATTTGAAGAACGTTCAGAACCCTATCAATATGGGTATCAAACTTCAGGATTTTTCGTGGAGATGCTTCAGGAAGCATATTCAGGACGATCAGTTGCCCTGACCACTCTGTGGTAGGTTCCAGGTGCCCCGGGGGAAGTGGTCAATTTGAAAAACGTTATGAACCATATCAATATGGGTATCAAACTTCAAGATTTTTTCATGGAGAAGCTTCAGGAAGCATATTCAGGATGATCAGTTGCCCTGACCACTCTGTAGTAGGTTCCAGGTGCCCCGGGGGAAGTGGTCAATTTGAAAAACGTTCAGAACCCTACCAATATGGGTATCAAACTTCATGATTTTTCATGGAGATGCTTCAGGAAGCATATTCAGGACGATCAGTTACCCTGACCACTCTGTAGTAGGTTCCAGGTGCCCCGGGGAAGTGGCCAATTTGAAAAACGTTCAGAACCCTATCAATATGGGTATCAAACTTCAGGATTTTTCGTGGAGATGCTTCAGGAAGCATATTCAGGACGATCAGTTGCCCTGACCACTCTGTGGTAGATTCCAGGTGCCCCGTTTTTCAAATTGGCCCCAGGGCACCTTGAACCTACTACAGAGTGGTCAGAGCATTTGATCATCCTGAATATGCTTCCTGAAGCATCTTCATGAAAATTTTTGAAGTTTGATACCCATGTTGATAGGGTTCTGAACGTTTTTCAAATTCGCCACTTCCCCCTGGGCACCTGGAACCTACTACAGAGTGGTTAGAGCAACTGATCATCCTGAATATGCTTCCTGAAGCATCTTCATGAAAAATCTTGAAGTTTGATACCCATCCAGCTTTTTATTATAGCTACGGGTCAACCGTGGTAATTTGGTTTTGACATATGCTGTGTACATATTTTAATTTTATAGTGATTACAATCCTAGTAACCTTGAACACCTTCTTACAATAGACACGTCAATAATGTTTGTTTTGTTTTCCAGTTCCCCTTTTCTTATGCATATTTTATTCTTATTGCTATTTTAGAGCGAATTTAATATCTATTGATTATTTTAGATGGATGTTCATTTGAGGTTTTTTTTCCACCAATTATGGATGGAATACCTGCGATTTGGACAGAGCTTTTATTCAAAACTGGACTAAAAGTCTTGCTAAAAGTAGCCATGTCTTTTTATTAATGTTCAAAAATGACTATTTTTTAAGGAAATCGATAATTTGATTCATTTTGTATCTATTATCACATCTTTTATTAGACTTTACCCCAGGGAATTTACCTCAGGGCCAACTTGCTTTGACTCATACAAAATACCAATAGCACAACACGTAAGTGAACCAACTCAAGTCGTCGATGACCCTCTTCCAGAAAATAAATTGGCGTAGTTAGGATAAGCTTAACATCATTTCATTTTTATTAAAGAGTTGGAGTGGAATGATTATGGAATCTTCTCCGAATTGCGCCCACGTTTCGATGTTTGCCATACTCGCTCACAGACTTATCGGATTTTGAGTACCAGAAAGTGGGGCAAGATTCCAGACTATGTTAGACTTTCATAACATTGGCCATCGGGATTCGTTCAGTATAGGTGCTTGGTGGCCTTGTGTCACTGCTTCTGCCCCATAAGCAGGAGATTAAGGGTTTGATCCCTGGCCCTTTCCAATTTCCTATTAGATAATTTCGTTAATCATATAACTCAATCTCTTTGCAAATCAAATTCTCATTGCTAGCAATTATGATTCTTAATATAGAAGTGTTATAAGAAGTGTCAAATACTAATTGCTCTAGTACTTCTAATTCTCATTCATATATTCCTATCCCATAGATCGCATCACTTACCAAAGTGAATCCAGATAATATATCCCTTCATACTAACACAATATCCTATCCTAAGACTATCGTGGAGATGCAGAGGTATACTCGGTCTCTAGTAGCAACGAGAGTTGAACTAATAATCCTTCCTTCCCTTGATGACCGTAAGGACGTGGCCGGCGCCGTAATTGACTTAGTAAAATGCATTGAATTTCCGAAATTTGCACATTGAGAATGATAGCTAAACCACAGACAAACAGACATAACACTCGTCAAATTTCTATCGTTCACTGATTTACTGGTCAATTCAAATAATCATTAGTTGGCCAATCGATCACTCGTGGCGCGCGCATCGTTTTTGCTCGAGTTTGACGTTTGCTCACTACCGCCATCTGGTTCGTGATTTGCCCAACTAACTGAAATCAGCAGATGTCGTTAGTGTTTGAATGACGATGAATTTGATGAGTAAATGTTCAATGTGTTATGTCTGTTTGTCTGTGGCTAAACCCAAGCTCCATTCAATTGGTTCCCTGTGCAATTTCGCAAGTTCTAATAAATCACGGAGTAGCTACTACGAATTGTACGGTTATCCTGCTCATGCTCATGCTCATTGGCCATCGCGATTCGTTCAGACAACGAAATATGCCGCAACTATTCAATTATTGACCCTTACTGGACTTAGGAGTGCTGAATACCAGCAGGGTGTAGGATTTCTGGGTCTATATCCGATAGCATATGAAATTAGTGGGCGCATGCGCTGGTACTGTTCTAGCTCTTCTCGGGAAATCCGCTGCGTGCTCTTCTCGGGAAATCCGACGTATTTGACTTATGTCGAATTCGTTTTAAAAAAGTTCCAACCTAGGTTGGAACCAGTTCCAACCTAAGTGCTGTCAAAGTGTTTTTTTATTCGCTCAGGTTGGAACTAGGTTCGCACTAGTTGAATTGCTACGATATTTTGTACGTCTGGCGTTTTGGCCCACGCTCCCCTCACCATAGATCCATTAAGTGAAACAATAGAAATCATAAATGTATTCAGTTGACACCCAATCGGTTACCAATAAACAGCGGTTTTATTGACGGGAAATTGTATCTTTTATTTCTGCAACTCCGTTTCGGTTTCCCGGTCTCGTTGGACATTCCACTGTGCCCGTTCCGTCGTATTTATATCGGCAAGATTCCAACAGGTTATCGGCCCAGCAGAAGGGAGTTTATAGTGCAGAAGAAAAGTAGTTTGTGCTGGCGAAAACGAAGCGTCCAGGTGAAAAAGACAGTGCTTTGTTCGCTGGCGTTGGTTCGTTTTTTCGCGGTGCGTTGGTTGGTTTGCTCGTTGCGGTACCCGTTCGGAACGCGGAGTTGCCTGTGTAGTGCAGTCGTCGTGAGAACGGAAGAGTTGGCTGACTGAAAGCTGAAGCCCAGTGAGGAAGAAATTGGTAGAAAGTAAACAGACGCGAAGTGTAATTGATTTTGTGTGTTGTTGGTTCTCGGTGCGAGGGGAGAACAGTACGAATCGCACCAGAGGGTAAAGTGACCCAAGATTGAAGAAAATTTATTGCGGTTTGTGATTCTTTTTCAAAGTCGAGAGGAAAGTTAAGCGCGTCGGATAATTAGTTAGGAGATATTTTCATCCGGTGAAGAAAAGTGAGAAATGGCCGAGAAACATACAGATAACAACAATTATTCAACATGGAAAATTCGTATGTAGACGAACTACTGGTTTGTGGTGGTAGATCCAATGCCGGATCCTATCACAACATCATGGAGGAAGGCAAGCCAGAAGGCGCTGGCAACGATCGTGTTATTTATAGAGGATAGCCAGATGAACTTGGTGAGGGACGCATACACGGCGCAGGAGGCTTGGAACAAGTTGAAGGCGTATCATGAGAAGACAAGTATGACATCACGCGTGTCGCTCCTTTAACGGATTTGTAACCTCAATCTAGGAGAAGAACGTGTCGAAGGACCCGAAATGGAGAAGCATCTGTTCGAGCTTGAAGAACTCTTCGATCGTCTGCAATGCGCGGGTCAGCAGCTAGAGCCGTCTTTAAAAATAGCAATGGTGCTCCGGAGTCTACCTGATTCATGTGACGGATTAGTGACAGCGTTAGAAAGCCGGAAAGATGAAGATCTGACGATGGAGATCGTGAAGCAGAAGTTACTCGACGAGTGGCAACGGAGGACGGAACGACTAGCGAGTTCAAGTTTGGAGAACGGTGAAAAAGCGTTGAGGACATATGCAAAGCGACAGGAGGAGAAAATTTGTTTTTATTGTGGAAAGCCAGGACATTTCAAGCGGAATTGTCGTCTGTTCCTAAAGATGCAAAGCGTGGACAATGGAGGTACCGTCGAAGCAAAGAGAGCAAATGAAAATGATAACCCGGTTTGTTTTTCGGCCAAGCAGCAAAAAGGGCGTTGGTTAATTGACAGTGGCTGTTCGTTTCACATGACCAATGATAAGCAGTTCTTCCGAAAATTGGATGAGACCGTGAAGACTGAAGTAGTGTTGGCTGATGGCTCTGTGGTGAAGTCTGTCGGTATCGGCGAAGGGTCTGTGAGGTGCATTGACGGCAATGGAAAACTGACTACGATCTGGATTAAAGAGGTGTTGTACATACCGAGTCTGTACATTGGAGTTTTATCGGTCCAAACACTGCTGAAGAGAAGATTGAAGGTTGAGTTTGGATCATCGAGGTGCAGCATCGTCGATCCGTACAAGAAGGTAGTGGCTATTGGTGAACTACGAGAAAACTTGTTCGAGTTGAAGTGTTCATCAAATTGGAACGAGGTGGTCAAGTATCCGGAAGATTCATTGTTGCAAAGAACTAGGGCAAATCAAGATGAACATAAAGAAGTGTTTATGGACTGTATGGACAATAATTTTGATTATTGGTGTCGGGGATTGCGAGGTAGGTTGTTGAACAATTAGAAGCATGCTGAAAATATCGAGGAGGAGTGTTGAATTGCTACGATATTTTTGTACGTTTGGCGTTTTGGCCTGCGCTCCCCTCACCATAGATGCATTAAGTGAAACAATAGAAATCATATATGTATTCAGTTGACACCCAATCGATTACCAATAAACAGCGGTTTTATTGACGGGAAATTGTATCTTTTATTTCTGCAACTCCGTTTCGGTTTCCGGGTCTCGTTGGACATTCCACTGTGCCCGTTCCGTCGTATTTATATCGACAAGATTCCAACACGCACTAGTTCCAACCCCAAAGCTGTCGGGTTCGCACTGTGTTGTTTCACGGTTTCGCACCGGGTTCACCAATACAACTGTACTACAACTGTCAAAACCACGTGGGTGGGTGGGACTGGGCGGAATAAACAAGCAGAAGGGAGAAACGTTTATTAAAATAAAATGCGCGTTGAAAATCTTTTTTCCGGGAATTTTGTGATATTTGTTATTGTAGTTTAAAATGAAATTAATCCGGTACTGTTGTCTAGATTCAGTTTTAAAAATAATTGTTGGGGAGGTTATGTATTCATAAGTTCATTCAGGTTTTCCTCACAGATGGTGTCCTAAATTAGGTCGGTGGATGGAATTATGTAGTTTGGGAATTCCCCTTGAAACCCGTTCACAATATCCGCTAAGAATTGCCAGAAAAATATTTTTGGGGAATACCGAATAGAATTATTTCTTATACAGAATTTCTTTTGAAATTCTTCCAAAAACTCTTTCGTGCGTTTCAGAATTTTCTCCGGGAATTCTGCCAGAAATTACTTCAGAAATTCTTTCTTGATTTTTTGGCGATATCTTTCAGACATTCCTCCATATTTTTTCCAAGGGATCCTTTCGAGATGAATTCTTTTGAAAATTCTTCTAGGAATATCTTTGAATACTGTTCCAGGATTTTCTCTGGAAGTTGCTCCAGGAATTAATTTGAAAATTCCTACAATATAATTCCTTCAGGAAATCTTTCTAGAATACAGGAACTTACTCGAAGTATCCTTCAGAAATTTCTACGCAAGTTTCGTACATAAATTCCCCCGGAAGTACCTTGAGCAATTCCTCCGGGAGATTCTTGAAAATTGAAAATGCACGGGGCCCAAAATCCGGCGGAAAATTTTCCCGAGCTGTGAGGCTACCTTTATCAGGAGAGGTAGCGAGGAAAAAAAATTAGCGAATCCTGGAGAATTTTTATTACATGCTTCTGAGTGTTCTCCGAAAAAAAACTTTTGCAGAAATAGATGAATTTACGGAAATATGGAAATACGGAATTCGTGGTATAAAAATGTGCACGGGATTATTGAATATAATTAAATAGGGGAACTGTACCGATCTCCATCTCACTGAACATATATTCATCTCAACGGGAAGCAAAGAAATGCAGCACCAATTTCGTCGCCTCTTTTTGTCAACATGCGTGCTCACTGCTGAGAAAAATCACAAAAATAATAAACAATCCAAATTCCTTTCCATTGCTTTGTTTTTGGTGGGATGAATATCGGAGCCATGAGATGAATTCCAGGAGCGGTTTCCCTGTTTATATCCACCCAAAAGTTATTTCCACTATCCCCAAAAATCAGTTCACGCACTTAAACATATTTATTTATCATGATCTGATTAGTCAACGCCAACGCACTGCCAGTGCACTGGATGTCCTGGATCATATGTTTCGAATCAAAACAAACACGATGCTACGCACACCAACATATCCAATGACAGATGGAACTGAAAATGTTTTTTTATTCAGGGTTCGGGTTGGCACTGACCCAGGTTTAAAAACGAATTCGACATTACATTCCCCACTCCAACCTGAAACATCGTATGTCTTCTTCTTCTTCTTATTGGCATTACATCCCCACACTGGGACAGAGCCGCCTCACAGCTTAGTGTTCATTGAGCACTTCCACAGTTATTAACTGCGAGATTTCTAAGCCAAGTTACCATTTTTGCATTCGTATATCATGAGGCTAGCACGATGATACTTTTACACACTTAATCGAGAATTTTCCTCTCGGTAAAATAAATTAACGAACATGATCGTTAAAGTATATTTTAACCGATATCTCGTTAATATATATGACGTTTACTCACGTTACTGAAACTCAGCAATTAGGTTTGCCATAGTTTTCGGTGGTTTGAAATATACCCGAATTTCGGTAAAGTCATCTGTCAAACGTTTAACCTCATTGTGATCTTATGCATCTTGATAGAAGCACGTGAAAAGTAAGGAAAACGGGAAAAAGTACTTTACCACTACTTTTTTGTAAGTATTCATTCCGATATCAATTTGTCGTTTACAAATTAAAACTAAATTTTATGCTGAATCGATCATAAAAAATATTTGAAATAATGTACGGATTTCATTTCAGCGGATTCGCTTCATCTGTGTTTCCACGCCGTAGAACAACAACTTATCAAACGAAGCATTTTCGACGGAAGTCGCTTCCCACGCGTGAAGAGGCCGAACTATAATCATCGTTGGGAAAATTGTATGAGGAAAGATTTATGGAATCGCAAAATATTAGATAGCTGCCGGATTGAAAATCGTTTTCATATAAAGTGTGTTATAGTATAAGCCATAATATAAGCCATATAATTATAATATAAGTATTGATTTCACAATAATAAAGGCAATAATAAACATCTGAGAATATATTCTACTTTCATGTTGATTGACGTTTTTCATTTTTATTTTAATTCATCTGAAAATAAATGAAAATAATCCTTCACTGAATCTCGGTAAAGAACTTCACCGATCGATTCGGCAATGCACTACCGAACAGTACGGTAAATTTTGACAGCTGGGTGATATCGCTCATTTTACGACCATTCGGCATTTTGAACTTTCACCGAGATTTTTACCGAAATATCAGCTGTTGGATTCTCGGCAATTTATTTTGCCGGCCTCGGCGAAAAAAATTAAGTGTGATTGATAGGGTTCTGAACGTTTTTCAAATTGGCCATTTCCCTCGGGGCACCTTGAACCCACTTCAGAGTGGTTAGAACAACTGATCATTCTGAATATTCTTCCTGAAGCATCTTCATAAAAAATCTTGAAGTTTGATACCCATATTGATAGGGTTCTGAACGTTTTTCAAATTGGCCATTTCCCTCGGGGCACCTTGAACCCACTTCAGAGTGGTTAGAACAACTGATCATTCTGAATATTCTTCCTGAAGCATCTTCATAAAAAATCTTGAAGTTTGATACCCATATTGATAGGGTTCTGAACGTTTTTCAAATTGGCCACTTCCCCCTGGGCACCTGGAACCTACTACAGAGTGGTTAGAGAAACTGATCATCCTGAATATGCTTCCTGAAGCATCTTCATGAAAAATCTTGAAGTTTGATACCCATATTGATAGGGTTCTGAACGTTTTTCAAATTGGCCACTTCCCCCGGGGCACCTTGAACCCACTTCAGAGTGGTCAGAGCAACTGATCATTCTGAATATTCTTCCTGAAGCATCTTCATAAAAAATCTTGAAGTTTGATACCCATATTGATAGGGTCCTGAACGTTTTTCAAATTGGCCACTTCCCCCTGGGCACCTGGAACCTACTACAGAGTGGTCAGAGCATTTGATCATCCTTAATATGCTCCTTGAAGCATCTTCATGAAAAATCTTGAAGTTTGATACCCATATTGATAGGGTTCTGAACGTTTTTCAAATTGACCACTTCCCCCGGGGCACCTGGAACCTACTACAGAGTGGTTAGAGCAACTGATCATCCTGAATATGCTTCCTGAAGCATCTTCATGAAAAATCTTGAAGTTTGATACCCATATTGATAGGGTTCTGAACGTTTTTCAAATTGTCCACTTCCCCCGGGGCACCTTGAACCTACTACAGAGTGGTCAGGGCAACTGACCGTCCTGAATATGCTTCCTGAAGCATCTCCATGAAAAATCTTGAAGTTTGATACCCATATTGATAGGGTTCTGAACGTTTTTCAAATTGGCCACTTCCCCCGGGGAACCTGGAACCTACTACAGAGTGGTCAGAGCAACTGATCATCCTGAATATGCTTCCTGAAGCATCTCCATGAAAAATCTTGAAGTTTGATACCCATATTGATAGGGTTCTGAACGTTTTTCAAATTGGCCACTTCCCCCGGGGCATCTGGAGCCTACTACAGAGTGGTCATGGCAACTGACCGTCCTGAATATGCTTCCTGAAGCATCTCCATGAAAAATCTTGAAGTTTGATATCCATATTGATAGGGTTCTGAACGTTTTTCAAATTGGCCACTTTCCTCGGGACACCTGGACCTACTACAGAGTGGTTAGAGCAACTGATCATCCTGAATATGCTTTCTGAAGCATCTTCATGAAAAATCTTGAAGTTTGATACCCATATTGATATGGTTCTGAACGTTTTTCAAATTGGCCACTTCCCCCGGGGAACCTGGAACCTACTACAGAGTGGTCAGAGCAACTGATCATCCTGAATATGCTTCCTGAAGCATCTCCATGAAAAATCTTGAAGTTTGATACCCATATTGATAGGGTTCTGAAAGTTTTTCAAATTGGCCACTTCCCTCGGGGCACCTGGAACCTACTATAAAGTGATTAGAGCAACTTATCATCCTGAATATGCTTCCTGAAGCATCTCCATGAAAAATCTTGAAGTTTGATACCCATATTGATAGGGTTCTGAACGTTTTTCAAATTGGCCACTTCCCCCGGGGCACCTTGAACCCACTTCAGAGTGGTCAGAGCAACTGATCATTCTGAATATTCTTCCTGAAGCATCTTCATAAAAAATCTTGAAGTTTGATACCAATATTAATATGGTAGCGCAACCGCCCGCATTCAATTTTCAATAAGATTTAGTTTCTAGGAAAATAGTTTTTAACGATGTAACTTCAAACCACACAAAAATTCAAGCGGCAGAAAAAATGTGTTTTTGACATGGCACCCGACAATCCGGAACATCTCCGGTGTCCGGTGGCCAGTATTCGTGACCGTGCGTGTTTCTAAATCTTGACTAAATTTGCCGTTGAATGCTTCCGGTTTTGTTCAATTTAATCAATTTTTCAAAAAGTTATAAGGATTTGAATTTGGGCCAAATTTTGCCTATCTCAATCATTTTGCCTAACCCCTGTACGTACTAACTCTTCATGAACTAGTGAACAATGGTAAGGAAAGGAACACACGGAAGTTCTTATTATTGTTTCGAGTCCATGTAATGAGTGAGGCGTGTTATGTTGGTTTATGAAATCAGACAACCGTTATATTGAAACCTATTACTCCTTGAAGGTTAAATTCAGAAAACACAACAATTCTAAGCAATCATTTCGTTTTTTGTCTGTTTTCAGAGATGATGAGGAGGCAGCTAAACTCTCGAACAAACCAAGAGAAACTCATGAAATTAAATTCGCAAATGATGAGGACAACCGGGATGAAGTCACCAATCCCCCAGCTCCGAAGATCAAGTCAAACGAAGGACGTGGTATGTTTGCTAACCTTATCCTAACTTACCCCGGTCCATACACCTGTACTAACCTCAATCTTCTTCTTGTTCCCTGTTTACTGACGCTGTTTATAACGTGACGGTGCGAGTAGAAGACTGGATCCAACCGCCGGAGCGTAAGGTATGGCACCCGATTGTATGGCAGCAGCCACCACCACCGATCCCACCAGATGTATACGGCAAGGATGCACCACATCAGCAGCTGATTCGCAACATTCGCCGACTCCTGACTGAGACGGCCAAGAAGCCGGAGGAGCGCCAAAAGCACATCGAACGAATGATGTTGTCGCTTCCCACAGGTCCGAGACCAAAAACCGACGACGAAGACTGGGACGAGGAACCACCGAAGCCGGCACCGAAGCCGAAGAAGAAGAAATCAAAGGCCAAGAGGAAGGTCGTCGTTCGCAAGCGTACGGACAGCGAAACCTCGGAAGATTCATTATCGCAGGATATGATGTCTACCCCGGCGGCCGCAGTAGAACCCATCCCGGAGGAAGCTTGAAGGAAGCAAACGAAACTATTTTAAAGCTGTTATGCTGTACTGAATATAATTCGTAGCTAATCGCAAACCACTAACATTTGTACACAACTGAGATGCAGAAGGCTAATTTACACGAATACACTAACAATATATACAGATAAAACAAATGCGAGCGTCGCAGATGCGCTTGTTAAAAAAATACACAGTTCTGCGTTCTGAATAAATATGACTACTACAGCGTTGTTTGAAAACTGTGCATAACTATTGATAAAATAATAAATAAATAAATGAATCAAAACGTTAATTTGAATAATATCAATGATTCGTAAAGAAATCCTCGAAATTTTCCAGCTTCCTCTTCGCCTTTCCCACACTCTCCAACTCGTTCGGAAACTCGCAGTCCAAAGTACACTCCGGAACCGGCACTGACTCGCTCACCGTCTTGCGAATCCTGCGAGTATTCCAATGCGGCTGTGGTCGAAGAACAGTTGCGGCAAATGCAGAAGCAACTGAATGAAATCAGCATCATACCGATGCAGATCCAGGCCACGCTCAGTTATCTGACCAAAGCGTTGGCGAAGTTTGCCCCTCCGGAGTTGCACCGAGAGCTACCGCTGTCGTTGCGCAGTAGTTCGGTAAGGGAAACCATACCCGAGGAATGTGAATCAATGGATGAGAGCGAACAGGACGACGATGATGCTCAAGAGTGGGACGAAGATGATGAGGAATTTCTGGCGCCAATCTTTGGGAGATTGTTCGACGAATCTGAGGTACTGGAAGTGATTCCGCCTAGGGAGTTGGGTGACGACGTTGATAGGCGAGAGGACGGACCAGATCAGGACGAAGATGCCGAAGCCAATGAGGAGGAGAAAATGAAGCAGGAAAAGTTGGAACGCGTTATTAAAATGGAACGATCCTGGCCTTGGAGTCAGACGGCAAAGCCGATACATAAGTATCTTCAAAAAACTATTTTATGATTTTAATGCCAACTGACTCATGCGATTTATTTTTTGTTAAATTCTAGGAGATCGAACTGCCATTTGGTACCGAGTGTTGCGTTAGAAAAGGCGAAGATCAAGCAGTTAACTGAAGGTGATTTGTCGTTCTACAACAGAGGCTACCGTCAACGAATTGGAAACTAATGGAAGCTGTGTTAACACAACGCGAAGTAATAAAATACTTGAAATTAACAGCAAGGTTGCTGTAAAAATGCTCACGTATTTTTGAAAGAACTTTAATGGCGTATGTCTTAAAAATAAGAATTTAGAAATTAGAATAAGGGAGCTATCATTACCAATTTATAGCTATCATCTGTGACATTTGGTTGAAATCAATATCAATAACGGTGCCTTCTTGATGTGCGGAATAAAGCGATATAGCTGAATAGTGCCGATATCGCTTCTGAGTTCTGATCATAACCTCCTCATCGGCGCAATATTCATGTGCATTGTAAACATCACATGCTGACTCTACCTCACCTACACATTCTGGGCACTCCGCAGATTCTGCGAAGCCAAACCTATGTAGGATTCGTTGTGGGTCCAACGACCTTTGACTGCGGTGTCCCATGCTCTTGCTTTTCGAGCAGCGAAGCTGCTCTCTTTACACGTCGCACTTGCACCGAGTCCCTTTCGTTGTAACACTCCTCATCTTCCTCTAGGAGTACCGGCATCATCCCAGTTTCAACGCATACCGCCTCATTGTTAGAGTAACTTTTTCTGAGGACTTTTGTCTCACCCCTCGTCGTGACCTCAGGGTCGTTTATTGCTGTTTATTGCCCTGAAGAGGAATTGGGGGATATTTGGCGGAATAACTTCCCTTAAACAAAGAGTCTGGGTGGATCAATAAATTTACCAGAGAACAAAGAAAATAGATTTGGCTATCGTATTAAAAAAAATAAGAAAATTGTAAATTTAATTTTTTAATCAATAGTTTCAAATTTCAAATTTCATTAGTTGAAAATTATTCACATTTGGGTTCATAGGAAAGAAAAGGAAAGGGTACTTTACCGTAATTCCGACCACATGTTGCTGGCAAGTTCCGGCCTGTTGTTTGGCTGGGATCTGAACGGACGAGGCGTCGTACTGACTGCGACTCGTATGCTGCCGGGATCTTCGGACACAGCTAGTTTATTCGTCCACCGCCCTGCGCTTGAGTTCTGCTTGGGGCCGAGTACGAGATAGGACACGTGGTGTCTGTGCAATTCAACATCGCGCATATTTGTCACCATCATGTTTGCACTGCTGCACTCGCGAGGAAGGTGGGATCGAATGACTGCGAATGTGTATACTCCCGATGACTGACGGAATCTGTCATTTAATACATGCATGCTAGGCCTGTTCATGATAAAAGGCATGTCCAATGCCACACATCTCCCCTTTTCTCCAAAAGAAATGCTGTCACCCTCTTCTGCATGAAAAATAACACCTACGACATATTATGTATCATTCGGTTACTTTCTCATCTCTCGTCTCGACTCGCAATTGTACTCGCAACTCGTGAAGTAACATTTCACTTGTACTTCAAATCACTACACAGAAAGAAAAGGTGCAGTGAAAATTACTATTATAGAGGGTTAAATTAAACGCTACACACCCACGATTTTCAGCTGACAATTCAATTGTTTTATTAGAACTAAAAGAACAGTAATATCTACTATGTTGGAATATTTCTACTTCCAATGCTTTTTACCATGTTTATGGTAATTCTGCCTTTTGTGCGGCATGTGATTCTACTATGAAGGTATTTAAATTTACAATAATAGTTTTTACTGTTACTCTTCGGTTTATGGTATATTTAAACGCATTTGTTACATTACATAACACTATTGTATTGTGATGATAAATTATACATTTGTTCGAATTGATACCAAAAATTCTCTAGTAATTACTTAGAGTAAAATAACTTATTGGATATAGCAATTGAATTTCTAACTGAAACTTGATTAAAAAAAATTTCCAAAATATAGATTGTTATTATATTCATGGTATTTAAATTCTATTTAAATTCTAATATGCTGTTCAATTTGATATTAGAAAACATTTTATATCAATTGTAACACCTATATTATCATACATAATAGTAATCGAAAGGCTTTGATTTATTTCGTGGTTTTTATTAGCAAATTTATACAAAAACTTCTTTAGCCCTATAAATTTCCTTACATCTACATTATATACGTGTATTGGTGGACCATCAAACAATGACACATTACAAATTTCAAAAGTGTTTGGATTTCATGCACTTCAATTGACGCAAAATGGTATGAATAATCACCAACATACCATTCTTTACAAACCAATAATAGTTCGTTTTCAAATACAAGCAAATCTTTGATTTCATATAATTCAATTCTGCGCATGTTATGTTCAGATTTAGTAACAAAATCTCCAATCTTATACTCTGTACCTTTGTATGTTGCAGCTTTACAAATGTAAAATGCATCAGAAATCAAGTTTTCTCTGGACGATATCGCATTATAATAAGGTAATTCATTTATTTTAATATGCAATGCATTTTTATATGAAATGTTTTGCTTGGTCTCTACCATATTTATCATATTTTGCATAAAGAACAAATTAGCCTTAATACATAATGTACGACATATGTTTTTTCTTGATGTGATGTTGCGACTATATTGCTTAAACATTTGATGCATGGCCTCGAATCTAAAACTCCATGTATACCTAGGAGGACCAACCTTTTTAATGACATCAACATAATGCAATAGTATATGAAATTTTGGCTTCAACTTCGCACCGAATAATTGCTGATAGTGCGTATGGTGGTACATAATCTGTTCATGTAGTATGCTTAACATTTCATTATTGAAACGTGGGAGTAGCACTATATCTACTAATTCAACTAATGACATCATAAAATTCCAAACTTTGTCGTGCTGTGGAATCAAATCTCCAAAAATTAATGGAAAATATCGAACTAAAAGCATCATCTCACGTGCGGTCATTTTGTATGAGGATAATTTAATTTGTTGGTGTGTAATAGTCTTGATTGTCTTTTGTTTCTCAGTCCTGCCATAATCAAACATTTTTATGCGATAATTGATTATACTCAATGAGATTCTTAGCGTTTTAATCATATGTTCAAAAACAAGCGTGAGATCGTAAGCACATATACCATGCGAGAAGAAATCGTGCATGACGTCAACAGCAACAAAGTCTCCAGCATGATAATGCTGAAGCCTATTGAAGCCACATTCCTCTTTAATTCCTGACTCTTTGGAACTTTTAGTTAAATCAATAGCATAATTTTCCTTATTACGGATTAAGTTGGGATCTAAAATGACAGTTGTCTTGCATTCATTCTTATTCAGTGTGCAAAATCTGTAGTACAACAGTGAGTTGAAAGATGTGACATACCCCATACCTAAATATATACCTAAATTATCACCCAGAATAGCCATTAGCACGAAGTACACTCTTACAGGTTTATTCTCTATATTTAGTTCAATGCCATCCTTTTCAAGCTCAATTAATATATTTACAAGGTCCTTTAATGCTGTCGATGGTCCACGTTCTGCAATGTCAGTAGCTTTTACGAATCCAGCAATGAAAATACAACTTAATCGAATAATGAGATGGTATTGTTGGTAAACTGTAATACAGACCACACACTTTGTGGGTTCCAGAATGAGCTCCTATTGCATCATTCAGCTCTGCTTCATCAGAGTACAGGAACAAAGGAATGACCAATTGTTCACCGTACATAGGATTTATTGCTTTCCATAACGTTCCATTAACAACATTCGATATGTCGTTAGTCTGCTCTAGTCTTGTCATATTATGCATCGTTTGCTCTAACATGGATGATGTTTCAAAAAACTTTTTTAGTTGGAATTTAATTGGCGCCAGGCAACCTTTCGACACAACGTTCCCTTCTTCATCTTTATATTGAATTTCTTGAGGAACTTCTAGCATATTTAAATTTTCTAATTGGGTATTCAACCTATACTCCGTGCATATGAAATTAAAAGGATCTCGCAAATCACTTAGAAGCTCAGCGTTCATAGGATCTTCTCTAATATCTGCTATTTTGCTAATGGCATCTAGTATTGGTACAACAATGTCTTCGGTAATGTTATGTTGCAGTTCGATGGCATCTTTCCTAGTAAGATTTTTTTTGCTAAGTAAACTTATTGTAAAACTTAAAAAGAACTCTCTTAACCCACTTATTTCTAATATTTCTTCTTCTTTGCATTTTAATGGCCTATCGTTATAATTATCATCTACTGTATTATCTCTCGTAGCGTGATCATCTTCAATCGCTCTACTCGATAGTACTTCTGTTACGTCGCAACTTTCAGGTTGATGAGTCGCGATAATATAAACTCCATCTTCAGGATGTTTTTGTACACAAGCGTTGCTTGTTTGAAACGGCGAAAAATGACGAGATGTTATGTGGCGTTTGAAGCGATGCATATCTTTGAAAATCGTTGTAGGTTTACATGCAGTGCACTTAAAATTCGCAATGCTGCTTCAGCTTGATGATGACATCCAGGCTACGCAAAAGACACGGCAATTTATACTCAAACTTTCCGGTTACGACATAGAATGCTTCAATGTGTTCAATGCTGCCTATAGCATAAAATGCGTGGAGTCATTTGAACTTTTGCTGTTTCGCATTCCTGTCGCAGCGCACGGAGATCTTCAATATACTCGTCGTAGGTTTGCAATAGACAACAGACGTCAAATTGTGCCTGTAGTATTGTTGGAAGCTTTCTACCACTGCTTCGTGTTGGTTTGACAACAGCTTGAAATACGTAGCATACGACCAAATCACGACTATCTGAAACGGGTACAAATATTTAATTTTCAATTCAATTTTGATTCTCAAACTACTTTTACCTTGATAATGGAAATCTGCTAGAGAGTCGAGAAGCTGTCGTGAGTGGTCGTCTTTTATCTCGATGCTTCGGATGTAGTTCAAGAAATTACCGGAGAATGCATTCCATTCGTTGAACAGTTTCTCAGAATTCCCGAAGAGAAAATCAAAGTCTGAATCGATCTGTAAAAAAAGGTTTTTTTTTAAATGATGTAATAGTATTTTTTTTAAACTTTATTAATGTGTGTTTTTTTAATATGTAATAGTATTTATTATGTTATAATTATACAATTTCTTTCAATAACTTGTTCAGATGACGAAGTTTTTTACAACTCAACCGATCGACGTAAAAATGTGTATGCAGGGGTTTTTGACTCGTGCCGCAGCGCGAGTGCACAATCGCGCGGTCCAGTTTGGTGGCGGCGCGACAATACATCGTCTCTCTCGAGAATGAGATTTCAGTACGATCAAATGAAATCGAATCGTAGAGCAAACGTCAAAACATTAATTGTAAATACAAAAAAAATGTTTGTGCGTTTTGGCGTGAAGATTTGTTGTGGTGCAAGCTCGTGTTATATTGAAGTGGGCAGTATCAAAATGCAAAATTCACTTGTGAGAAAATTGAAAGCAATCAACCTGAGTCAGGACTTAATTTTCAAAAGTAGCCCTTTTAAAGATGCTTTGAATTTTGAATATAGGATAAAGGGCCATTAGGGCAGCACCCTCCATACCCGTTCATTACTCGAACGCATTACAACCGAATTAGATATTTGGTTTTTAGTATATGCTTTGTAATTATAGATCATCAAAACAAAACAAAACAAAAAATCAAGACATTTGGTTGGCCGAGTTATTAACGTTGCCGACGAGAATCGGGAGTGACAGGGAATGATCTGCTTATTTATGACTCACATATCAATATCAAATTTTTGCAAATGCTCTAAGGAGGCATCTTCGAGCTTGTTGTTAAGGCACTACCAAAGCACTTTTCCAATTACTACAATGATTAAGATTAAAACTATCCTAGGTGGCCGCAGTAATCCTATAAGCAGACGTTCTGAAGGGTCATATATATGATCGATTTTAGGGCATGGAGATCATTGCAATTCATGCTGCCTAAAAAATGTTCCATCACTTCGTTTTGTTCACAATATTGTTGGATTGCTCAGATGTGGTGCTGAAGCTGCAGATCGAGCCCATGATGTTAGATTATTTGTAATATTTAAGTGCCTCTACAGTACAGCACGAACTTTTACCAAAACAAATCTTCGCCCTAGGAGTTTTACGGGCGCAGCTTTCTTAACGCAACCGGAACTATTTAACTTGAAACTACATTTTCAAATGCTGCTGGAAGTCAGTACGGATTTATTCCCTTTCACGAATGGCTTTTGAGCTGGATTTTTAATGGACAATTACACAATATACAATTTCTAGTATCTCACATCGTAGCTCGGAAAGCAGCATTTTATCCACTATCATCCTGATTTCGCTAATGCTCATGAATAGTTGGTGTTGTTCTGAATGATTCACGAGCCAGGAATGATTAAATTTATTACTATATTTAAACAAAAATTAACTTCACCGAAAACTAATGACCAGTACGTGTCATTTTGTGAACTTAATGAAAACAATTTTTAAACTGTCACTCTGAAGCTTTAAAGGGGGTATTCAAATATTGAGTAATTCTCGCTGAAACCGGGCCACTATTTGCACGAGGTTCTTAAAAATGCCTAAATTTATATTCTTTCGAAAGCTTTCGGTGAGCATATTAAGGATCCGAGTTAAATTCTTCAGAAAGATAAACTCCTCTTTAGTTATACACGATATCATTTTAATGAGCCCCTGGATTTTTGTCAATTCTTGACTCACCAAAACTGTCATAACTCCAACATTTCTCAACCGATTATAGAGATCAGCATATCGTTGGAAAGAGGAAGAGTGTATCTTCAATTTGCCATAATAAAAATATAAGCAGCCATATTGAATTTGGCCGCCATCTTGGATTTCTTTTTAAAAACTATGTTTCCGCCAGGTTCGCAACCACCGATTTTGAATATTAATACATCGATGGAAAGCTTAGCTTATATTGTGCATTGTGTCCGAAAATCTCAGGTGTATGTTTTTTCTATCAAAAGTTATGTACGATTTACCAAATTATTTTTTGAAAGGCCATCTGACCAACGAACATTGTTTTTATGGTTAATATGCTACTACGACGTCAGTTCCTTGATTTCATACACTATTCTAAGCCAAATATGTTTCAAAAATGAAAAGCATATCTACAACAGTATTTTATTTGAAGGGCTCAAAAGTTTTGAGCATAACGGAGCCGTATTCAAGTTATTGTATTAAATAATTCAAGAAGTTTGGTATTGGTAAATAGTACATAACTTTTGATAGAAAAAACATACACCTGAGATTTTCGGACACAATGCACAATATAAGCTAAGCTTTCCATCGATGTATTAATATTCAAAATCTATGGTTGCGAACCTGGCGGAAACATAGTTTTTAAAAAGAAATCCAAGATGGCGGCCAAATTTAATATGGCTGCTTATATTTTTATTTTGGCACATTGAAGATACACTCTTCCTCTTTACAACGATATGCTGATCTCTATAATCGGTTGAGAAATGTTGGAGTTATGACAGTTTTGGTGAGTCAAGAATTGACAAAAATCGAGGGGTCCATTAAAATGATTTCGTGTATAACTAACGAGACGTTCATCTTTCTGAAGAGTTTAACTCGGATCCTTAATATACTCGCCGAAAGCTTCCGAAAGAATATAAATTTAGGCATTTTTAAGAACCTCGTGCAAATAGTGGCCCGGTTTCAGCGAGAATTACTCATTACGTTGCGAAATAGGAGGAACGGGTTGGTTTGACTTTTGTTATGCTACGTTTAGATCTGAATATTTAAACAGCTATTTATACGAAATTAGGTGTTTAGGGTCTGTCTCATTTGGAGAATTAAACTTAAAAGTGACAGTTCGAAAATTAAAAAATCACCCCGTTAAAAGAATGGCTGGTGCTAACCAGCAATTCCAATAGGACATCGATGGAAAATGATTCGATATCTGTCAAAAGTAATCTTGCTCTGCGAGCAGGGTTATTTGATAATTATTGAAATGTCACTTTTAAGTTTAATTTCAGTTTAATTATCCAATTGAGACAGAGCCTTAGACGTTAATGCTACAACGTTGAATTCAATTGAATTGCCAAAATTTGAACTTATTTAACTTTCTTTTCGTTCAAGTGAGTTGAATGACGGTGTTTAGATGTTCAATTCGAGTGACTTGTTCAATTCTCCTGCCTTGTTTAAGCTTGACATAAATTTGAATTCTAATCAATTGTCTTCCCTTGGCTAATCTAAACGTAACATCACCTATGGGAGGATCTATCCTGGTGGCGGTAGAAAACTGACAACGATACATATTTTGGGAATGCATTTTGTGCGATGGTATACGAATACCACAGGTCAGTAACAATAGTGTTACTAAATGTAACATCTTCTTCTTCTTCTTCTTCTTCATTGGCATTACATCCCCCACTGGGACATTGCCGCCTCGCAGCTTAGTGTTCAATTAGCACTTCCACAGTTATTAACTGCGAGGTTTCTAAGCCAAGTTACCATTTCTGCATTCGTATATCATGAGGCTAACACGATGATACACACTTAGTTTTTATTTCTGCAGCTCGGCAAAAATCCGCACAGCCGTGCGCCAGCAAAATAAAAAACTGATATTTCAGCAAAAATGGCGTTTGTTAGCTGATTTTCGGCAAAATATTTGCCGATTCTCAGCAATTTTGACAGAAATCTCGGCAAAAAACATGTTTGCTGGGGCACGGCTGTGCGAATCTCGGTAAAAGTTCAACATTTTGCTGAGATCCCGGTAAAAAAAATTAAGTGTGTACTTTTATGCCCAAGGAAGTCGAGACAATTTCCAATCCGAAAATTGTCTAGACCGGCACCGGGAATCGAACCCAGCCACCCTCAGCATGGTCTTGCTTTGTAGCCACGCGTCTTACCGCACGGCTAAGGAGGGCCATATGTAACATCTATGTACTATAAAACAGAAATAAATGACAGACAGCTATCAGTGGAATATGTTTCAACATATGAATGTTGCAAAGTATTCATCGTTTAGTCAGATTTTATATCCTTACCAACAGATATCCAGTTTCATCGAGGATTCTAGGCCATTCAGATAGTACATCTGCCTTTTCAATATCAGCTTCATTGATAATTGAACGCAAACGCAATGACACTGATTGTTTCCACTTAATCTGAACGTCCTCAGCCGGAGCGAAGTTATTGCGAAGCCAGTTCTTCAGTACTGTTTGCTTTGTGATGTCTGCAAATAGGAAAATGTTAAATGTTAGTGTGTTATAATGTTTGTTAATGATACAATACAGCAGTGATTTACTGGTTGGGTCATGGGTAACATTAAATCACTTCGCTAGTAGAGCCATGACACTAAAAAGCTTGTCAAAATTCAGGCTTAGCGTACTTGCGCTGGGATTAACTTTAATAAATATAGTTTGTAGGCTACCAATCATGTACTTAATTAACTAGCATGGTCTCATTGAATTCAAATAATGACGGTGTCAATCGGCGAACAAAATTCCTCCGTAGTCCAATCAGTTAATCAAGGTACATCAAATATAATTTTATCTGTGGATATTTTATATAGATCGATATATACATTCACTGTCTTACCGTCTTCAGAAAGATGCAGTGCAGCATACTTTGCTTCTGGAAAATTGCTTTCAGTTTCCTTAGGAACCTTAAGCAATCTTTTCTTATTCCGATTGTGAAAGCGATCGTAGATTAATCCGGATGGGTGTTTTTTATCAGCTTTGGCGTCCCGGGGATTATAGTAGATCACCTGTTAAGATAAAAACTTCAAATTCAACTGAATTATATGCAACTATTATAGAAACTTACCGCTAGCTCTGTTGTAAAACGCGCAGCTATAAGTTGAGCAAATTTGGCCATGTCAGGTAACGGAAAATACAGCTCGTTGGCGATGTAATAATCGACAATCGTGTGAGCCAAATATTTTCTATGGGTAGCATCGAGGCACTGGTGATTATGGAAATGTTTTACAACAATTTTACCTTTCTCATTGCGACTGAGAATGTCATTGAACAATTCCGTTGTTACTGTAGTCGGCAATAGACGATGTTTCAGTTGGTTTGATTGTGATAGCAATGTTCTTGGGACTTCCACTGTGTTTACCTCCGGCGAATTTTGTTGTGCGCTTGATGTGCTTGCTGTTTGGTATAAAACGCTGTCTTGCCACAAAACCAACTTTTGTCGAAGGGCACACTTATGCCCGGTCCATTTGGCCACTGAAAAAACGTCGTCCAACGACCTATCGTCCATTCCTTTCAGGTACTCAACTGAGAATCCATGTTCTGTAGACGGATTATGAAATTTTTAATCATATTTATCTAATAAAAACTTGATATTTACTTACGGATGAGAATGGCGTAGATTGATGGGCTCAAATTCCATTTTGTAATTAGTTCCTGCAATTTCGGGTCATGGTTTTCCTCTGTGAGCGATTCAGAAGTTTTCAGTGTGAAATTTATCATTTAGAAATATTCATATCCAAGAAATGCTTATCTTCATCAATATCCGGATTATCGGTATCGCCCATCAGTATATTCACTGTTTCTATTTTTAAAAGATCACTCATTTTAATTTTTTTATCAGGAGCATTAATCGAGACAAGTGCGAAGAAAATCTTTTTCACTTTGAATCAAAGAAAATGGCGTTCAGTCAACTTTTAGCACAGACAATTACCATGTTTTTGGTAAAGCTGAACAGAATACATTTTCAGCTGAAAATCGTCGGTTCAATACGCTTGACTTAACCGCAAACATTGTAAGAAAATAAACAAGGAGGTGGGATGATTCGGCGCATGTTACCATAAAAATAGTATTTTCCATGAGCAAAGGGGTAGTTATTTTAAAAATAGAATATATTTATTCTGACCAATAGATATATGAGTTGAACTCGAATGAAGCATGGTATGCTGTACTATAATGTGGTAAGGTTGACTACATATTCTGTTGTTATCACAATAACAACGCACAGTAATTTTGAGAACACTATTATCACAGATAACAGCTGGCATCCCATACGTGTGTAAACATCCGCAACCGTTAATTCAAATGTATTTTAAATTGGGATCCCGTTTGGCAATCGATTGGAGATGGCGCAAGGATCATTGTTATTGAAAACGCAGCCCGAATGCGGCTGCCAAATGCATTGGCTGCGTTCGACGGTTGTAATTCAGCTGCATCCTTAGGTACTGCCGCAATCAGTTGAGTAGATGGCAGTAGTGGGCCAACGTATATTAATTCAAAAGCTTACACAGGATTTTCAATAAAATTTGTTCTAGCTTCAATATCTGTTATCTGTGCTATTATTGTCGTATTTACTAAATACTTTTTTTCTGTGTACCACTAATTCTACTTTTTCGAACACACGTCCAATCCACTGTGCATTCACAGTTGCGAAACAACCAGTAACAAAACCAGATACCATAACTTAAATAATAAGCCCGATAAACAGCTCCAAATCATGGCCGAATATCTAATCTAAGTTAAATCAAACCTCTTGTGTACCTTTCGGATCATCGACCATCGCTGAGCAAGAGACTCTTGGATGAACTATGATCATTCCGATCCACAATAACACGATTCTTCTTGCGGGCGTCCCACCAACGCAGAGAAAGAAACACTTGAATGCGGGCGTTCCACCACGCAGAATTGTGATCATTACGATCCACAATAACACTATTTTTCTTGGGGTCGTCTCACTAACGCAGAGCAAGAAACACTTGAATGTAAACATTTACCACGCAGAACTGTGATTCATCTACAGCTACACCAATCAAGCTCTCCTAATTGCACTCTGCCGCTCCCCGAGACAACGCACGTGAAAACGATTCTTCTTTTTTCATAGTACCCCGATCTTTCGAAACTTAGCCAACCTCGTAGCCAACACTAGCCATCAACAAAGTAGAAAATTTCTTTAACACATTCCAATCCATTGCACTTAGATTCAAATAACAGTACGAATACGTGTTCTTGATAATTCAAACTATTGTAATAAAAAACATTTGAACATTATAGCATTTAATTTTCAAAATGATCTTGTTTTGAAAATAAAACTTAGAAGTTCTCATTGGTGTATTTAAGTCTATCGCCAATCACACACTTGGTTAATCCATTAACAATCAAATCAAATTGGCGAAATCGGATCTAAGAGACTGTTTCTCTCAACAAATTTAAAGAGACTTTGGCAAACAAGCATATTTGTTTGCGTTCCCCTTCCCGCAGAAATAACTCGGTTTGACATAGTAATAAAGAGTGTTTACAAAAAACTTAGTGGTGGGAGCGTTTTGCATCATTTTCTCCTGTAACAAACGTCAACATTCAAAATTTGCACAAACACTTTCGCAAAAGAAATCAGTATTGAGGTAATTTGATACTAGGGGATAAATTTTGTCCCCCAAATAAGAACGAGCAAACAAAACTGTCAAAACCATTGCGAAAAAAATCAGTCTTGGGTCCGTGGACAACACCCTAAAAGCAGAATCCCATTCACAAAGATACATTAATCGTCAGTCATCATCACTCTTCTTACCGATGCAAGAAGCTCCGCTGCTTTTACTTTTTCGGCTACGTCCGAAATTGTTTTCTTTCACACACTTTTATAAACACGATGGGTGACTTCATGGGAAATATTTTTATGCACTCCTGGCAGGATCGCCAAATGTGCAATTCAACATCGCGCATATTTGTCACCCATCATGTTTGCACTGCTGCACTCGCGAGGAAGGTGCACACCAAATTTCCAATTCGTATTTCAGCAATCTGTTTTGCTGAAAGCAGATCAGCAATTAAGTGTTTTGATGTTTCTCAGCAAAATTTTGGGAATTTTACTGTGATACAGTGAACGTTCGCTAATTGGGGTTTTTCTAGTTGGGGCGCTTTTTAGTTGGGGGTTCGCTAATTGGGGCGAAACCCAATTAAAAAGCAGCTAAACGTCAGAATGTGATGTCAAAAACGCGTTGACGTTTTGTTTCCGTGTTTAGCGGGATTGATATTTTCTGGCGCGTAAAATTTTCTTTTGTTCAATGCAAAAAGTAAACAACATTGACGCTTGTCAAACCGCCCCAATTAGCGAACGGCATTCGCTAGTTGGGGTGAGGTCGTGCCCCAATTAGCGAACGATCACTGTACAGCATAATAGTTTACTGAAGGCCATCCAGCAAATTCATGTTTGCTGGTTATCAATATTTTTGACACTTCATGTTAATCTGACAAACCAGTAACTGAAAACCAGTAACAATAATTGCTGAATCTGTAAAGTATTTTTTTTGCTGAGATTATCAGCAAATCGTTTTGATTGTCAGAGCAAAAAGTCAAACCACAAGTTGGAACAAAATCCTTGTGATTATTTTGCGTAGAAGCTTGAAGTTATTTAGAAACTTGAGAAGCTGCTGTGTAAGTATATGATTTCCAAATACAATAGAACTCATTAGCTGCTATGGCCTTATAAACTCCTCAACAAAAATAGCAAGAAATTGATTTTTTATTTCTTTAATTTCAGCCTCCCACATATCTTGATATTGTTCCCGGCATGTTTCAATGCCTGCGGTATTTCCGCAACTCAACATGTTTTAATGTTTTTTTTTTTTTTTTAACTAAATTTATTTGCTAATTATCTAATACATGCATTCATCTCTTAGACTAGGTGTTCCGTGTTTTCTTAACACTATCATCCTTATTTGCTATGTTACTTTTTAGTTATTATTAATACATTTCAATTGCCTCTGGCAGAATTTTTCCTCTGGTTGAATTGAACCATGTAGGAATTACAATCTTTTCAACTTAAACTAAACTTAACCTATTTTATACTAAGGATACAAGGAGCTAATCGTTGCAATAGAAGATTGCAACGATTTTTATCTAAAATTGAAATTATTTTGTTGGACATTTGTTGCAATGTCTCAATATTAGAAATTCTATGAAGTTCATTGGTACTATACCACGGAGGCAACTTCAGAATCATTTTCAAAATTTTATTTTGAATCCTCTGGAGTGCCTTCTTTCTGGTATTGCAGCAACTAGTCCATATTGGCACAGCATACAACATGGCAGGTCTAAAATTTGTTTGTAAATCAAAAGTTTGTTCTTAAGACAAAGTTTTGATTTTCTGTTTATAAGTGGATATAGACACTTAATATATTTGTTACATTTGGCTTGAAGGCCTTCAATGTGATTTTAAAAGTTAATTTTTGATCTAGCAGAAGTCCTAAATATTTAGCTTCGCTAGACCAATTAATTGGAACCCCTTTCGTAGTGACAATATGTCTGCTAGAAGGTTTCAAATAAGAAGCTCTCGGCTTATGTGGGAAAATTATAAGCTAAATTTTGGAAGCATTCGGGGAAATTTTCCATTTTTGCAAGTAAGTGGAGAAAATATCCAAACTTTTTTGCAATCTACTACAAATGACACGAAGGCTTCGCCCTTTGGCTGAGAGACCTGTGTCATCTGCAAACAAAGATTTTTGACACCCTGGTGGTAAATCAGGTAAGTCAGAAGTAAAAATGTTATACAATATGGGCCCCAGTATGCTGCCTTGGGGGACACCAGCCCTTACAGGTAATCTATCAGATTTAGAATTCTGATAGTTTACCTGCAGTGAGCGATCTGATAAATAATTTTGGATCAGTTTAATGATGTACAGAGGAAAATTAAAATTCATCAATTTTACAATCAAACCTTCATGCCAAACACTGTCAAATGCTTTCTCTATATCAAGAAGAGCAATTCCAGTCGAATATCCTTCAGAATTGTTGAGCCGAATTAAATTCGTTACTCTTAATAACTGATGGGTGGTTGAATGCCCATGGCGAAAACCAAATTGTTCATCAGCAAAAATAGAATTGTCATTAATATGAACCATCATTCTATTTAAAATAATCTTTTCAAACAGTTTGCTTATTGAAGAAAGCAAACTGATTGGGCCATAACTAGAAGCCTCAGCTGGATTTTTGTCCGGCTTCAAAATTGGAACAACTTTGGCGTTTTTCCATTTATCTGGGAAGTATGCCAATTGAAAACATTTGTTAAATAAATTAACCAAAAAGGATAAAGAGCTCTCAGGAAGTTTTTCGATAAGTATGTAGAAAATACCATCATCACCCGGGGCTTTCATATTTTTAAATTTTCTAGTAATAGATCTCACTTCATCCAAGTTAGTTCCCAACGAAAGCTCAAAAACATTCTCTTGATTGAGAATATCTTCGAAGCTCCGTGTAACCTGATCTTCAATGGGCCTATAGTGAGACCTAGACTAAAATTATGGGCACTGTCGAACTGCTGAGCAAGTTTCTGAGCCTTTTCGCCATTTGATAATAAAATTTTATTTCTCTCTTTAAGCGCTGGAATTGGCTTTTAAGGTTTCTTAAGAATTTTTGTTAATTTCAAAAGGGTTTCGAACTGGGATCCAACTTCGAGACATTATTCTCAAAGTTGGTATTTCTCAGAATAGCGAAACGTTTTATAATTTCATTTTGCAAATCCCGCCAAATAACTTTCAACGCGGGATCGCGAGTTCTTTGGTATTGCCTTCTTCTCACATTTTTAAGACGGATCAGTAGCTGAAGATCGTCGTCAATAATAATGGAGTTGAATTTAGTTTCACATTTAGGAATTGCAATGCCTCTGGCTTTGACAATTAAATTCGTCAAAGATACGAGAGCATTATCAATATCACTTTTGGTATCGAGAGGAATATCAACATCAAAATTCCTATCGGCATACGTTTTATATAAATCCCAATCAGCTCTATGATAATTAAAAGTAGAGCTGATTGGAAATATTCTTGTGAGATTTCAAACGTCACAGGAAGGTGATCAGAGTCAAAGTCAGCATGAGTTACCAATTGGCCACACAGCTGACTTGAATCCGTTAAAACTAAATCAATTGTAGAAGGATTTCGACTGGAAGAAAAACAAGTTGGTCCATTGGGATATTGAATAGTATAATATCCTGCAGAACAATCTTCAAATAAAATTTTACCATTGGAATTGCTTTGAGCATTATTCCATGAACGGTGTTTGGCATTGAAGTCACCAATTATGAAAAATTTGGATTTGTTGCGAGTCAGAATTTGAAGATCAGCTTTCAACAAATTCTTTTGCTGCCCATTGCATTGAAAAGGCAAGTAGGCTGCAATGAAGGAAAATTGTCCAAAATTTGTTCCAACAGAAACTCCCAAGGTTTCAAAAACTTTGGTTTCAAACGAAGAAAATAATTTATGTTTGATACGTCTATTAATGACAATGGCGACCCCACCACAGGCGCTGTCAAGACGATCATTTCTGTAGATAAAATAGTTTGGATCTCTTTTAACGGAGAGTCCTGGTTTTAAATACGTTTCAGTTATAATGGCAATATGCACATTATGAACTGAAAGGAAGTTGAATAATTCATCTTCCTTACCCTTTAGAGAGCGGGCATTCCAATTTAGAACTTTCACACAATTATTTGGATCCATTGAAACGGAGTCCGATAACAATTTTTGTGTGTACTTTATACCAACCTGAACAGCTTCAGGAATGGTATTTGCTTTGAACATTGCATCAATCATGTGATGCAATTGTTCAGTTAAAAAATCAAAATCGGAAGCAGTCATGCTACCTGAATCAACAACATGACCGTTATTTTCCGTTGGGACATGGGTATAAACCTCATTTTGAGAAGAGAAATTTTGTCTACCAGCAGCGATGTTTGCATACGTAGGTACATTCGAAAATTGGAATTTACTGAAGTGCTTGCTACCCGTTGACGAGCGGCAAAATTTGTTTGTGAATTGTGGTGGGTATGAATTGCTCGACCGGTAACCGGTTTCGAAATTTGAGCGTTTGAAAAATTTCTACCCGTCGAATCTGGGATCCGATTGGAATTTCCGTCATCAATTTTGCACGGGAATTCAAAACTTTTTGCGTGAAGGGCATTCCCAGAAATTGGATTTATGATTGCCCCCACAATTTGCACATTTAAATTTATTGGAATCTTCTCTCACAGGACATGCGTCCTTGGCGTGAGAGGTTCCACCACAAATCATGCATTTAGCATCCATGTGACAATGTTTGGTTCCATGACCCCACTTTTGGCACTTATGCTACGTTTTGACAGGGCAAGTGAATTGAACAACTCAGTTGAATTCAATTGACTTGCCAAAAGTTGAACATGTTCAACTTTCTTTTCGTTCAAGTGAATTGAATTAAGGTGTTTACACGTTCAATTCGCGTTTGATTCAAGCGACTTGCTCAATTCACTTGCCTTGTCTAAACGTAGCATTACGGCACTGGGTGGGGTTTTGGAAATTTCCCCAGGCCTGCGGAAATGTTCCCATGTAACACGGACATGAGACATAATACAGGCCTTTTCCAAACTTTTCATATTATTTAGTTCACTTTTGTTAAAATGAACTAAATAAAATTCTTGAGAAATGCCCTCTGGGAAGTACCAGAGTGGGATTTCTTTTTCATCTTAATTACTTGGACTGGTGAAAATCCAAGTAATTGAGAAATTTCAATTTTAATCTCATCCAGTGATTTGTCATCAGTGGGAGACCTTTCAAGACGGCTTTGAAGAATCGCTGAGTTTTGTCGTCGTAAGTGAAGAGTTTATGGCGCTTCTCAGTTAAATACTGAAGAAGACGTTTGCGATCGTCAAAGGATCCCGGCAAAACGCGGCAGTCACCCTTCCTAGCAATCTGAAATGAAACCTTGATCCCCTGAAGGTTACTCAAAATCTCATTCCTAAAGCCAGAAAACTCGGCAACAGATACCACAATCGGCGAAATCCTTTGCTTTTTCGCATGAATCGAATCACCTGGGCTAGATTCGATTTGCTCAATATCATCATTAATCAAATCGAACTGATTGCTCAGTTCGATAGGAGAAAAATTATTTCCGACATTAGAGTTTGAAGGAATATCTGAATTCTCCAGCTTCCTTCTATTTTTCCGCGCTTTGGCAGGACGGTCTTGAAACCTTGTTTCTTTGAAGGAAGTGGAGAATTCAAAGACTCCTTCCTCTTGTTTTATTAATACTCATTGCTGAGCGTGGAGACGTGACCTTCTAAGAGGTTTTTCCCAGAACGGTGTCCCTGCAGGATTACCACCGCTTGTCGGAATTTTACTTCCGCAAACGGGTCCAACGTAAAACGAAGGCACGGGTCCTTGCAAAGATCGTAACAGGATCAGTGGGTACAAATAGCGCTGAGAAGCACCGTTGAAATTAAAATAGCTTCGGGTAGTATTAAAAACTTCCTTCCGCAATAAGAGAAAAAGAACCGCACAGCACGAAAGCACGATGCGGTCTGAACATGTTTTAATGTTTATAGATATGAAGCGGTGATACTATACATATAAATATAATTGGCAATAAAAAACATGAAGCATGAAACAAAACAAATTTTAATACTATTATTTAAAGAAATATATTAAATTGAGCAATATTTTGCAACATTACAGAATATTCTGGAAAACTAAATTTTGCTGAATAATCAGCAAAATATTTCGCCATTATTCAATTACTGGTTACCAGCAACACGATTTACGTTTTGCTGAACTTTCAGTAAACGATCTGTCATAATTCCCAGCTAACCATTAAGCACTGTAATAAGCCTTATTTAAACCGTAAAGCAGCTTTTCAGTGCTTATAAGCTGTATATGTGTTTTTCAAATGCTTATTGGCAGTATAAACTTCAGGCAGTAAAAGAAGCCATATATCGGTATTTAACGCTTTGATGGAAAGCTGATCAGCCCTGTGGATACAAGCCGAATAAGGGAACTGTCAAAACCAATTTAGAGCTATCATTTGTGACGTTTGGGTGAAATCAATAACAATAATGCCTAGAGTTTTACAACCTGTCTCTGTTACTCGCATTTGAAGCTTATATACTTTCTAAAGCCTACCATATATGCTTTGCAGTAAATGATTAACATTTTTTATAGAAAACTTAATCATACTGAATGGATCGGATAAATGTTTCATACTTCTGTTGTTCTGTTATTCTGTAGCTTTATTTAATAATCCAAAGGCGTCCAAAGGAACCTATTATATAGGTGCCATGAACCCAAAAAGTTTCATAATTACGGATTCAGCATGGTTTTGCCTTTCTTTTTCATCATTTCCCGCTCTTGTGATGAAGACAGGTGGAAACCATCTGTTTTTATCACTTGCTAGCAACAGATCCACTCAATTTGAAGATGGATCAGATGGCAAACTCAGTGGTACTCAAACGAAATCCTTTCACCAAGTGTTCTAGCGTTCAATCCCGGAGATAACAATAAATAGCAAAAAATCATCGAGTCCTCAGTGGGAAGAATAAAGAAAGAACACATCAAGATGTAAATAAATATTTTTCGTTTCATATTTTTTCGTTTCATTCCAACTCGTCTAAATATTTTGACATTTTGTTGGCATAGGCGTGGAAAAATAGGTAGGGCAAGCATTATATCAGCCAAATAATTCGCCAAAAGCGGCTTTTGAGCAGCACTTGAGTATAATGTAGGGCTCATTAGCACTGTTGACCAGGTTTTTAATGCGACTGTAGAACCGAAATAAAGTCGATTTTAACTGCTTAATGGTTACTTGGGTTGTGTAGATCAACTTTGCTGGTTGTTCAGCACTTTTCTTTGCTGGATTAATTGCTGGTTTTACAGCACAAAAAAAATCAGCAAAATTTTGCTGGGTTTCAGCGATAAAAAATTAGTGTGTGGGATCGACTGACTGCGAATGTCGAGCCGGTGACAAGCGCGGTGTCATAATCATCAATAGACATAGACCGCTGTCATCATTGAAACGCAGTATGAAAAAAAATATAGCCCGGGACATCCTGGCTACGATCTGGCGATAGGCTTAACAATAGGATGTCAATAGCCTGGCGAATGTGTATACTCCCGATGACTGGTGGGACGGGATCTGTCATTTGACACATGCATGCTAGGCCTGTTCATGATAAAATGCCTGCCCAATGCCACACAGTGTCCGTCAACGGCGACGTACACAGAAAAAAAAATCCATGGTAACAATTACTATTTTGTAGACTACGCCATGTTTTTAAAACAACCACACATTTTAAGTTAAATTAACCATGCATTCGGACAAATTCACCACTGATTCAGTTCATGTAACTGTTGAAAATAAATTTAGCGTGCAATCCTCACCCCTCACAATCGAGATTATGCAATATAGGCGATATAGACACACCATGACTCTTGTTGTGTTATCGAAGTTATTATTGTTTATAGAAAATGTAAATAAATCAGAATCGTTATTCGTTCGTGTAAAGTCCAACTGAGTGGTTGTTTTCTTTCTTCCGTTCCGACGTTCCCGCTTCGCTTTATCGGTCCGCTGTACGTTAGTTGTCCACTGTTGCGCGCTCTCCAACAGGTTATTGGCCCAGGTATGGACGATAAAGTGAAAATCGCCGCGTTCGACGGATCCGGCTTCCACAACTGGAGGTTCCGGATGGAAACCATTCTCGACACTTTCGATCTGCTGGATTGCCTCCACCGGGAGATGAGTGAGATCGACGAGTTTAAATTGGTGGCGGACGATTCCGCTAGTGTAAAGTCGGAGAAGAAAAAGAAAATGGTGGAACGAAGAGCCGCGGAGAAAAAGTGTAAAGCTGTGATAATTCAGGCGATTGCTGACAGCCAGCTTGAACTTGTGAAAGACTGTGCGACACCGAAGAAAATATGGGACACGCTAAAAGCGGTGTTTGAGCGTCGCGGTGTTGCCGGACAATTATTTATCCGGAAGCAGCTCCTCACATTAAAGTATGTGGAGGATGCGAGTGATAGTTTGTCGGAACACCTGCTGAAGTTTGATCGGTTGATTCGGGAGTTGAAGGAAAGTGGTGCGGCTGTAGAAGACTCCGACGCGGTTTGTCATTTATTGTTGACACTGCCACCGTCGTTTGATTCAGTAGTTACTGCAATCGAAACACTTCCGACCGGTGTTACAATGGCGTTTGTAAAGAAGCGTTTAATCGATGTGGATATAAAACAAAGAAATCTGCTGGCCCCTGGAGGGCGAAGATGAAGGTGTTGCCATGTTTAGCAGACAATGCTGGAGGAAGTATAAGTGTTTTCGATGCGGTAAAGTTTGGCACAAACAAGCCGAATGCCATGTGAATATGTCTATAGGATCAGATCCGAGTGATTGTGATTACGGTAGAAATAAATACACCAGAAAAATCCAGCATCGTAGAGCGGACATAGCTGTTGAAGAAAATCGTTCGTCGGATCGTGTGGATGTGGCATTCCTGGCATCAAAAGAAGAAATTGTGAAAATGCAGTGGTTCTTAGACTCTGGAGCGACGGACCACATGGTAAACGACCGAAAGTACTTCAGCACGATGCGGCGTCTGGAGCGACCGGTGGAAATAGCAGTAGCAAGCGGTGAAAAGTTGTTAGCGGAATACTGTGGCGATGTAGTAGTATACTCAGCTGTTGGAAACGTCAGAAAGAAATGTGAAGCGAAAAATGTGCTGTTCGTACCCAATCTCAGCTGTAATTTGTTCTCTGTGAACCGTGTTGCGAGAGCGGGTATGGAAGTCAGTTTCATCGGCAATGAAGCAAAAATCACAAAATGTGGTGCGGTGATGGCTGCCGCGCACTACAATGGGAGGCAGTATGTGTTAGATGTAAGCCATTTGACGCGAGTACAGCAATGGTGAGCATCATCGTACTACAGAGTGCCATGTACTCCAGATGAGCAGGAGAAGGAAGATGACGAAGAATGTAGAATCAGTAGTTGGCGGAAATGTGCTAAGAGAAGATTTTTTTTTGATAATGCGGATTGACGAAGCTTACGGCTAGGAGGGGCTGATAGTTTAATAAAAAAAAAGGAATACGGAAAAGATTGAGATTGAGCTTTGCAGGAGGACTTTTTAGGATTATTGAATAGTTTTACCTTGAACTTGAAGATCAAGTATTCGAATTAAAATGTGTAGTGACTATTTACAAGTCGATCTGTGATTATTGGATGTACTGCTCGGGTTGTCGGCTTGAGGAGGGGTGTTGAAAATAAATTTAGCGTGCAATCCTCACCCCTCACAATCGAGATTATGCAATATAGGCGATATAGACACACCATGACTCTTGTTGTGTTATCGACAGGGGGAGAAGGTGGAGTACTGAATCCCTACCCCAACATGTGCGACATCTGGATTTGGTTCTAAACTGTAAACAACAGTGTTAATTCTCTACCACCTTTCTGTTATGGCGAGGCAATTTTTATGCACACTTTTGTTTTCGATATTTTATCAAAATTAAACACTCAATCATGCAGCAATATAACGATGTGGTATGCTTGAGATACCTGCTTGATTATAGGGACTCGAAAAAGAATTTATTTGCAGTAACTAACCGAATATAAAAATGTTCACATTAACGATTGCGCCCTAACACCGGTTCTAAGCTTCGATGCAGAGTACACGAGCTTTGTTCGCCAATGACAGGCGTATGAGGCCCTTGGTTATCGAAGTTATTATTGTTTATAGAAAATGTAAATAAATCAGAATCGTTATTCGTTCGTGTAAAGTCCAACTGAGTGGTTGTTTTCTTTCTTCCGTTCCGACGTTCCCGCTTCGCTTTATCGGTCCGCTGTACGTTAGTTGTCCACTGTTGCGCGCTCTCCAACAGTAACAACATTCCACCAAGACCACAGTTGATTTTTACTGCGCGCATGGTAAAATCAAACGGGTTTGTTGTCTGCTGAAAATCGTCGGTGCGTATTCTTAAATTAGCCCTCGGAATGGTAGTTTCAACCGCAACATTCCCGAGCAGCACAAGTCAGACGAAAATGGTTGCAGCAACTTGATTGTGACTGAATCCTGTCACATATGAGTTGCAGTAACCTATGAGGAATTTGTGTGCTGCTAGGTTTTTTTTTGCGTGTATAGATGTGGCTTGTCGGTGATAGCAGCACGGCTCATCGAAATGAATGCTAATACAATGCTAATGGTACAAAAGGCGAAATAGCGTGCAAATATACCCAAGTAACCATTAAGCAGTTAAAATCGACTTTATTTCGGTTCTATAGTCGCATTAAAAACCTGGTCAACAGTGGTAATGAGCCCTACATTATACTCAAGTGCTGCTCAAAAGCCGCTTTTGACGAATTATTTGGCTGATATAGTGCTTTCCCCTACCTATTTTTCCACGCCTATGCCAACAAAATGTCAAAATATTTAGACGAGTTGGAACGAAACGAAAAAAATATGAAACGAAAAATATTTATTTACATCTTGATGTGTTCTTTCTTTATCTTCCCATTGAGGACTCGATGATTTTTTTTGCTATTTATTGATATCTCCAGGCTTGAACGCTAGAACACTTGGTGAAAGGATTTCGTTTGAGTACCGCTGAGTTTGCCATCTGATCCATCTTCAAATTGAGTGGATCTGTTGCTAGCAAGTGATAAAAACAGATGGTTTCCACCTGTCTTCATCACAAGAGCGGGGAATGATGAAAAAGAAATGCAAAACCATGCTGAATCCGTAATTATGAAACTTTTTGGGTTCATGGCGCCTATATAAAAGGTTCCTTTGGACGCCTTTGGATTAATAAATAAAGCTACAGAATAACAGAACAACAGAAGTATGAAACATTTATCCGGTATTTTCCATGCAGTATGATTTAGTTTTCTATAAAAATGTTAATCATTTACTGCAAAGCATACATGGTAGGCATTAGAAAGTATTTCAGCATCAAATGCGAGTAACAGAGACAGGTTGTATAACTCTAGGCATTATTGTTATTGATTTCACCCAAACGTCATAAATGATAGCTCTAAATTGGTTTTGACAGTTCCCTTATTCGGCTTGTATCCACAGGGCTGATCAGCTTTCCATCAAAGCGTTAAATACCGATATACGGCTTCTTTTACTGCCTGAAGTTTATACTGCCAATAAGCATTTGAAAAACTCATATACAGCTTATAAGCACTGAAAAGCTGCTTTACGGTTTAAATAAGGCTTATTACAGTGCTTAATGGTTAGCTGGGTAAGGCTGAAGATTAAAACACTTACATAGCACTACTGAAGCTATTACAGTGCAGCGAAGTAATCCTGTCAAAGTTGACAGCTCGTTTATAACACTGCTAATGTTTTTAGAAAGCATACCCAAGTAACCATTAAGCAGTTAAAATCGACTTTATTTCGGTTCTATAGTCGCATTAAAAACCTGGTCAACAGTGCTAATGAGCCCTACATTATACTCAAGTGCTGCTCAAAAGCCGCTTTTGGCGAATTATTTGGCTGATATAGTGCTTGCCCCTACCTATTTTTCCACGCCTATGCCAACAAAATGTCAAAATATTTAGACGAGTTGGAACGAAACGAAAAAAATATGAAACGAAAAATATTTATTTACATCTTGATGTGTTCTTACTTTTTTCTTCCCATTGAGGATTCGATGATTTTTTGCTATTTATGTTTAAATCCGGGCTTGAACACCTGAACACTTGGTGAAAGGATTTCGTTTGAGTACCGCTGAGTTTGCCATCTGATCCATCTTCAAATTGAGTGGATCTGTTGCTAACAAGTGATAAAAACAGATGGTTTCCACCTGTCTTCATCACAAGAGCGAAATGATGAAAAAGAAAGGCAAAACCATGCTGAATCCGTAATTATGAAACTTTTTGGGTTCATGGCAACTATATAATAGGTTCCTTTGGACGCCTTTGGATTATTAAATAAAGCTACAGAATAACAGAACAACAGAAGTATGAAACATTTATCCGATCCATTCAGTATGATTAAGTTTTCTATAAAAATGTTAATCATTTACTGCAAAACATATATGGTAGGCTTTAGAAAGTATATAAGCTTCAAATGCGAGTAACAGAGACAGGTTGTAAAACTCTAGGTATTATTGTTATTGATTTCACCCAAACGTCATAAATGATAGCTATAAATTGGTTTTGACAGTTCCCTGATTCGGCTTGTATCCACAGGGCTGATCAGCTTTCCATCAAAGCGTTATATACCGATATACGACTTCCTTTACTGCCTGAAGTTTATACTGCCAATAAGCATTTGAAAAACATATACAGCTTATAAGCACTGAAAAGCTGCTTTACGGTTTAAATAAGGCTTATTACAGTGCCTAATGGTTAGCTGGGTAGGCATTTGATTATGTCTTTCAGTGCTATTTTTAGTTATTAGTATAGATAGTGGAATACAGTATACCCCCGCTGATCCGACAAATGTATGGCCGGACAATCGGGGTTTCTCTCGTTAATCCGACTGTCAAATCCATACAAGTGAACCAAAACAAAATCACAGCACAAATTTGAAAACTGACAGCATAATGTGTTTAAATGGGTGTTGATACTTTTTAATCCGGAAAATTCCGAATTAGCGAGATCCGGACTAACGAGTCGTCGGACTAGCGAGGTCCGGATAAGCGGGGGGATACTGTATATAGATGAGCGAAGATAAATCCCCTGTCTCCAAACAATCTGTCAAACGTGTCTCCAAACGAGCATGACGTCACGATTTCAATGGAATCGTTAAGGGCTGTGACGTCATATGCGCGTGTGCACGGGCAAAAAAATCGACTCAGCCGTGCTTCCGCTCATCTATAGATTCTACTACAGTATGCCCCCGCTTATCCGGACCTCGCTACTCCGACGACTCGTTAAGCTATCAGTACACTGTTTGTCATAATGACAAATATTTGTCAAGTCAGCCTGATATCCATGTCGATTTCTGGTCAGTCTGATAGATATCCGGATAAACTTGACAAATATTTGTCATCATGACAAACAGTGTACTGAGGGCTTTAGTCCGGATCTCGCTAATTCGGAATTTTCCGGATTAAAAAGTCAAGACAAAATTTTCAAAACGACTTATCTGCTTTTGTAAACAAAGATTCAAACGACGATTTGACGAATCTGATAGCACTTCCACGCAAACCAACATCATCAATAGGTAGCGGAAACCTTCACCTACCTATTGATGGTGTTAGTTTGCGTGGGAGAGCTATCAGTTTCGTCAAATCGTCGTTTGAATCTTTGTTTACAAAGGCAGATAAGTCGTTTTGAAAATTTTGCCTTGAAGTATCAACACCCATTTAAACACATTATGCCAGCGGTTCTCAACCTGGGGTACATGTACCCCTGGGGGTACTTTCGCCCGGCCCAGGGGGTACCTCGGACAAAAATGCATAATGGCGGATGTATCAAAATTTTAATCAAAACTTATCGATAAAGTTTGATATAGAGGAACTGTTCCTATCTCCATCTCACTGAGCATATATCTCATCGCGAAACAACGAAATACGGCACCAATTAGGTCGCTTCTTTTTGTCAACATGTGTGCTTAATGCTGGAAAAAGTCACAAAAATAAGAAATAAATTAAATACGGAGCAATGGGATGAATACAATTGATGATGAATTTTTTTTTATTATTTCAACATTTTGTCTTGTATATAATATGCTTGGTGATCAGTAACTCAAAGAATATTGAATCCTGCCCTTCGCAACCAGTGCAGTGGATAAAGGGCTGTGGGACAAAATATCAAGAGGACAGAACGACGAATGAACAAATTTTAAAAATCTTATATGCAATCTACCAATCTACACGTTCGGAAAAGCTCAGTTGCTTCGTAGCAAGAGGATGAGAAGCATCCCACTAAGCTTCTCGAAAGCTTCCTTCTAAGCAGCTCGAAGGACTCCTTTCAATAAGATCGGAAGCCTTCTTTCAAGTGGTTCAGAGGCCTCCTTTCAAGAGGCCCGGAAGCCTCCTTTCGAGAGGCCCGGAAGCCTCCTTTCGAGAGGCCCGGAAGCCTCCTTTCAAGAGGCCCGGAAGCCTCCTTTCAAGAGGCCCGGAAGCCTCCTTTCAAGAGGCCCGGAAGCCTCCTTTCAAGAGGCCCGGAAGCCTCCTTTCAAGAAGCCCCCTTGCAAGCAGCCTCCTTTCAAGAGGCCCGGAAGCCTCCTTTCAAGGGGCCCGGAAGCCTCCTTTCAAGGGGCCCGGAAGCCTCCTTTCAAGGGGCCCGGAAGCCTCCTTTCAAGGGGCCCGGAAGCCTCCTTTCAAGGGGCCCGGAAGCCTCCTTTCAAGGGGCCCGGAAGCCTCCTTTCAAGGGGCCCGGAAGCCTCCTTTCAAGGGGCCCGGAAGCCTCCTTTCAGGGGCCCCGGAAGCCTCCTTCCAGGGGGCCCGGAGGCCTCCTTTCAGGGGCCCGGAAGCCTCCTTTCAAGAGGCCCGGAAGCCTCCTTTCAAGAGGCCCGGAAGCCTCCTTTCAAGGGGGCCGGAAGCCTCCTTTCAAGGGGGCCGGAAGCCTCCTTTCAAGGGGGCCGGAAGCCTCCTTTCAAGGGGGCCGGAAGCCTCCTTTCAAGAGGCCCGGAAGCCTCCTTTCAAGAGGCCCGGAAGCCTCCTTTCAAGAGGCCCGGAAGCCTCCTTTCAAGAGGCCCGGAAGCCTCCTTTCAAGAGGCCCGGAAGCTTCCTTTCAAGAGGCCCGGAAGCCTCCTTTCAAGAGGCCCGGAAGCCTCCTTTCAAGAGGCCCGGAAGCCTCCTTTCAAGAGGCCCAGATGTCTCCTTTCAAGAGGCCCGGAAGCCTCCTTTCAAGAGGCCCGGAAGCCTCCTTTCAAGAGGCCCAGATGTCTCCTTTCAAGAGGCCCGGAAGCTTCCTTTCAAGTGGCCCGGAAGCCTTCTTTCAAGTGGCCCGGAACCCTCCTTTCAAGAAGCCTCATCTTTCTAGAGATTTGGAAGCCTACGTTCAAGGGTCTCAAAGGCGTCCTCTCAATATGCTTAGAAGCTTCCTTTAAAGTGGCTCGGAAGCCGCCTTTCAAGCCTCTCTTCAAGAGCTCTGAATAATGAAAATTTCAGCCAAATTTTTGGAGAGTCATATATCCCGTTATTTTTAGTTTTTTCATATATCTCAAAAGCTACAAACATTTTCATTTATAGTACCTCAATTAAAGCAAAATTTCGAAGGGGTACTTCACAAGAAAAAGGTTGAGAACCGCTGCATTATGCTGTCAGTTTTCAAATTTTTGCTGTGATTTTGTTTTGGTTCTTTTGTATGGATTTGACAGTCGGATTAACGAGAGAAACCTCGATAGTCCGGCCATACATTTGTCGGATCAGCGGGGGTATACAGTATCCCCCCGCTTATCCGGACCTCGCTAGTCCGACGACTCGTTAGTCCGGATCTCGCTAATTCGGAATTTTCCGGATTAAAAAGTATCAACACCCATTTAAACACATTATGCTGTCAGTTTTCAAATTTGTGCTGTGATTTTGTTTTGGTTCATTTGTATGGATTTGACAGTCGGATTAACGAGAGAAACCCCGATAGTCCGGCCATACATTTGTCGGATCAGCGGGGGTATACTGTAGTTATTATAGTTATTAGCATCTTGGATTATTCACGAGCCGGTGACAAGCGTGGTGTCATCATCACCAATAGACATAGTCCGCTGTCATAATTGAAACGCAGTATTAAAAATTATAGCCAGGACATCCCGGCTACGACCTGGCGATGGGCTAAACAATGACTTAGTCGAGTCAAGTACGAGACACTGAAGACGGCCTTACTGTTGAGGTCGAAATACGTATCTGTCAAGATACAATTAAGTGGTGGAATTCAATAGGATTGTACAAACTCGTCTTATGACAAGTGAAGACATTCCACTAAAAAGCTCAAAATAATTTTCTTAACACTAATCAAATGTCAAAGCGCGATTGAACACTAGCGTCTCTCTTGACACAATCGCGTAGCACAAATATATTTCAAATCAACCGTTGAACACGTGAACGATGTTGAAATGAGAAGTGTTACGTCTGTTTGTCTGTGGTGGAAGAATTTTTGTATTTGTATACAAAGTATACGTAAAGGCTATATGATAACTCCAATCGCTCAGATCGACGAATTGAGATGATGTCTGTGTGTTTTTTTTCTTCCTAAGCAATGAAGGGGGAATCTGCTCATCAGACTTCCTGGGTTGGACGTTCAGGAGGTGCAGGGTTAGGGACCACCTCCAACAGCAAACGAGGGAGGCATGCCTGCATGAACTGCAGGACTACATCCCCGACCCGCTAAACCGTTTCCATTGCCGCCAAGCCCATCGTCCCTTCAGTACAACCAGAAAGTAATGCTTCAAAGGGGGGGCAGTGCACAACGCACTCTCGAGGTTAGCTGCGTGTCCTTGGAGCACCGAACATCATGACTCTCCTTTTTAGAAGAACACCATGGTATCGTGCCAGCCAACAGGAACGTAGTCAGAGACGGTTGTCGCAAATTTGGAACGCCGTCGATCATGGAATTAGTTTTACGGGCAGCCGCTGTTGAAGTTCCCTCTTGTGTACCAGTTGACCCCATACATCCATTTTGATAACGATGTGATGCGAAGCAAACAGAAGCAAACAAAACCAGGTTTAGTTTTTTCTTTAATAAAATCGTTTGTAAATTATTTGTTTTGAAAAATGACAAAATAAAGAACAATTCTATTTATTCATTATATTACAGTAGACGTTCGATAACTGCAAGTCATTTAACTGCAATGCTTTTTAACTGCAATTCGATAGTTTTTTTTTTTTTTTATCTATTTCGTTTATTTGACAGGCTCAGGCGTGTATAACACTTAACGGAGCCGAGACTTTATGATATTTTCAATCGATATCATCTTATTATCAACAGTTAGTAAGGGGAAAGGGTATAGACCAAGATACTCGTGGCGACTCAAGGTTAGATTGCGTAATTTCAGGACGGACTAGGTTGGGATTTAGGTTTGAGGCATTACAGCTGCTCATCCGGGTATTTGACGTCATTAACGGTATGGCGTAGCGTCGGGCTCGAGTTGTGGTTCGTCAGGAGCATCTTCCGGATGGCCATAGCTTCGTATTACACAGAACAATAAGACAAAAACAAAACAAAAACGAGAAAGAAAAAAAAAATAGGAATTAGACTTTTATGTCAGACGAGCAAAGAAAGGCATAGATGGCCTGCATATAAACCACATCGCGATACCCAGAACACCTCTTACTTCCCTGTAGGGTTGTTTACCTCGGGCCACAAGGGTATCCAATAGTTGCTCTCTGGAGGCGTCGTTTTCCGAGCAATACCAAACTACGTGATCGATGTCATCGTAACCGGCTCCACACCTACATAGGTTGCTATCGACCAGGTTTATTCTATAGAGGTGTGCGTTTAGTGAATAGTGATTGGACATAAGTCTCGACATCGTGCGAATGAAGCCTCGGCTTAAGTCCTCACCTCTGAACCACGCTCGCGCAGAAACTTTAGGAACTATGGAAAACAGCCACCGTCCAAGTTCATTGTGTGACCAAATCATTTGCCAATTTTGAAGAGTACTCTGACGGACTAATGGGAAAAACTCGTTGTTCGAGATTTGTCTATCAAAACTTCACCTTCCTGTGCGCCCACCTTTGCTAGCGAGTCCGCCTTCTCATTGCCATAGATTAAGCAATGGGATGGGACCCATACAAAGGTAATCTTGAATGATCTTTCGACCAAATCACGCATCTGCTCTCTTACAGTTGTAAGAAAGTAAGATGCGTGCTTAATAGGTTTCATCGACCGGAGTGCCTCGATAGAACTAAGACTATCCGAGAAGATGAAATAATGGTCTACGGGCTGATCGGAAATTATCCCCAAAGCGAAATTAATTGCTGCCAGCTCAGCAACATAAACCGAACACGGTTCTTGAAGTTTTCGGAAGGTGGTTGAATTTACGTTGAAAACACCGAAGCCAGTGGATCCGTTAATGCGAGAACCATCAGTGAAATATCTGTTATTGCAATTGACATGTTCATATTTTTCAGAAAAATGGAAGGGATAGATATTTGTCGAAGATGATCTGGTATTCCTTGAATAGCGTGTTTCATGGACAGATCGTATTCAATTGAGGAACTGTCGTTGACGAAGTGAACTCGAGGTGGATTATAACATGGAAGACAGAGATCTGTCGATATGTAGTTGAGATAGACTCGCAGGTATCTTGAACGATGAGCCAGTTCAAGCATATTATCGAAGTTTTCTAATACAAGTGTGTTACTTGTTCCACATTTGATCAGTATTCTAAGTGAGAGCTCCCAGTAACGGTGCTTTAAAGGAGTGACTCCAGCAAGCACCTCCAGGCTCATGTTATGCGTTGAATGCATACAGCCAAGAGCAATACGCAAACAACGATATTGAATTCGTTCCAATTTGATTAGGTGGCACTCAGCTGCTGAGAGGAAGCAGAAAGAGCCATACTCTAAAACAGAGAGAATAGTCGTTTTATATAGTTTGATGAGGTCTTCCGGGTGAGCGCCCCACCAGGTTCCGGAGATAGAACGGAGAAAATGGATCCTTTTCGGCATTTCTCTAACAAATAATCAATATGGGTTTTCCAGGTACACTTGGAATCAAACCAGACCCCAAGGTATTTAGAAGATAAAGATTGGTTTATGTCATCTTTCAACAGCTTTAGTTTCAGTTGAGCAGGGTACCGCTTCTTAGTAAACACTACCAATTGAGTTTTTGCGGACAGAACTCGATCCCTAAATGTCTGGCCCAAACAGTCAGGTTGTTTAGAGAATTTTGCAATGGTCTTTGCAGGACATTTGCACATGAACCTCTTAGGGAGATCACGGCATCATCTGCAAGTTGTCTAAGCGTGCATTGTCCTTCCAAACAATTGTCAATATCTTTAACATAGAAATTGTAAAGCAAGGGACTTAAGCATGAACCTTGGGAAGGCCCATGTAGCTATTTCTGGAAGTTGTCAGAGTGCCGAGAGTAAAGTTCATGTGTTTTACTGACAACAAATTGTACAAGAAATTATTCAAAATAACGGGTAATCCACTACTGTGCAGATTTTCCGACAGTACTTCTATGGAAACAGAATCAAAAGCGCCCTTAATATCCAAGAAAACTGAAGCCAGTTGCTCCTTGTGCGCATAGGCCAGCTGTATATCTGAAGAGAGCAACGCTAGACAATCATTTGTTCCTTTACCTTTTCGAAAACCGAATTGAGTATTTGATAGTAATGCATTTTGCTCGACCCAATGGTCAATTCTTGAAAGGATCATTTTCTCCAATAATTTCCTCATGCACGATAGCATGGCAATCGGTCGGTATGAATTGTGATCAGACACTGGTTTCCCAGGCTTTTGGATAGCTATTACTTTGACCTGTCGCCATTCTGGTGGTACGACGTTGTACTCCATAAAACAGTTGTACAGGTCAAGTAATCGTCTTTAGCGATATCTGGGAGGTTTTAAGAAGATTGAATTTGATATTATCGCATCCCGGAGAAGAATTGTTTGATGAAAGAAGAGACATAGAAAGTTCCAGCATTGAGAATGGTCCACCCAAAGAACCGGGATCAAGCGTAGATTCTCGAAATAGCGGTTCAGCTGGTACGGAATCTGGACAGACCTTTGTGCGAAGTTGAATATCCATCGATTGGAGTATTCTTCACTCTCGTTGGTGGAAATGCGGTTCCGCATGTTGCGGGCCGTTTTCCAAAGTGTTGTCATTGAGGTTTCTCGTGATAGTCCCTCGACAAAACGTCGCCAGTAGCTACGTTTTTTAGCCTTGAGAAGATTTTTGAGCTTTCTTTCAAGCCTCAAATACTCTTCGAAAAGCTCAGACCTTCCGTGTTTACGGAAAGCCTTGAAGGCGTCAGATTTCTCGGAATACAACTTAGTACATTCATCATCCCATCCAGGAGTGGCTGGTCTTCTTATGACAGATGTACTTGGAACGCGTCGTTTCTGAGCTTCTAGTGCGCTTTTATGAATCAATTCGGTAAGGAATCGATACTCATCCAGTGGAGGAAGAATATCAGTTGATTCAATACCAATTTTTACCGCCGATGCAAATTTTTGCCAGTCAATGTTTTCGTGAGGTCGAAAGGAACATTTACTGGCACTGATCGTTGATAGCCGCTTTTGATTGTGGTGACTATCGGCATGTGGTCACTACCATGGGGATCTTGGATTACCTTCCACGTGCAATCTAATGATAGTGAATTAGAGCATAAAGACAGATCTATTCGACTTTCCTGACCTTGAGGTCCTATTCGAGTTACTTCGCCTGTGTTCAAAATATTCAAGTTGAAATCGTCGCACAAATCATAGAAAATAGGCGCTCTGTTATCGTCTCTAGTTTCGCCCCACGCAATACCATGTGCATTCATATCACCCAGTATTAAAACTGGGGATGATAAAAGAGAGACTGCGCTCCAAAGATGCCGACGATTAAGTGAGGCATTTGGGGGAATATACACTGAAGCTATGCAAAGGTCTTTATTCTTTACATTTACTTGGCAAGCGACGATTTCTAAACCATTAACAGTCGGAATGGGAATTCTGTAGAAAGTGTGACATTTTTTGATTCCCAAAAGAACGCCACCATAATGATCATTCCGATCTTGGCGAATAATATTAAAATCGTGGAAGTTGATTTCATCTTCAGAAGAAAGCCATGTTTCAATTCGATAGTTTTGTTTTGCAGTTATCGGACCGCTAAACTTCAAATTGGTGTCAATCTCAATGACAGCTGCATTGCGCTGCACATTTAGATGCACTTTTATTGCATCTGATCGATTGAGAACCGTTTGACGTCTATAGACGATGATTATAGTTCGGCCTCTTCACGCTTGGGAAGCGACTTCCGTCGAAAATGCTTCGTTTGAAAAGTTGTTGTTCTACACACTTAATTTAATTTAACGGGCTCGGTAAACGAATTACTGATTTCTCAACAGCTGAGCTCTCGGCAGTCTGCTCAGTAAAAAGTTCAACCATTTACCGAGTTCTCGGTTCACAGCCTCAATGATGAAATATCAAAAAATACCGAGCTGATCTGTAACAGCTACTGAGCACTCGGTAAAAAATTGCTGGTGAATTTGTAAAAAAATACGGACCTCGGTAATGAATATTGCTGAGCAAAATGTAATTTGGTATTCGTTTTCTTTATTGATAAGGAATTCAAGAGAAACAAATTTTCGTTGATATTAAGTTTATTAATTAAAAAAAAACAATATTTTCCACAGCGTTTTCAAACAAAATTGACCGACCCGGTAGAGATTGTTCTTGAAGGCAGCCTCACACCCTGCGAAAGTTTTCCGTAGTTTTTTATCCTCGAATATATTTCATAGGGCAGCTTTTTTGAATCACCAGGAGTGAGGCTACCGTAATAGAAATCCGACGGGTACTGGGGTGCACAAGGATAGTGATGGATCCATACGTCGGAAGATGATTTTCGGACCATCCGTAGACTGCGTGTTCGGTGACGTGCAGCTTTGAACCGAAGAGAATATTGGTTTCCCCGGGCAAAACCTGACGGATACAGCCAAATTTCTGAAATTCAATTAGATTTTTTTATTCTTCCTGCAGGCCATGGCTGCCAACTTGAGTGAACCGCTTCTACTTACCAAAATATCAATTTCAAACATTAATTTATTGCGACGACAATAAAACACGAGCAAAAGCTACCCTAGTTTAGAACTACCAAAGAAAAATGTATACGCAATATGGCGGCACATCGAGCGTCATGAGAAATTAGTCTGAACTGAACTCGGTAAAAGTATTACCGTTGGCTCAGCAAAATGTATTTTTTTCGCTGAGTTCCCGGTATTTTTTTCAGACAACTTCAATCCCATTTGCTGAACAGAATAGCTCGGTTTTTTTTTTACCGATGCCCGGTAAATTTTGTACCATTGCTGAGAGGTCGGTATAATTTATTACAAAACTCAGTATATTTTTCAAATTTTACTGACCTCTCGGTTCAAATTCATGTTTACCGGGAAAACTCGGTAAAAAATATTACCGAGCTGAAGTTCTCGATTTAAGTGTGTACGGCGTGGAAACACAGATGAAGCGAATCCGCTGAAATGAAATCCGTACATTATTTCAAATATTTTTTATGATCGATTCAGCATAAAATTTAGTTTTAATTTGTAAACGACAAATTGATATCGGAATGAATACTTACAAAAAGTAGTGGTAAAGTACTTTTTCCCGTTTTCCTTACTTTTCACGTGCTTCTATCAAGATGCATAAGATCACAATGAGGTTAAACGTTTGACAGATGACTTTACCGAAACTCGGGTATATTTCAAACCACCGAAAACTATGGCAAACCTAATTGCTGAGTTTCAGTAACGTGAGTAAACGTCATATATATTAACGAGATATCGGTTAAAATATACTTTAACGATCATGTTCGTCAATTTATTTTACCGAGAGGAAAATTCTCGATTAAGTGTGTAGCATGCGTTGCAGTTATCGAACGGCATTCGTTAACTGAAAAGTAAACATTTTGCAGCTATCGAACGGCTACTGTATAAATTCCTCATAATTGTGTCATTTGTTTGTATATCATACTAAAATTTAAATGACTTTCTAAAAATAAGAAAGAGTAAAAAATACCCATTACAGCAAACATTTTTTTTATAATGGGTAAAAAATACCCCTGATTTTCAAGAAGCAGCCTTTTACTCATTAATGAGTAAACGCTGTTTACTCTTTTAATGAGTTGAACTATTTAACTTCATAATTGGTACTTTTTTACCCATTAAAGAGTACTTTGCTGGCACAGTGTATTTTACTCATTTGGGTTAATTGCGCTGTGCGTGTATATTTTGTCTAGAAAAACTCCGACATCATCATGATTGTTGATGATGATGATGGTAATATTATTATTATACATTGTTTGACAGTTCCGGAGTAATTTATTTACTATAGTTAAACTAATGTGATTAACTTTCCACCATACATAATCTGTATTCTAATTCCTTCAAACTTACTATTCAAATTTTAGTTATACGTGTATTTACTTCTTAATGGATCTATAGAAATGTTCTATAGAAATATCGTGAAAATCTTCAAATGATAAAGGAAAATAGAGTTTCCTTTGACTTCGCCTCTGACTATGCGCCTCTTTGAACTGTCAAAATAAATAAGTTGTGTATGAAACTGCGTGCAAGGCTCGTGATGATGCAGTGTACGAAAATCAACAAACTCATCGTCATCATAACCTCAAAGAAACTTTCCGCAAGTAAGCAGCGAAACTACATTCTTGTTATCGTGAACAATTAATTTGTGAAATTGTGGATTTTCACGTAACACTTTAGTGAATAAATAATTCAATTCAGTAGTCCATATCCCTTGTGATCATGTCCCGCGGAAGTAGTGCCGGATTTGACCGCCACATTACGATTTTCTCTCCGGAGGGTCGTCTCTATCAAGTTGGTAAGTCGATGCCGAAAAAATGTTTGTACCTTCATTGACTTGGGCTATTTTTGTTCCCGGCAGAGTATGCCTTCAAGGCAATTAATCAGGAGGGACTGACGTCGATCGCGCTTAAAGGAAAAGATGTTGCGGTTGTGGCCACCCAGAAGAAAATCCCCGACAAGCTGATCGATCCCACCACCGTTACTCATCTGTATCGGCTAACCAAGACCATCGGATGTGTCATGACTGGCCGGATTGCCGACTCCAAGTCGCAGGTGCAACGGGCCCGCTATGAGGCGGCCAACTGGCGCTACAAGTACGGATATGAGATGCCGATCGATGTACTGTGCCGGCGGATGGCCGACATTTCGCAGGTGTACACGCAGAACGCCGAAATGAGACCACTGGGATGCAGTAAGTATTGAAAATAATGTTTGCATTCAAATGTACTTTTGGATAAAACTTGAAGCTTATTCTGAATCGTTCACGCCAACAATGTTGAATCGGAATACCTACGGCAACATCATCGTTTCTAATTAAAAATCATTGTAACCAATTGCTTCAGTGACCAATTGCCAACTCGCGGGCAGGATCATTCTAATGTCCACAACTTATCAAGACAGAATTCATGATAAATAATGTTTTTTATCTTATTTCCCATCTCAAACAAGTATTGAACTCAAGTATGATAGTTTCCTGATTTCATGGACCTAATTCATGTGTATTGAATTTGGTGCTGACCATTTGAAACTCTTCTAAATTTTTTAAAAATAATTTAGTTGAAAATGGTTAACAGTACGGTGTATTTTAGTATCGACAAAACTCAGAATTTCAAAACTAAAACGATTCAAATCAATAGTATGGTAAATTGGAACGTATTTATAGCATCTAAAAAATCTTGCCTGATAATGAATATTTTTGTATGTGAAAACAACAAATTATTTGAGTTCTAACACTTTTTGATGCAAAATGATTTTTTTTTGAAACTGAGTGAAACGATGCAATAAAGCAGTGGTCCCCACTTGCCTACTATCAAAGGCCGCACAGAAATCTTAAGCTGTTTTTTATCTTTAAAGAGATTTTCAGCCCATGGCAATTCAAAGCATCTTCCTGGCTCAGTTCGCAGAAAATATTTTAAGCTGTTTTTCCAAATGATCACATGTCGATCGATTCTGTAACTTCGATCTCATGTTTTTTCAAGGTTGACGTTTATTGTGCACTTTAACTTATACTAAATAACAAAGGATTTTGAAAAAAAATCCCATATAGGATTCTGAACAAAATTCGTTCGAGATTCTAAAAATAATTTAGCATATAGGGCATTATAGTCCGAATTGAATGCCGTTTGAGATGCTGAACATTATCCGTTTGGGATTTTGAACAGAATCCGTTTGAAGATTCCGAACAGAATCTGTTTGTGCTTCTTAAGATTTGGATAATTGACGGAACATTCTCAACTGCGCCACAACAATTTGCTCATGAGGTGAACCTTGGATAATATTTTGAACAGAATCCATAGTTGATAGTCATCGTATTTTCTGGAATTAAAAATCTAGGAAGATTTCAGTTCAATTTACTAGAACCGGACCTATTTTGAAATATATAATTGATGAAACTATTACCGATATAAAACATGCTTCAACATCATAATGATGTGAACTTGACAGGTTCCCGAGTACACCAATAGATTGGGAATGATAAAAAGCTTGTCCTATCATATAATGCTTATCAATGGGCCACATTTAGTGTATTCTGAGAAATGCTTCGCGGGGCGCAGAAAAAGGCGTAAGGGGCCACACTTTGGGGATCGATAAAGCATGAAAAACTCAGGCGTGAGGCGTCCCTTCGAATTCGCAAACAAGTTTTCTCGCGTGGAAGGTCTCGATGATTGAGATTTGAGAATGGCTTTACAAACATGTTACATCAATCTAATTTTGATTTGTTTCCCTTTCAGGCATGGTTCTGATCGCGTACGACGACGAGAACGGTGCATGTGTGTACAAAACCGACCCGGCCGGATACTACTGTGGCTACCGGGCCATTTCGGTCGGCGTGAAGCAAACCGAAGCCAACAGCTATCTGGAGAAGAAGTTGAAGAAGAAAACCGACTTCAACGAGCAGGAGGCCATTCAGATGGCCATCACATGTCTGTCCACGGTGCTAGCGGTGGATTTCAAACCATCGGAAATCGAGCTGGGAGTGGTGAGCAAAGACAATCCCGAGTTCCGGACTCTTACCGAGGATGAAATCGAAGTCCACCTGAGCGCGATTGCTGAAAAGGATTAAACCAATCTAACACATATGTGGATGATCTTCATTTATTCATTTAATTCGCCAATTCAAGGGATGGAAATACACGTTTATTGAAAGTATCGCTTTGAATGAGTCCTTAATTCTACTTTAAAATTACTTTCCGGCTGCTGTCGCTTGTGGGTTCCGAAGCACCAAAATGACCGAATCGCCTCGCAGGAACATCTTCGAAATAAAACGATCCTTGTTGACGGGCTTGACTTTTTTCTTGCCTTTGCCGGTCCGCGGGACTTCGGTCCACATTTCCTTCACATTCTCCAGAACCATGTTGCAGTGCCGATCGAAGGCTTTAACGCGACCCAACAGTTTTTTGTTGTTGCGGCAGTTGATGAGGACCTGAGTGTTGTTTTTGACCGACTGAGTTAAAACGGAGAGCGGACCGGTGTTGAATTCCTCCTCTTCCTGGCGGGCGAGTTCTTCCGGCGTCAGCTCGGATTTTGGTTTAGCGAGGGCCCTATTCAATAAGTTTGGTTAGATTTTGTGGAGCATTGTTTTTGTTACTATTTTTACTTACATTGTGGTTTAATGATTGGTACTGTTGATATCCTACCCACGCACTCTTGGTAGAAAAATATATACTAAATTATTGAGGAATTCAACATACAATGCTATTTTATCAAAAAATTAATCCCATTCGCTCTACGATTATCAAAAGACGCTGGAAATCGTTGAATTTGCGGATTGTTTTTCTTTTTGACAGCTTACAAGTTTGACAGAATAAACTATGATGACAATTAATGACGAAAATTAATGATTACAAATGTCATTGTCGGAGTATTCAAACTTCTTTATCGACAGATATGCACGGAAATATCAAAGTGATTAATCGATTGCACTCATAACAAAATTCAATCAGAAACCAGAAAACAAGATTATATTGTCTGTTTCCTTGGTAACAAAACGCGCCGACCATTTTTCAGGCACTATCAAAATCGTCGCCAACATCTTTATTCTAAAATTATGTTAGTTTTATTAGTAAATAATGTCAATCTGCATTAAAAACAGGGCTCAATTTTGGGAAATAAAGTGATTATTGAGTATGCAAAATTTTGTTCACAGTTGATTTGACAGATCTTATGGCCATTTCTGCTGGCGGCGATTTTGGCGTCAATTTGTTTTGCGACGATTTCAAATCGTCGCGGCCGATAAGGTGGGAAATTGATAATATCGCAAATAAAAGAATAAAAATCATTTTTCGTCTAATTCAAAATATTTATTATGCATCTCGAGATAAAATAGAATACTGCGGTTTCCTGCTGGTTGCTTCTCAGGTAATCGTAACGGTCACTAAACACAACAGAGTCAATAAAAATCTCACCCACCGTATGCACTTGCCACGATAAACACTCTCCACACAGACAAACAGACGTAACACTAGAGAACTTACCATCGACCATGACTTCAACGATCAATTTGAATTTGATTGATTGAGCGTTTCACAATTAGAGGCGCTAGCGTCGTAATCCTTCAAATTTGACATTTCACTCCAGCGCCTTCTGGGCCCTGAAGCATAATCAGACTAATAATATTATCTACAAGTTACAAGCTACAAGTCGAAAAATTACAAGTACTTGTTTTGTAATTTGTAATTTGTGTTGCATAAAAGTGATTCGTCAACTAATAATATTAGTACTTGTATTATTAGTAAGGTTGAAATGACAAGTCTGTCAGGTTCATTTACCTGTCAAAATTCATCCGACAGTTAACTGCCAATGCGGAGATAAATGATTTGTTTATGTTTTTCTGCAAGTTTGTGCATAGAATACTGCGATAGGAATACACGGAACACGAATTTATTATCCTTCTCTATTCCGCCTATTCTAGTTTTTATAGGCGGATTTTGGGATTGACATGGGTTTTAATTTGCGCGATTTGTACTTTACTCGAACGTATCTTCCATGAAAAATCTAATTTCGCTAGACTCGTTTGACGCGTATTTCTGACGCGGGTTTCAATTTACGCGAAAAAAAAGTAGTATAGCGCCTCACCATTTAAACACTTGATGTCAGCACTATAAAGTATTTCTGCTTTCTCCAGAGTTATTTGAAAAATTTCATAATTCTCAGCATTGTATTGGAACGAGAAATTTATTCTTATTTATTTATTTATTATCAGACTAAGGCCGAAGTGGCCTGTGTGATTTCGTACGATTTCCAGCCGCTATGCGCCTCCGAATTTCTCTGCTGGTATCGTTATCGGCGGTCACCAGTGAGCCCAAGTACAAGAATTCTTCAACCACCTCGATTTCGTCACCACCGATAGAAACTCGTGGTGGGTGGCTTACATTGACCTCTCTTGAGCCTCTTCCTATCATGTACTTCGTCTTCGACGTATTGATGACTATAGTCCAATCCGTTTAGCTTCGCTTTTCAGTCTGATGTAGGCTTCCTCAATCCTCTCAAAGTTACGTTTTATGATATCAATGTCGTCGGCGAAACCAAATAACTGGACGGACTTCGCGAAAATCGTACCACTCGTGTCAATCCCTGCCCTTCGTATTACTCCCTCCAAAGCGATGGCCACTTGCCTGCACAAACTGATAGTCAGAATCTGGGAAACCGAACAGCTGCCGGAGGAGTGGAAGGAAGGGGTTATATGCCCCATCTACAAGAAAGGCGACAAACTGGAGTGTGAGAACTTTCGAGCGATCACCATCCTTAATGCCGCCTACAAAGTGATATCCCAGATCACCTTCCGTCGTCTGTCACCAGCGATGCCAGATTGTTTCAACATCAATTCCGTAGATTCACTCAAAAATTTTGGATGGCCCTATTTAGGAGCTCATCCACAACCCTAGATAACAATAAGACCACTAACCGTCAAAATTGTAGTAACTGGTCTTGTTATATCCTAACTTTCATGAAAATCATGAAAAGAAAGAGATTCATAGGCACAGTGCCCTGTACAGATTTTCACACTCATGGCATAATGGCAATTGGCAGTTGCTGTACATATTTTTGACAGTAACTGTTTCCAACGTTGAGAATACCATTTCCGCATTTGATTTATTGAACTTTCATTGATTCAGTATATAATCAGTTTAATATTACACACTTACTATATTTCAGAACACTTCAAATTATTAAGCTGATTGCTTGAATATTAGTGCTAATAGGTTGAGCGAGCATTCTTGAATATTGATTCTGGGAGCAATCCCGAGAAAATTTTTCCTATCTTAAAGACGGAAATGTTCAATTAGCCAGTACGAAATAAGCAAAGATAGACGAGCCCAACGCAATACCTTAAATGGATTGCTTCGCATAGGGGTAAAAGAGTGAGACTGTACAAACTGGATCCTATCTTCTGATTGCACCTATTGTGAATCCAGTTGGGCTATGTAACTAGTAGTTTGGGCAAATTATTAAGTTTTAATCAGACCGCATCGTGCTTTCGTGCTGTGCGGTTCTTTCTCTCTTTGCGGAAGGAAGTTTTTAATACTACCCGAAGCTATTTTAATTTCAACGGTGCTTCTTAGCGCTATTTGTACCCACTGATCCCGTTACGATCTTTGCAAGGACCCGTGCCTTCGTTTTACGTTGGACCCGTTTGTGGAAGTAAAATTCCGACAAGCGGTGGTAATCCTGCAGGGACACCGTTCTGGGAAAAAACCTCTTAGAAGGTCACGTCTCCACGCTCAGCAATGAGCATTAATAAAAACAAGAGGAAGGGGGAGTCTCTGAATTCTCCACTTCCTTCAAAGAAACAAGGTTTCAAGACCGTCCTGCCTAAGCGCGGAAAAAGGAAGCTGGAGAATTCAGATATTCCTTCTAACTCTAATATCGGAAATAATTCTTCTCCAATCGAACTGAGCAATCAGTTCGATTTGATTAATGATGAAATTGAGCAAATCGAATATACCTCTAGCCCAGGTGATTCGATTCATGCGAAAAAGCAAAGAATTCCGCCAATTGTGGTATCTGTTGCCGAGTTTTCTGGCTTCCGGAATGAGATTTTGAGTAACCTTCAGGGGATCAAGGTTTCATTTCAGATTGCTAGGAAGGGTGACTGCCGCGTTTTGCCGGGATCCTTTGACGATCGCAAACGTCTTCTTCAGTATTTAACTGAGAAGCGCCATAAATTCTTCACATACGACGACAAAACTGAGCGATTGTTCAAAGTCGTCTTGAAAGGTCTCCCCAGTGATGATAAATTTCATTTCCACCGGTCCAAGTAATTAAGATGAAAAAGTAATCTCGCTCTGGTACTTCCCAGAGGGGTATTTCTCAAGAATTTTATTTAGTTCACTTTAACAAAGTGAACTAAATGATATGAAAAAGTTTGGAAAAAGGCCTGTATTATGTCCCATGTCCGTGTTACATGGGAACATTTCCGCAGGCCTGGGGAAATTTCAAAACCCCACCCAGTGCCGTAAGTGCCAAAAGTGGGGTCATGGAACCAAACATTGTCACATGGATGCTAAATGCATGATTTGTGGTGGAACCTCTCACGCATGTCCTGTGAGAGAAGATTCCAATAAATTTAAATGTGCAAATTGTGGGGGCAATCATAAATCCAATTTCTGGGAATGCCCTTCACGCAAAAAAGTTTTGAATTCCCGTGCAAAATTGATGACGGGAAATTCCAATCGGATTTTCGCTCAAATTTCGAAACCAGTTACCGGTCGAGCAATTCATACCCACCACAATTCACAAACAAATTTTGCCGCTCGTCAACGGGTAGCAAGCACTTCAGTAAATTCCAATTTTTCCAATTTTTCGAATGTACCTACGTATGCAAACGTCGCTGCTGGTAGACAAAATTTCTCTTCTCAAAATGAGGTTTATACCCATGTCCCAACGGAAAATAACGGTCATGTTGCCGATTCAGGCAGCATGACTGCTTCCGATTTTGATTTTTTAACTGAACAATTGCATCACATGATTGATGCAATGTTCAAAGCAAATACCATACCAGAAGCTGTTCAGGTTGGTACACGCAGAAAAAAGTATTGTAAAAACAATAAGATTTGATGTGAATTCAAAAAGATCTTCACATTGTTTTGGCGGTAACAAGAAATATTATTATTTCAACAATCCAGTATTGTTGATTAAACGAGAGCTTCACAAGCTCTATTTTAACGAAGCTTTTATGCGGGGTTGATCAATAAAAATATTCTTGTTGTTTTCAAAAGAGATTTTCATTTGTTTTTAATAGAGAAGTATGTTTGTTCTAATAATTATTTCTTTTTGAAATAAAACCAAATGTATTATTGTTTGTAATGTTTAATGAATGTAGTTTAAATTTGAATTACTGTCCTTAGCATAAAATCTTCCTTCTGTATGTTGAGGCTTCCTCCTAAATTCATATTCCGGAAAAAATCGAGACAACAATACCGTAATCTGGAATAGAATACTTTGTTATTGTTTGTTACTTAGTGCTGTTATATGGTTCTTACCTTCATTTGAACGAATCGGCATTTTTTACATGGTTCCATACACATTGTTGCTTCAGATTCCCTCGGGTTAAATTTGTCCTTGTTGCCGGTCATCCAGCTACATATAAGTTTCCGTGCGCTGTCTATACCGGAAGCACTCGTTGGCAAACACTGATTAATGAGAAAAAATATCCAAAGATTATAACTGATAGACGGTTGCAAATATGTACAAATCAACATACCTCTCGGATTCTCAGCGGTGCACCGTGCCGGAGCCTCGGTCGGGGCTAATTTTCTGTCCGCTTTTGGTTATGTCCCAGGTTATGATGTCATTCTGTTTTTTTTCGATTCTAATTTGTTTACCGAAATCGAGTCAAACAGTTACGAATAACTTATTCAAATTTTGAGAACAAGTGAATACAAACTAATCAGTTACGGAGGATTGGTTTCCAGAACGACTTGAAATCGCTCATTTTTGTTTTATGTACTTTGCTTTATCCATGAGACCGTGAACTCCATAAATGTAATGTCTTTATATACAATATGTTTATATTAGTCTGATTACATTATAATAATTATTTTAAAAGCGAATAATTTTAGATTGTTATACAGCAATAGTTATGTGTTCTTCATTGGCATTACATCCCCACTGGGACATTGCCGCTTCGCAGCTTAGTGTTCATTTAGCACTTCCACAGTTATTAACTGCGAGGTTTCTAAGCCAAGTTACCATTTCTGCATTCGTATATCATGAGGCTAACACGATGATACTTTTATGCCCAGGGAAGTCGAGACAATTTCCAATCCGAAAATTACCTAGACCGGCACTGGGAATCGAACCCAGTCGCCCTCAGCATGGTCTTGCTTTGTAGCCGCGCGTCTTACCGCACGGCTAAGGAGGGCCCCTTAGTTATGTGTTGAAACTTAGTAACTATTGAAACGAATCAATGAAACTAGATCGTGCAAAAATAACAAGCATGAGTTCAGATTCAATATAGGCTTATTGCTGTGCGTGTAATAGCCGTAAAATGCATGACAGTTATTACATGGCATTCGCTAAAATTAAACGTAGACTTGTTGTTGTTTAATGAATTGCAAGCGTAATTTCATATCCACCAAACCGTTGTTTAAATTAAATTTTGTCCATAATATCTCACTGAGGTTATTTTCAAATGTATAAACGATTCTATTCGAGCTTTTTTCCAAAAGCTCATATCAACAAGTATTGTTGAAATAATAATATTTCGTCATTGAAGTTATCTCAACTAATCTTGTTAAAACAATAAATTTTGACGTATTATTAATAAAATATGACCATTTAAAATCAACAATAGGATTTGTTGGTTCAATATTACCAGTTTTCTGTCCGTGTAACAGTTCATAATGTGCATATTGCCATTATAACTGAAACCTATTTAAAACCAGGACTCTCCATTAAACGAAATCCAAATTATTTTATCTACAGAAATGATCGTCTTGACAGCGCCTGTGGGGTCGCCATTGTCATCAATAGACGTATCAAACATAAATTATTTTCTTCGTTTGAAACCAAAGATTTCGAAACCTTGGGAGTTTCTGTTGAACAAATTTTGGCCAATTCTCTTTTATTGCTGAATACTTGCCTTTCCAGTGCAATGAGCAGCAAAGGAATTTGTTGAAAGCTGATCTTCAAATTCTAACTCGCAACAAATCCAAATTTTCCATAATTGGTGACTTTAATGCCAAACGTCGTTCATGGAATAATTCTCAAAGCAATTTATTTGAAGATTGTTCTGCGGGATATTCAATATTCCAATGGACCAACTTGTTTTTCTTCCAGTCGAAATCCTTCTACAATTGATTTAGTTTTAACGGATTCAAGTCTGCGCTGTGGCCAATTGGTAATTCATGCTGACATTGACTGAGACCAGCTTCCTGTGTCGTTTGAAATCTTACAAGGAGCCATTCATAATCCAATTAGCTCAACTTTCAATTATCATAGGGCTGATTGGGATTTATCTCAAAACGTATATCGATAGGAATTTTGATGTTGATATTCCTCTCGATACCAAAAGTGATATTGATAATGCTCTCGTATCTTTGACAAATTTAATTGTCGAAGCCAGAGGCATTGCAATTCCTAAATGTGAAATTGAATTCAACTCCATTATTATTGACGACGATCTTCAGCTACTGATCCGTCTTAAAAATGTGAGGCGAAGGCAATACCAAAGAACTCGCGATCCCGCGTTGAAAGTTATTTGGCAAGATTTGCAAAATGAATTAAAAAATGTTTCGCTATTCTGAGAATACCAACTTTGATAATAATATTTCAAAGCTGGATCCCAATTCGAAACGCTTTTGGAAATTAACGAAAATTCTTTAAAAAAAAACTCAAAAGCCAATTCCAGCGCTTAAAGAGGGAAATAAAATTTTATTAACAAATGGCGAAAAGGCTCAAAAACTTGCTCAGCAGTTCGAGAGTGCCCATAATTTTAGTCTAGGTCTCACTAGTCCTCACATTGAGGATCAGGTCACACGAAGCTTCGAAGACATTCTCAATCAAGAGAGATTGTTGGGAACTTATTTGGATGAAGTGACTATTACTAGAAAATTTATAAATATGAAAGCACCGGGTGATGATGGTATTTTCTACATACTTATTAAAAATCTTCCTGAGAGCTCCTAATCCTTTTTGGTTAATTTATTTAACGAATGTTTTCAACTAGCATACTTCCCAGATAAATGAAAAAATGCTAAAGTTGTTCCAATCTTGAATCCGGAAAAAAAAATCCAGCTGTCGCTTCTAGTTATCGCTCAATCAGTTTGCTTTCTTCAATAAGCAAACTGTTTGAAAAGATTATTTTAAATAGAATGATGGTTCATATTAATGACAATTCTATTTTTGCTGATGAGCAATTTGGTTTTCGCCATGGGCATTCAACCACTCATCAGTTATTAAGAGTTACGAACTTAATTCGGCTCAACAAATCTGAAGGATATTCGACTGGAGTTGCTTTTCTTGATATTGAGAAAGCATTTGATAGTGTTTGGCATGAAGGTTTCAGCATCGTCCTTCATTCCAGTTCGAGACAGCAACACGTACGGACGTGTTTTTTGCTCGCGCATTTTTTCGAAGTGTTTTTTCTCGTTCTTTCGCTGTTTACGTTTTCGCTTGTCGCGTTGGCGTTATTTTCTCCCGGACCCGTCATGGGAGACTCGGTGGCCGATTCGGTCGCTGGAAAAGTGCCTAAGCGCACTGCTCTTGGAGGCGCGGGTAACCCTCCAAGCAGCTTTTGCAGAGCAACGTGTTCTCGCCGTTGCCGCTTGATGACGCCGGCAATCCGCCGAAAAGAGGAAGAAGCAGCAATCGCAGCTGCCGCAGGTGCAACCGGAGCGGAAGGAGAAGTGCCCGCCCGTGTTTGTGAAGGGCGATCCGCCGGATTTACGACCAAAAATTCGCCAGCTGATCGCTAAGGGGCTGAAATGTACTTTTCGGCTCTGCAGCGAGGGCGTGAAAGTGATGCCGGCCAACAGGGACCATCATCAATCCGTCGTGGAGTTCCTCGAGGTCCACAAGTATGAGTACTACACTCATGACCACCCCGGCACGAAGCCGCTCAAGGCCTTGCTGCGAGGACTTCACGACATGAAGGAGGAAGAGCTCCAAGCAGAGCTTGAAAGTTGCGGACTGAAGCCAGTAGCCGTCCACAAGATCGCTCGTCACGACAAGGCGAGGAAATATCGCGACCAGCTTTACCTGATCCATCTGGAGCACGGTTCCACTACCTGGAAGGACCTGAAGCTGGTTGGCGTTATAAATTACACCGTCGTTGACTGGGAGCGATATCGGCCAGTGCACCGCGATGTCACGCAATGCACCAACTGCTTCAATTTCGGGCACGGCACCAGGAACTGCCGCATGAAGCCGCGCTGCAACAAGTGTGGCGAACCCCATCCGACTGACGAGTGCGACAAAATGGAGGTGGCCGATCCCAAGTGCGCCAACTGTGGCGGCAAACATCGGGCCACCACAAAGGGCTGCCCAAAGCGAGCCGAGTTCCTGGAAATCCGGAAGAAGGCTTCCACCAGGACCATTCCGAAGAAGAACCGTGTTCCTGTAATCAACGAGGTGAACTTTCCAGCTATCCCGGCTCCCCGTCGTGTGATTCCAATACTCCCACCGCTACAGCCGCACAAGCGACTGGCAGCGGCAGCTGCATCGGTCCAAGCTCCAGCATCGTCGGCACCATCCACCAGCGAATGGCCCCCACTTCCTCCTCCTGGGTTCCGTCGGCAGTCGGAGAACGAAGCCGTCCCACCGGAAGAATCTGCCCCGCTGTACACTCCGGAGCAACTGATGCCGATCTTCGCGCAGCTCGCCACTCGACTGCGCGGCTGCAAAACCCGATTCGACCAGGTCTTCACACTTGGCATGTTCATCATTGAAAATGGCTGCTAGGGTGGGCCTGGTCAACTGGAACGCTTGCTCGCTAAAGAGCAAAACAATCGAGCTGAAGGATTTCCTTGAGGAGAAGGAAATAGACGTGGCGTTCATCACCGAAACGCACCTAAAACCGGAGGTGAACATCAACATCCCGGACTTCCGCATCGTGCGACTCGACCGGCCGACCAGGGGAGGTGGTGTGGTCATCGCTCTTCGCTACAACATCAACTGTCGTCTGCTTCCAAGCTTCCAGCTCAGTGTCATCGAGGCCATCGGTGTCGAAATCACCACTTCGGTCGGCACAATCGCGCTCATCGCGGCGTACTGTCCAACGCAAGCCAAAGCCGGCGATGGATCATCGGCTGCCCTTCGGAGGGACATCGTCAAGCTGACGCGGAGGCAAGGCCAGTATATCATTGCCGGCGACTTGAATGCCAAACATCAAGCCTGGGGCAACAGTCGCGGCAATCGAAACGGCACCATCTGGAGCAACGACATGGAGGAAGGCCACTACACGATCCTGAGCCCGGATTCCCCCTCTCGGCTGAGTCGGTCCGGTGCCCACGCAACGCTCGACCTCTACGTAACAAACCTGAGTGACCACGTCTCGCAGCCGGTTGTATACCAGGAGCTCAGTTCGGATCACTATCCGGTGGTGGCGGAACTGGGCTCCTCGGTCAATCGGCACCAGCAGTTACGGCGGAACTACCACCGAGTGAACTGGCAGCGTTTCCAGCAGTGCGTCGATAACACCGTCGACTACGAGGTGCGTCCGGAGACGCCGGAAAGTATCGACCGCCAGCTGTGCGCTATCGAGGAGGCGATCACGGCGGCCCGAGAGCAACACGTACCGACGGCTCGGCAGGTAAGCAACTCCTTAAACATCGATACACTCACCAAAGATTTGATTCGATTGCGGAATGTCACTCGCAGGCAGTTTCAGCGTACTGGACTGCCTGAGCTTAAAGCACGCTGCAATCGAATCACAAAAATTATCAAGGCCAGAATGGTGGACCTCAAAAATAACGACTTCTCGAATAAGATCCGCACTCTCCCAGATTATGCTAAGCCGTTCTGGAAAATGACCAAAATTCTAAAATCCAAGCCTCGGCCCATTCCACCTTTGATCCCACTAGACAATAATGGCTCTAAGGATCGCTTGATAACTCCTGCAGAGAAGGTCGCTGAAATAGGTCGTCACTTCGTCAGCTCACACAATCTTGGGCAGAACATCGTCAGTCCACACGAAGCAGCCGTCAACGAGCATGCTAACAACATCCATTTGATTCCCAACGACTTCTCGGAGGAGTTGGAGATCTCAGCTGACGAATTGACGGCCTATATCAAATCGTCGAAGAACATGAAGGCCCCAGGCTTCGACAGCATCCTGAATCTCGAGCTCAAACACATGAGTGCTCCGTTCTTTGAGCACCTCTCGCTGATCTTTAATCAGTGTCTCCGGCTTAGCTACTTCCCATCGTCCTGGAAGTCAGCGAAAGTCATCCCCATCCGGAAGCCTGGGAAGGATCCTTCCTCCCCAAAAGTTATCGACCCATCAGCCTTCTCTCAGGGTTATCCAAGCTATTCGAAAAAGCTATTCATCATCGGTTACTTGAGTCTGCCGAAAATCTCAACATCTTGCTCGAGGAACAGTTTGGTTTCCGACGCGGTCGGTCAACTGTACACCAACTGACCCGAGTTACCAACGTCCTCAGACGGAACAAGTTTGTCTCGAAAACATCCGCCATGGCCTTACTCGATGTCGAGAAGGCATTTGACAATGTATGATGGCCTGGTGTACAAACTACAACGCTACAATCTTCCCAGCTACCTGGTGAAAATCATCAACAATTACCTGTCGGCAAGGACATTCCGGGTCTCAATCAGCGGAGCGAGTTCCAATGCGCACAACATCGTCGCAGGCGTTCCCCAGGGCAGTATCCTCGGGCCCCTGCTTTTCAATCTGTTCACCTCCGACATGCCAGAACCTCCAGAAGGCGGCATTCTGTCTCTGTTCGCAGATGACACATCCATCGTCTACAACGGTAGAGTGATCAGAGCGCTAGTGGCAAAACTCCAACGAGGCCTGGATGCCCTGACAGAGTACCTCACCAGCTGGAAGATCTGTATCAACGCGGCGAAGACCCAGGTCATCATTTTCCCCACTCCAAATCCCTAAACTTGTTCCGCCTGATGACTGTAAAATTATTCTCAATGGCACGACTGTGGAATGGGCCAATGAGGCCGACTACCTTAGCTTAGCCCTCGACAGCAAGCTTATTTTTCGGCAACAGGTTGACAAGACGATGACACAGTGTATCGTTTTATTGAAATTACTGTACCCTTTGATCAACCGCCGGTCTTGGTTGTTCCTGGAAAATCAGCTTGCTGTCTACAAGCAAATCATCCCCCTCGTGATAGAATATAGCAGGCCGGTCTGGGAGAGCTGCGCTAAAACCCACCACCTCAAACTTCAACGGGTCCAAAACAAATTCCTGAGGATGATCCTCAACACCCTCCCAGGACAAGAACATCCGAGGTCCACCGTCTGGCCGGAATAAAAACCTTACATGAACGCTTTGGTGAGTGTAAAGAAAAGTTTAGGGTCCGTTGCTTGCATTCGGATCAGGCTCCAATTAGGGCGCTAGTTCCAATCTAGGTTATCAAATTTCTTATTGTAAATATTAGTGTACATAGTAGTTAGGTTATCAAATTTAAAAACACACATGCGCCTCCTAAAGGCCGTCATGATATATCATATTAACACTTAAATAATAATATGAACATAAAAATTTAAAATTGAAGTTGGAGGCCAAGCCGGCCGAGCACTGTACATGTAAAAATAATTGTAGAACAGAAAATGAAACAATAAAGAAGAATTTTACTACTGCATGAAGGTTTGATTGTAAAATTGATGAATTTTAATTTTCCTCTTTACATCAATAAACTGATCCAAAATTATTTATCAGATCGCTCACTGCAGGTAAACTATCAGAATTCGAAATCTGATAGATTACCTGTAAAAGCTAGTGTTCCCCAAGGCAGCATACTGGGGCCCAAATTGTATAACATTTTTACTTCTGACTTACCTGATTTACCACCAGGGTGTCAAAAATCTTTGTTTGCTGATGACACAGGTCTTTCAGCCAAAGGGCGAAGCCTTCGTGTCATTTGTAGTAGATTGCAAAAAAGTTTGGATATTTTCTCCACTTACTTGCAAAAATGGAAAATTTCCCTGAATGCTTCCAAAACTCAGCTTATAATTTTCCCACATAAGCCGAGAGCTTCTTATTTGAAACCTTCTAGCAGACATATTGTCACTATGAATAGGGTTCCAATTAATTGGTCTAGCAAAGCTAAATATTTAGGACTTCTGCTAGATCAAAAATTAACTTTCAAAAATCACATTGAAGGCCTTCAAGCCAAATGTAACAAATATATTAAGTGTCTATATCCACTCATAAACAGAAAATCAAAACTTTGTCTTAAGAACAAACTTTTGATTTACAAACAAATTTTTAGACCTGCCATGTTGTATGCTGTGCCAATATGGACTAGGGTAAAAGACCCAATAGTGGAGGAACTAAGCACGATCCACCACTATTCGTTTGCTTACACCACGCCCTTAATTTATTTCGCTTACCTTAAGTACGCATTCGGAAGCTCATCAAATATATTTTAAACGAAGAGTTATCCGATCGCTGCATAATTTATCTTTCTTACCTAAAATGATACCTCCAATTATTGGTGCAGTGTTCCAATAGTTGCGGTATTTTTTAATTCGTGTTCCTATAGTTGCGAATCCCATTGTTTTCCTATAGAACTCGCAACTATAGGAACACTGCCACAACTATTGGTGCAAAGCAGAGAGAAAGATAAGGTATTTTAATGATACTTTACCGGTTTTGATGCAATTCTCAAACTGTTTTCTTCTACTTCGTGTAATGGCAGATCAACAAATTGATAGAATGCATGGTTTGCTGCGTTAAATACATAGATTGGGTAAAAACAGCACTATCGCAACTATAGGAACACCCACGACTATCGGAACTATTACCCTAGTTGCTGCAATACCAGAAAGAAGGCACTTCAGAGGATTCAAAATAAAATTCTGAAAATGATTCTGAATTTGCCTCCGTGGTATAGTACCAATGAACTTCATAGAATTTCTAATATTGAGACATTGCAACAAATGTCCAACAAAATAATTTCAATTTCAGGCAAAAATCGTTGCAATCTTCTATTGCAACGATTAGCTCCTTGTACCCTTAGTATAAAATTCTAACTGCCAGAGGCAATTGAAATGTATTAATAATAACTACAAATATAACATAGCAAATAAGGATGATAGTGTTAAGAAAACACGGAACACCTAGGCTAAGAGATGAATGCATGTATTAGAAAATTGGCAAATAAAAAAAAAAAAAAAAAAAAAAATAAGTTTTAATCACATCTTGGTGTTATTTAATAAATGTATCAAGAAATACTTTGGAAAGCCTAGCAGATTTTTTTTTTTGTAAATACCTAACATATTTCTATAGGAAATACCTCCAGAAACTAATTCTGTAAGTCATCCATAAATTACAACCTTCAATTTTTTTTAGGAATTCCTTCGAAAGTTAGTTAAAAATTATTCCAGGACTTCATTTTAAAATTCTAACATGACTTCTTTTAAAAAATCCTCCACAAAATCCTCCACAAAAAAAAAGGATTTTCGAAAGAATTTACGATGGAAGGTCTTATGGGATTTCCTAAAAAAATGCCTAGATGCCTAGATTTCTCCAGATATTTCTTTGAGAATTACGCCAGGACTTCCTCTAGGAAAAAAAATCATGTTTTCAACTGTGCGTTCCATATTTATAGGTAGTTAGAATTAAATTAAGCATTTTGAAATTAGTTATTATTTTTTCTTCTTGACCTTTCGGAGACCAGTAGGACATAACTTTCAATAAATATTTGTAACGGCCTTTCCCTCGCAATAGAAACCCATATACCAGGAACTTACTATTGTTCACACAACTTGAACTAAATTTAATATCAAGTGCGATTATTTTACAATTCTAAATTATTTTTTTACTAACTAAAAAACGCACCGCACCACCTCACATCGTTAGATTGCATCAATATGGTAAATGAGAAGATGTGAATCGACTTCATCAGCACCTTTTTATGTACCATATTTGTCAGAATGCTCGTCAAATCAGAAACTAACCCACAGGCAAGCCTTACAGTGTTCTCGTACAATTTTAATCACAGTTAATTTAACTCACAGATACTCCAATTAAAATTAAAAGTGCGCTTTTATAAAAACCGTAGACTTCCGCAGAAATTTTCAAATTTCCGCAGTTTTTACCTACGGATCCGTAGATCCGTAGAAAGCAATCAATTCCGTAAATCTACGGAAATTTCCGTAGATCTGGTATCGCTGTCTGTCACCATTAGTGAACGAGTTCGTGGGAAGTTATCAAGCCGGCTTCGTTGACGGCCGCTCGACAACGGACCAGATCTTTACTGTACGGCAAATCCTTCAAAAATGCCGTGAATACCAGGTCCCAACGCACCATCTGTTCGTTAATTTCAAGGCGGCATACGACAGTATAGACCGCGTAGAGCTATGGAAAATTATGGACGATAACAGCTTCCCTGGAAAGCTCACCAGACTGATCAAAGCAACGGTGGATGGTGTGCAAAACTGTGTGAAGATGTCGGGCGAACACTCCAGTTCGTTCGAATCGCGCCGGGGACTAAGACAAGGTGATGGACTTTCGTGCCTGTTGTTCAACATTGCGCTAGAAGGTGCCATGCGGATAGGGTGACCATATAAAATTTTTCCAAAGGAGGACATTTAACAGAATCGTAGCGAAAAAGGAGGACATTTGGATGAAAAAGGAGGACATAAAAAACATCGATCATTTTTTTCGTTTTTAATATGAGAATATTATATTTGTTAGAGTTTTGCACACTAAAGTCTATTGGAAGAAGTTTCTGTAAGTCGAGGCAAAACCAACATTTTCTTCTACTTTATTATTTAACATAACAGATTACTTGATTACTCTAGATGGAACATTTCCGACTCTCATTATAGTCTACATGAAGCACTTTCTAATTATAAACTACCAGCACCATCTTTATAATGGAAAGATTTTCACAATTTAAGGCATGTGAATTAGAATGATACCGTTAACTGTATGACCACAAAGTTTTCAATTGAAAAAATATAAACTGATTAGAATTGGATTGAAGTAACTCAAAACTGTTCAGATTAGTTTTAGATATTTCTATTCCATTCTTGGGATGACATGACGGTTCTTCTTTGCCTCACATATAGGGCACTGTATGGATGCATTTTTTTATCTTTCGTCCTTATGAAAGTTAGAAAACGACAAGGCCAGCAAATGTAAGTTTTGACATTTGGTGGCCTTGTCATTTTTCTTATTTCTATGCAGTGAGAAAGACACAAAGTAACCCGTGCAGTGCCCTATTCAAGAAACATACCGTGCAATGCGTTTAAAAGGAAATTTGATGGGTGTTTAACCGTAGAACATGTTTGAGAAGCATTTGCATTCTTTTTTATTATTAAACTAGTCGACCCGGCAGACGTTGTCCTGCATAGTAGGCGAAAATGCGCGTTGTGAACTCCCCATGCAAAATTTCCATATGAATCTTAATTTTAGTATTTCATGATTTACTCAACTTTACTCGTAATTTTCGCATTAGGAAATGTCATATAAACCCGTCGGAAACTATAACGAATGTTTCTGCTAAAGAAATGAAAAAAATCCATCCAGCCGTTTTCGAGTTATGCGGATACGAACACAGACCATTTCATTTTTATATATAAGATTTATCAAAATTCCGATTTTTCAGATATTTTTGACACCTGTATAATTGTAATTCACGCATTTTATGTTCGATGTTTACATTAATTTTATTCCAAAACTTCAAGGAAAATGTTTCGGAATTGAAACCAGAAATGCAAACGTGTGCAACGGTTTGTTACAGAATTGACTTCTGTTGTATTATTGCTAGATTTTCTTCAGAAATTGATCTTCATGCTACCGTTTTCCCAAAATTTCCAAAAAGGAGGACATTTTAGCGCAAAAGGAGGACATTCGATTTTCAATGAAAAAGGAGGACATGTCCTCCTTTAGGATACCATATGGTCACCCTACATGCGGAGAGCCGGGTGTAACAGCCGGGGTACGATTTTCAACAGATCCAGTCAATTTATTTGCTTCGCGGATGACATGGACATTGTCGGCCGAACATTTGCAGAGGTGGCAGAACTGTACACCCGTCTGAAACGTGAAGCAACAAAAGTTGGACTGGTGGTGAATGCGTCAAGGACAAAGTACATTCTTGTGGGCAGAACCGAGCGCGACAGGGCCCGCCTGGGAAGCAGTGTTACGATAGACGGGGATACCTTCGAGGTGGTCGAGGAATTCGTCTACCTCGGATCCTTGCTAACGGCTGACAACAACGTTAGTCGTGAAATACGAAGGCGCATCATCTGTGGAAGTCGGGCCTACTACGGGCTCCAGAAGAAACTGCGGTCGCTGTTTGCCACCGCACCAAATGTGTCATGTACAAGACGTTAATAAGACCGGTTGTCCTCTACGGACATGAATCATGGACAATGCTCGAGGAGGACTTGCAAGCACTCAGAGTATTCGAGAGACGGGTGCTTAGGACCATCTTTGGCGGTGTGCAAGAAGACGGGGTGTGGCGGCGAAGAATGAACCATGAGCTCGCCCAACTCTACGGCGAACCCAGTATCCAGAAGGTAGATAAAGCCGGAAGGGTACGATGGGCAGGACATGTTGCAAGAATGCCGGAGAGCAACCCTGCAAAGATGGTGTTCGCTTCCGATCCGGCAGGTACGAGACGGCGTGGAGCGCAGTGAGCGAGATGGGCAGACCAGGTGCAAAACGACTTGGCGAGCGTGGGGCGTATCCGAGGATGGAGAGATGCGGCCTCGAACCGTGTATTGTGGCGTCAAATTGTTGATTCAGTGTTATCTGTTTAGATGTAATCAAAATAAATGAGAATGAAAGCTATGTTGAATAGCAGATACGAAAGACCATCACCTTGCCGTAACCCTCTACGCGTTTCGAAGGGACTCGAGAATGCCCCTGAAACTCGAGCTACGCACATTACCCGATCCATCGTCGCCTTGATCAACCGTATCAGTTTATCCGGAAATCCGTTTTCGTGCATTAGCTGCCATAGCTGGTCCCGATCGATTGTATCATATGCGGCTTTGAAGTCGATAAATAGATGATGTGTGGGCACGTTGTATTCGCGGCATTTCTGCAATACCTGATGTACGGCGACCACCTGTTCTGTGGTAGAGCGTTCACTCATAAATCCCGCTTGGTACTGCCACACGAACTCTCTTGCAATTGGTAATAGTCGGCGGCATAAAATTTGGGAGAGTACCTTGTAGGCGGCGTTCAGCAATGTGATTGCGCGGTAGTTGCTATAATCCAGCTTATCGCTCTTTTTGTAGATGGGACACACGACACCTTCCACTCCTGCGGCAAAACTTCCTCCTCCCAAATTTTGGTAATGATCCAGTGCAGCGCTCTAGCCAGTGCCTCCTCACCGTGTTTAAAAAGCTCTCCTGGTAGTTGGTCAACCCCAGGGGCTTTGTTGCCGGCCAATCTCCTCCTGGATTTCCTGGAGATCCAGAGCCGGTAGAATTATGTCCTGCGCGCGTTCCCCCAGGTCACTCACCATACCGCCATCTTCGTCTGCCACATCGCCATTCAGGTGCTCTTCGTAGTGATGCCGCCACCTTTGGATCACCTCACGCTCGTTCGTAAGAAGGTTCCCGTTTATGTCCTTACACATATCAGGCTGTGGCACGTGGCCCACGGTGCAAAAAAATGGATTATTATCGAAGTTTTATGTACCTCTTATTTTTTGTTAAAGAAAGTTAGGCAAGGTCACTAGAAATGAGGTACGGGGTGTTTAAAAATATTTCATCGGCGATTTTTTGAAAAAAGTGATTTTAAATGTTTTCTTCCTTAATATACTAAAAAGTCAATTGATAACTCAGCAATGGATAAATTATTGTAATTAGCCCTCAGAATTAAAAATATACATATTTGTAGCCTTTTGAGTATAGAAAACCTATCTTAAAACCGGTCTAAAATTTGTAAGAATATTGTTTTTTATTGGTTAAGGCGGTTTTTTTTCAAGTGTTTCTTTCGTTTTTAATTTTTGCGTTTTTAATAATTTTCAATCTCCGGCATCTATACTGTTGACTGATGAATATTCACTTGAATATTGTTTTTGCAATTCTATCTTTTGACATTTGCAATATATAACCTGCCCATTGAAGTGCGCCGAACATTTTTTGTTCTCAATTAAATTATTTTATTTCAATTATTTTAAAAGATTCATAATATTTTCGCTTTTAAACATATGATATTCCTTGTAATTCGTGCGTAAGCGCCACTCGTCATTTACTGGCCCCTAACTATGCATTGTATGCAGCACCTTCTGGTTGGAAAGTTTGAAAGCTTCCTAGTCTGCTTCTTTACATTTCATGTACGTAATTGCCCACCGATAGAATTAAGGTATTATAAAAAGCAAATCTTTTCTCCGTCTGTATTATACAACTTAGGCCTAAAACTTGTTATGTACTCTATTCGCATTAGAAATACTTCACAGTAAACGTCTTTGTCAGTATTTGCAAACATTTAAAAGGTATTTTTTCTTCACCTTTAAACACACCCCTTTCAAGCACTATATCAGAACAAGCAACACTCAGCTTATCTCTGTATCTACACGCAACCATGAACTTTATCTCGGCAGTACTTACGTATATGCTCTCGGAGTTTGCAGACAAAATGGTGGAATCTTTTGTCTTACTGAAGATTGAGATGGTAATTCATTCTACAAATTGTTATAGATAGAAATATAAATTTGTTTGATGTTTTTGGAGAAATTGTTTCCTTAGAATACTTGTGGATTGCTGTTGCGAATACGGTCTTTTACGACTTACGTAACGAACTTACTGCCCATAAAAGTATGAATGACCCACACAGAAATGGAATCTCTCAAATATGGGACAGTTGTGCTAGTAGCAACAGCTTAGCTTCGGTAGCATGCAGTTGGAAATGAAATTCGCTCTGTATAAAGCCCTACTTCATCCGATAGCCTATTTCGGACATGAAGCATGAACACTGTAAGAAGCAGGCCAGGAAGATTTAGGGTTTTCAAGTAAAATGTGCTGCGAACAATATTCAGTGAGGTTCTTGTGCATGGCGTGTGCCACAGTAATGATGAGACACTGTATCTAGAGGAAAATATTATGAATCCTATAAAATATGGCAAACTGACAAAGGGCTGGCCATCTAGTGTGAATGTCGGAAGAAAAAATTGTGAATACAGCAGATAACCAAGGCTGGAAATAGATGATACTTGCTGAAAAAATTGAAAAAAGATTGTGAATAAAGCAAAAATGAAACAAATATATATCCGAAAATTTAAAAACGCTTAATTCACAGAAAAAAAAACATATTTTTCAAAATTTTAGATCCGTTTCACGATAGGTTTTCTGTACAAAAGAGGTAACACAAATGTATATTTTTAATTCTGAGGGTTAATTACAATAATTTATCCATTGCTGAGTTATCAATTGACTTTTTAGACGGTATATTAAGGAAGAAAACATTAAAAATCACTTTTTTCAAAAAATCGCCGATGAAATATTTTTAAACACCCCGTACCTCATTTCTAGTGGCCTTGCCTAACTTTCTTTGAAACAAAACAGAGGTACATGCAACTTCGATAATAATCCATTTTTTAAACAGTGTGGCCCTCACGTAAACGGTTCAACTTCTCATAGAACTTTCGTGTGTTATTAGCGCGGTACAGTTGCTCCGTCTCTTCACGGTCTCGATCTTCCTGCTGACGCTTTTCCTCCGGATAATCGAGTTTTGTCTGTTCCGCTCCTGTTTATATCGTGCCTCGTTTGCCCTCGGGCGGGGTTGCAGCACTTTTGCCCTTCCTGTTTTCTTCTCTCCTACTCAATGCTCACATTCGCCGTCAGACCAGACGTTCATCCGATCAGGAGGCACCGTGCCAAGTGCAGCGGTTGCGGCGCTACCAATGGCGGATCGAATATCTCCCCAGCCATCTTTAAGAGACGCTGGGCCTAGCTGCTCTTCCGTTGGGAGTGCCACTTCCAGCTGCTGCGCGTATTCTTGGGCTAGTCTACCGTCTTGTAGCCGCCCAATGTTAAGCCGCGGCGTCCGACTTCAACGCGTGTTGTACACCGTCGAGAGTTTTGAGCGCAGGCATACTGCAACGAGGTAGTGGTTGGATTCAATATTCGCACTGCGGTAAGTGCGGACGTTCGTGATGTCGGAGAAGAATTTACCGTCGATTAGAACGTGGTCGATTTGGTTTTCCGTTTCTTGGTTAGGTGATCTCCATGTGGTCTTGTGGATATGTTTGCGGGGAAAGAAGGTGCTTCGGACTACCATTCCGCCGGAGGCGGCGAAGTTTATGAATCGTTGGCCGTTGTCATTCGATACGGTGTGCAGACTATCCGGTCCGATGACCGTTCTATACATTTCCTCCCTTCCTACCTGTGCGTTCATGTCACCGATGACGATTTTGACGTCCCGCAGTGGGCATCCATCGTATATCTGCGCCAGCTGTGCGTAGAACGCTTTTTTCTTGTCGTCGGGTCTCCCTTCGTGTGGACAGTGCAGTGCACGTTGATGATGCTATAGTTGAATCGGCCTTTTATCCTCAGCTTGCACATCCTTGCGTTGATTGGCTGCTACCCAGTCACGCGTTGGCGCATCTTACCCAGCCCTATGAAGCCGGTTCCCAGCTCGTTGGTGGTGCCACAGCTTTGGTAGAAGGTAGCCGCCCGATGCCCGCTTTTCCACACTTTCTGTCCTGTCCAGCAAAACTCCTGCAGCGCCACGACGTTGAAGTTGCGGGGATGTAATTCATCGTAGATCATCCTGTCGCAACCTGCGAAACCTAGCGACTTTCAGTTACATATTCCAAGCTTCCAATCGTGATCTTTTATTCGTCGCCTTTTTGGCATTAAGACTTGGTGGTTCTTCGTAAAGTTATTCAAGAATATATTCTGAAATTCCTCCTGAAATATAATTGTAAACTCCTGCCAGAATTTCATCCAAATTTTCCCCAGAAAATCCTTCAGAAATTATTTCGGGTACTCCTCCAGGAATAATTCATAAAATTCCCACAGTAGTTCATTTGAATATTCTTCCAGGGATTCTTCCGTAGAACCCCCCGAAATGCCTTCATAAATTTCTCCAGAAGTTCATTTAGTAAAACAATGTACTTTAAAAATTCCTGCAGAAATTATTCCGTAAAATTTGTTGAAAGAATTCTTCCGGAAAATGATTGAAGAATGACATAGAAGTTTCTGAATGAGTTTTCGTAAGAGTTTATAACGGAAATTCGAAAGGATTCTAACAAATCCCAAAATAATTTGCAAATGAATTTTCCCAAGGATTTGGGAAAGAATTTCTTAAGATTTTATAAGAGATTCCCGAAAGAATGCTCAAAGGAATCCCGAAGGAATTTCAAAATGAATCTCCTAAGATCTGGAATGAATTCCTATAAAAGTTTTCAAGAATTCCTGGAGATCTGGAGAAATTTCTGAAGGAAATTTTGAAGGTATCCTGAGAATTTCCTCCTACAGTTTCCGAAAAGATTTATTGAGAACGTACAAATTTCTAAAGAAACATTGCAAGGACTAAACGAATTTCCGAAGGTATTCCTAAAACAATTTGCGTAGGTAATCAGAAAATCATTTTTCTTCTAGGAATTTCCTCGGAAATTCATTTAGAAATTACTTCGAAAAATCCTTTAGGAATACTTTTATGATATCCATTAAATTTATTTTTGGAATTCCTACGGAAAATCATTCAGAAATTCCTTTAAGAATATCGATGGAAATTGTTTCAGGAATACCTTCCGGAACTTTACTGAGAATTCTTTTTATGAGTTCCTTTATGAATTCCTTTGTAAATTGCGGATTTTCGGATAGATTTTTTTAAAAGAATTGCTGAAGGTATTTCCGAAGCAATTCTTACAGGAATTAACTCCAAGAAATCCTTCGGAAGTTTTTCAAGAATTATTCAAAATCTTAGGAAACTACTACAAACTCGTCTTATGACAAATGCAGACGTTCGACTAAAAGCTCAAAATAATCTTCTTATCAGATATAATAAAATTTCAGTAAAATTTTCGATTTTGGTGAGTCACGTGCCCCATCGTGCATCTGCTTAACTCCGCCTGTGACTATGGCTTAAATATGGAATTATGTTATGGATTGATTTTCATAGAATTTTTCTAACAAAAGTAGGCCTGTCCGTTTTGAACTACCTATTTGATGACATAAAATGATGACAAGAAAAGTGATAGATTAGACGAATCTATCACTTTCCACGATTCTGTCAAGAACTGGCTGTGTATGTGTAAACTAGATTAGACTAGACTAGCTCTGTACGGCAAAGACATAAACGAAAGGCAATAAGCTAAAATTTGCTTAGTTCTTAGATAAAGATATAGAAACAATGTGATTGAAATCAATAGGAAAAGAAAAAATAATAATGTAAAAGTAAACGTGTGCATCTTATTTACTTTCATTCATATATAGCTTTTCCGTGAACTTATAGAACTGAATGTACTTCACAGATAAAGATAATGATACCTGCCTGTGTCTTGTCGGCTGCCTCGCCTGTTCGACCAACGCGAACCTTCTGATAATGCTGTATGGCACAATCAAACGACTGATTGCTGTACACTTCAAGTCGGATGCGTGTAAAGCTACCTGTAACAGAGTGTGAGCCAAGTGATGTACAGAAACCAATTCCAACAAATACAACACCCAGAAGCTTAGCCATTCGGAAAGTCATTCATTCGGCGATCAAGCAGTCTATTTGCAACGGTTGAACGAATAGGTCGTGGCCAACAAGTGACGTAGACTCGCCGTCCGACCTCCCGAAAATAGGCCCCGCCGGGCACAATGCTGGTCAACGGTTGACACAATTATTAGATTTGTCGTGAAATCGTGTGTGAATATAAGAACGATAGTGACCGAGGGGAAGTGATCTATTTTTGCGTGGTGGATGCACATCAGTTCTCCCAAATATCATAGTCCAGTGGTGCGGCAGCTGCAAGTATAACAAACGAGTACGATGAATGATAGCATTGGGACTGAGACAACGGCGGCAACGGCCGGAGCCGAAGATGAACGAACGTTGAACGAGGACGAACGAAGGCCACGCGATCGGGGTCTTTGGCGCGATCTGGTGGCCTACTGGATCCTGGGCCTGTGCAACAACTACGGCTACGTGGTGATGTTGACGGCTGCTCACGATATTCTCAAAGAGCTGGAAGGCAGTGACGATGAAGCAAAATCGATCGTAAGTTTTGTGATGCACATTTTCTTTGACGTGTTATTTTCGAACAAAGAATATGGACAACAACAAAAAAATCATAGAACGTCGTAAATGCGCGTAAAATGATCAGCTGTTTGGTTCGCTTTGGTGATGAACTGAATTTCAGAACTTGAAGGGTTGAGTGCATTCAGTTGCGCAGTGTCGCGATCGAATAAGAATAAGAATCAAAACAGAACCAACGATTGAAACGATGGAGTGCGAGGCGAAATAAACTTTTGTCGGAGGTGATTACCCGGCATGACGCGAGGTGAATAGAAAACGTGTTTGAATGCAAATTATCAAGAGATAGCTATTTAGAGGTCGGATGTGTTGTTCTTCACAACGATCAACGCACAGGTGGAACTTTTTTTGCTATCGTTAATTGAGTGGGAAATTTGTATTTGTCAAACACATATCCAGTAGTTTTTCGAACTAATTAGCATGTTTATGCGATTTAACAGCTTTTGGAATCCTATCATTTATATTTTTGGATCGGTGGATTAAATTAGGTCGATTAAAAGTATGATATAAATATTCGGAATTGATAGTAGTTTGTGTAATAGGTTGCAAAAAAATGATTTTTTCAGCACGAGTTGTATGTTTATCCAACGAGGCTTGCCGATTTGGATAAATACTACGAGTGCTGAAAAAATCGAGTTTTGTAACGAGTTGCTCAAGCTATAATATTGCAAAAAAAAAAATGACCAAAAAGGGAATAAATTATCATATATCTGGACCGAAATGGTTCAGTCTGATTTACTTCACATGATCATTTGAGTCAAAAAACATATTGCTGCAGAAAACAAACAGAATCCACGTTATCATGCTACATTGCATGATCTATAAACCTGCCTTTGGAGAATTTTGATGTCATGACCATCAAATTATTTAATTTATTACGCTAAACAGAGAATACACTATTTGAAGCTAATTGAGCAAAATGTGGTCATGTAACAGCTGTTTCTCATTATAGCACCCAAATAAGTACTATAGACACATTCCAGCGTAACGCGACACCATGAGGAGCCGACTTTCAGCGAGAAATTAGTTCTGCAATTCGAAAATTCGGGGGCATATGATTAAACATATAAATACAATAAATTCGGGGGCAATAATCCTCACTAAATTTCCTTTCTGATAGAATATTCACTATAAGATTTCTTGCTTTGAATATAGTAAATAAAACGCGCTGCATTTCGTAACGCGGCACCATTGCTGAAGTGAACTTTTTCGTCGTTTGCAATGCAAGTGCGTTTTTTAGCTCTGGTAGATATATGGTTTGGAATCTCGATTTATTCCAAGCACTTCTAATTTTCAGTAAAACAAATGTTTTTCTTATAACTCAATATATACATTTTCGTGTCCTAAAGATATTGGACCCTCATTTTCAGTTAAAAATTTGGTCCCTTGGCGTAGAAGTGCGTGGAATGTGTCTATAATGGATTTCATGCAACCCATTTGAGTTGCATAATGGTTATTAAAGCACCCATGGAAAAGTTAGCCGTTTTATTACTCAAGCACGAACTGTAAAACCAGCTGTTATAATGCGGAATTGCCAAAATAGTTAGTATTTTGCTAATTTCATGCAGTAAAATCCAAATATCTTTGTTTTAAATAATACAGCAGTTCAAATTTTGTATTGTCTATAAAAGAGAATTTCAGTCCAAGTCTGGTTCATCTCTGAAGGTAGAGGAGTGATTGCAGGATGGTTTGGGTACGATCAGGAAGTTTTTTACAAGCCGGAATGATCAGAAAAATAAATCCGCCACGGTAAATCCTATTTCAGTCCTTGTCTCGTTGCGGTGTGTTGGTCGTTTTCCGGTTTCGTCATTCGTAAATCGGTGTCCGAACAGTTATTCCTTTTTAGTAGCCAGGACGTCAGACTTGCTTGAATAGATTGATATCCCTCAAAGAAGTCAATTGTTTTTCACTCGTATAGAGTGAAAAACAATTGACTTCTTCTTTGATCGCCGCCGTATGAATTTCAACCACGCCGCCGAGTATTTTTTTAAACCATGGCGATAGTTGGTAAAGCAGCAGTAGGGTTCCGTACATTTTTTTCAAAAGAATTCTTACTGTTAAATTTAGTTTCATCTAGGGTAAAACACCCAGAAATCGCCCTCCCCCCAGTTTTCGCCCACCTATTTCAAAACCTTCATTTCTCGAAAACTAGTTGTTGGAAACAGTTAAAGTTCAGGTTTTTTCATAATTGATTGATGCTTGTATGGAAAAACTTTAACTGTAACTGTTTTCAACAACTAGTTTACGAGAAATGAAGATTTTAAAATTGGTGGGCGAAAACTGGGGGGAGGGTGATTTCTGGGTGTCTTACCCTACACCTGTGTTCAGATTAACAGCAGCGGAGGCAGTTTTTCATACAAAAAGCCCTACTTTGAGAAGCGGAGGATCTTCCGAAGGAGCTCCTGGAGGAACTTCCGAAGGAATTCCTGGAGAAACTTCTGAAGGAGTTATTGAAGGAACTTCCGATGGAAATCCAAGGAAACTTTCGAAGGAATTCCTGGAGGAACTTCTGAAGGATTTTCTGGAGGAAATTCCGAATAAATTCCTGGAGGAATTCCTGAAGGAACTTCAGGAGGATTTTGTGGAAGAACTTTCGGAGAAATTCCTGGATGAGTTACTGCAGGAACTTCGGGAGGAATCCTTGGAGGAACTTCCGAAGGATTTCCTGGAGGAACTTCCGGAGGAATTCCTGGAGGAACTTCCGGAGGAATTCCTGGAGGAACTTGCGGAAGAATTACTGGAGAAACTTCCGGAGGAATTCTTGGAGGAACTTCCGTAGGAATTCTTGGAGGAACTTCCGGAGGAATTTCTGAAGGAACTTCCGGAGGAATTCCTGAAGATACTTCTGGAGGAATTCCTGGAAGAACTTCCGGAGGAATTCCTGGAGGAACTTCTGAAGGCATTCCTGAGGGCACTTCTGGAGGAATTCCTGAAGGCACTTTTGGAGGAATTCCTGAAGGCACTTCCGGAAAAAATCCTGAAGGCACTTTTGGAGGAACTTCCTGAGAAATTCCTCCTGCAGGAACTTCCAGAAGAATTCCTGGAGGAACTTCCGGAGGAATTCCTGGAGGAACTTCCGGAGGAATTCCTGGAGGAACTTCCGGAGGAATTCCTGGAGGAACTTCCGGAGGAATTCCTGGAGGAACTTCCGGAGGAATTCCTGGAGGAACTTCCGGAGGAATTCCTGGAGGAACTTCCGGAGGAATCCCTGGAGGAACTTCCGGAGGAATCCCTGGAGGAACTTCCGGAGGAATTCCTGGAGGAACTTCCGGAGGAATTCCTGGAGGAACTTCCGGAAGAATTCCCGGAGGAACTTCCGGAGGAATTCCTGGAGGAACTTCCGGAGGAATTCCTGGAGGAACTTCCGGAGGAATTCCTGGAGGAACTTCCGGAGGAATTCCTGGAGGAACTTCCGGAGGAATTCCTGGAGGAACTCCAGGAGGAACTTCCGGAGGAATTCCTGGAGGAACTTCCGGAGGAATTCCTGGAGGAACTTCGGAGGAATTCCTGGAGGAACTTCCGGAGGAATTCCTGGAGGAACTTCCGGAGGAATTCCTGGAGGAACTTCCGGAGGAATTCCTGGAGGAACTTCGGAGGAATTCCTGGAGGAACTTCGGAGGAATTCCTGGAGGAACTTCCGGAGGAATTCCTGGAGGAACTTCCGGAGGAATTCCTGGAGGAACTTCCGGAGGAATTCCTGGAGGAACTTCGGGAGGAATTCCTGGAGGAACTTCCGGAGGAATTCCTGGAGGAACTTCCGGAGGAATTCCTGGAGGAACTTCCGGAGGAATTCCTGGAGGAACTTCCGGAGGAATTCCTGGAGGAACTTCAGAGGAATTCCTGGAGGAACTTCTGGAGGAATTCCTGGAGGAACTTCCGGAGGAATTCCTGGAGTAACTTCCGGAGGAATTCCTGGAGGAACTTCCGGAGGAATTCCTGGAGGAACTTCCGGAGGAATTCCTGGAGGAACTTCGGAGGAATTCCTGGAGGAACTTCCGGAGGAATTCCTGGAGGAACTTCCGGAGGAATTCCTGGAGGAACTTCCGGAGGAATTCCTGGAGGAACTTCGGAGGAATTCCTGGAGGAACTTCGGAGGAATTCCTGGAGGAACTTCGGAGGAATTCCTGGAGGAACTTCGGAGGAATTCCTGGAGGAACTTCCGGAGGAATTCCTGGAGGAACTTCCGGAGGAATTCCTGGAGGAACTTCGGAGGAATTCCTGGAGGAACTTCCGGAGGAATTCCTGGAGGAACTTCGGAGGAATTCCTGGAGGAACTTCCGGAGGAATTCCTGGAGGAACTTCCGGAGGAATTCCTGGAGGAACTTCCGGAGGAATTCCTGGAGGAACTTCCGGAGGAATTCCTGGAGGAACTTCCGGAGGAATTCCTGGAGGAACTTCCGGAGGAATTCCTGGAGGAACTTCCGGAGGAATTCCTGATGGAACTTCCGGAGGAATTCCTGGAGGAACTTCGGAGGAATTCCCGGAGGAACTTCGGAGGAATTCGGAGGAACTTCCGGAGGAATTCCCGGAGGAACTTCCGGAGGAATTCCGGAGGAACTTCGGAGGAATTCCCGGAGGAACTTCGGAGGAATTTGGAGGAACTTCCGGAGGAATTCCCGGAGGAACTTCCTGAGGGATTTCCGGAGGGACCTCCGGAGGAATTCCCGTAGGAACTTCCGGAGGAATTCCCGGAGGAACTTCCGGAGGAATTACCGGAGGAACTTCCGGAGGAATTATCGGAGGAACTTCCGGAGGAATTCCCGGAGGAACTTCCGGAGGAATTCCCGGAGGAACTTCCAGAGGAATTCCCGGAAGAATTCCCGGAGGAATTCCCGGGGGAACTTCCGGAGGAATTCCCGGCGGAATTCCCGGGGGAGCTTTCGGAGGAATTCCCGGAGGAACTTCCGGAGGAATTCCCGGAGGAACTTCCGGAGGAATTCCCGGAGGAACTTCCGGAGGAATTCCCGGAGGAACTTCCGGAGGAATTCCCGGAGGAACTTCCGGAGGATATTCTGGAGTAACTTCCGGAGGAATCCGCGGAGGATTTCCCGGAGGAACTTCCGGAGGAACTCCAGGAGGAATTCCCGAAGGAACTTCCGGAGGAATTGGAGGAACCTCCGGAGGAATTCCCGGATGAACTTCCGGAGGAACTTCCGGAGGAATTCCCGGAGGAGCTACCGGAGGAATTCGTGGAGGAACTTCCGGAGGAACTTCTGGAGGAACTTCCGGAGGAATTCCTGGAGGAACTTCCGGAGGAATTCCTGGGGGAGCTTCCGGAGGAACTCCTAGAGGAACTTCGAAGGAATTCCTGGAGGAACTTCCGGAGGAATTCCTTGAGGAACTTCCGCAGGAATTCCTGGTTTTCCTCTAATTAGATGTTTTTTATTGCAAGATTATTTTCAACACCTGGGGAACTTGCGGAGGATCTCCCGGGGGAACTCCTGGAGGATCTCCTCGCCGCCGGTGATATTCCGTCTCAAGAACTCCATCCAATGTTTGCCAGAGCATCCGCGTACTCGTTCCCGTGAATGCCGCGGTGAACGGGGGTTTACATGAGAGTTACTTCACTGTTGAAGACCGCTTCGATTGCCCTATACGATTAGAGTGTGCTTCGTTCTGGGTCGGGCCGTGGCCTGGAAGGTGACTGCAGTTTCCTCTCCGAATACTGAGCAGTAATTTGGTAGACGGTATGAAGCAACACCAATTCCGTACCTACCTTCGGCTTTTTACTCGTCCGTGAAAATGATGCTCTAGACTCTGTCATTAAATAGGATCTAGATCTGGAAAGGATTTTTGCTGGGCCACCTTTTTAGGAAGAAATCCGATTTAGGGCCGCTTTTCACCAGCTTCTTAGTCCAAAGCGACGGAGGCCGGAAATCCTGGGAAGGCGTTTCTAGCGCTGCACTGTTCGCTCGGTTGCGTAGGCTGTTATCGCTGGTTGTAGTTCTCTTCAGATAGCTAAATGATTTGCTTTAGAGGACATTGGTGATGGTATTGGCAACTCGCTTTTGGTCGTTTGTCGGGGGATGGATTTGCGCATGTTGATCCTGGACGACTATGATGCCCAGGAGTCTAATGGTCTATCTGGTGGATACGACGCATTTTTCTGCCGACATTTGGTAGCCAGCTGACTTGGCCCATCTAATCACATCATTGACGGCAGCTTGGATCTTTCTCCGGGTGGGTTTGGGATGTTTCCCAGTCGCGATTATAGGGATGTCATCCGCGTGAACCAGAATAAAGATACCTTTGGGAAGCTTGGCGAAAACATCCCAAATCGCGACCAGGAAGAGACCACGATTACAGTACAGAACCTTGGTGGACCCCGGTTTCTTCCTTCACCGTTTTGTATTTTTGATTCCCGAGAATCGAGCGATTAGAAAGGAAGTTCTTGAAGAATTGTAGTAGGTTTTCGGTGATCCTCCAATGCCTTCATTAATCCAAAACTCCAAGCGTCAAGGTGCGGTTGTAGGCCTTAGATAGGTCCAAGGAAGCTCACTCGATATGGTGACCAGCGTTCCTGGCATCCTCAAGGATCTGCTCAAACGATGCAAAATAAGTACTGCTTCTGCGACCAGAACAGAAGACGTGTTGTCGGAAATCGAGGCGGCCAGTGTTTTATAGGAATTCGATGAGCCTCCTGTTTGCCATCCCGTCCTATTACCTTTGTGGCGACGTTGCGCGATGGGCATATAGCTCCCGGGGTCGCAAGAGGAGCCATCGGAATGGAAACAACCACAATTCGCTTCTGTATCAGTCGCAATTAAACAATACCATCGAGGAAGTCGGTTCAAGACTTATTCTCTGTTGCCTCCTTAATGGTTTGTCGGCACTCTTTTTTGGCTGTTTGGTTGGCTGAAAGGAGGACGGCTAGCTCCTGTCTACCTTGAGGGAGACGCTCCCTTTGCATTTGTAGTGCGCGAAACGCTTTGCAGCTGCTGGTGTGGTGTGGCATATCTACTTCATCGCGATGACTACTGTGTTGTTTTTGTACCAGATGTTTATTTTTTCCCTTTATTAATGTGATTTTTTTTAATTAAAAGTAAGCTCATCACCTCATCTCCAAAAAGGGTGATGGTAATGGAGCAAGATTGAAGTTTAGAGAAGAAACTGAGGCGGGAGATGCGCTACCCCCAGAGGCAGGTTCTTCGCCGCAGGCGATCGATTGTTACTGCTTGGATGAGGTTATAGATATTCGTAAGGAAGCGCTCAGGCCCGATTGGTCGGGATCGATAACGTTAGGGCGTCTCTGAGCTTGTCGTAGAGTGTAGAAATCAGCGGTAGTAGTAAGGCTTCTTCGGCAGGGATGTTATTGAGAAATGCCGCACGCAATGTGCCCGATTATGACTTGTACCATTGATTGCCTATGCTGATAAAACATGGAATTCAATGCCTACCAACTCATCTAGTCCCAATCGCTGGGAGATAAACGATGCTATTTGTCGATTGGGCTATCAATATTGTTGGAGATATCTTGCCACTCCGGTAAACGACAATTTGATACGATTGTTATATGATTTGCGCCGTCATAAATTTTCATAGACCTTTGTTGGGTATTGCTAGTTCAAGATTCATCGGTACAAAGTTTTGCTTGAGTACAAAACTGTTTCATACTTATTGCATGGTGTTCGATTCGTTCAAATATTTTTCCTGATGGTATAAGATCGTCTTCTGAAATGCATTTCTTTTGATACAATGAAATGAAATACAATTTATGTTGTTATCTAAATTTAAACCATTTAAATAACCTAAATTAACTTTGCACACATATTTTTTTAAATGAAGTTAGTTTTGAATTAAATTTATAGTTGATGTCACATACCTAAGTAAAATAAAATATGGTTTTGGCGTACTCCTTCTAATAATAGACATCATTGACTAATGTGTCAATGATGTCTATTATTAGAAGGAGTACGCCAAAACGATATTTTATTTTACTTAGGTATGTGACATCAACCATAAATTTAATTCAAAACTGGTTTATAAAATTTTAAGTAAACTTGATAAAAATGATAAAAATATCTACAGGTATGTCGTCGATTCGGTTTGTTGTGGCCTCGGGGAATCCCTTCGACCATCAATTACCTTGTCGATAATCAATTAGTACAATTTTCCGAACAACTTGATACCCTGCGGTGGCCGACATAAATAAATTCTTGTTCGGTGCTAATAAACACATGCACCTGTAGGGTTTATTAATGACAGACAACCACATAAATTTTCACCGAGAGCACTTGCTGTTGCTGATGATAATAATTTATAATTTATTCCGACTGCATCCGGCCTACCGATTGACACCAGCCAGTCAGTTAGCCAGGCGCACGCCGGCTGGCAGTGCAGTCAACAAATATTCGCAACTTTTGGTCTGCCTGGGTCAAATCAGAGGCCAAGCACGTCCACACAATCATAAATACAAAATGCAGAAACGGGTGGGCCAATATATGGATTAGGAGGACAACAACAGCTCTATTATTGGTTTAATTGAATTTCGCTCACGCTATCGTCAGTGGCCTGACGGAGATGCACGTCCAGCTGGGTTTATAGGCCGTTCATTGCCGTGTTCGTAAATATTGAACCTTCACTATTTCAATTGGCAATCGTTAAAGTTATACATAGGAACATCTATTGTTAAAAGTGCAAAACTGAAACAGAATTGTTTAAAAAAAATATTTTCATAATTTCATCGATTAGAATTTGTTGCACCAACATTGTTCTTGCGCACAATTCTGTATATTGTTAATTTATTACGATCGGGAAAAACGCGGGAAAGCAAATCCAACTACTTTAGACCGGGTGTCCCGTTGCGTTGGGGAGTTACATGGACTTTATTACCTACTTGTATATAAGAACATACTATCAGTTGGGGCCATAATAATCAATTGACAATGGGAAATGTCCAGTTCAATCAAAGGCAACATCCGTCATCACCGGTTGATGATGAGACGCGACGAGTGTGGTTCGCATTCAGATTAGATACGGAGGCTTGTAATGATCGCGTGTTTTTTATGAGAACTTTATTTTTAAATTATTAGCGTGGAAACAATTGGACTGTTCGAAGATTTGCAAGAATTAGGTCTAGACATCCGTTCGGAAATTTGGAACAGCTTGGATGGGTGTGAGCTTAACAGCGTTTGAATACATTTCTAGGCTTTCTTCGTTTACTGTTCGCTCCCCAAATAGTCTTCTTTGCTGATATTTGCATTAGCTGACTCGATCGTAGGACACGTTTAAAGGCATAAAAATGAGTACGTACCAGCAAAGCGGGCAATCACTACGTTCTAATTTGATGTAAGGTAACTGCTCGATTTGTTTTATGGAGGACTTGTAGTGATTTCTTGGACGACCAAGAACACATACTGTGAATACGTTCTATTATATGCATAACAAAGGGCATGTGCCATATTTGAAACAATCCATTTTTTAAGCTAATCTTAAGCTAATTAATTATCTAATACATGCATTCATCTTTTAGATAAGATGTTCCGTGTTTTCTTACCACTATCGTCCTCATTTGCTATGATACATTTTTAGTTATCATGAATACATTTCAATTGCCTCTAGCAGTTAGGATTTTTCCTCTGGTTGAATTGAACCATGTACGAATTACAATGTTTTAGACTTAAACTAAACTTAACCTAATTAAGCTAAGGGTACAAAGAGCTAACCGTTGCAATATTGTCGCTATGGTGGTCAAGACCGGAATGTGTTGAACATCTTGAGTCGTTTTGGCTTTCTAAATTTGGCAAAATCAGCCAGTTCATCATCCGACACTTTTACCTCTTCTGCAGATAAGCGGCAATCAAGAAATTCCAATGATCTTACGCATTCTTCAGTTTTCGCTTTATTTAAAACAACATTGCGTTCCATGAAGCGACCTTTGACTAGTCTGGTTCTTATCTAGAAAGAACATTAGAAGTGGCAGTTAATTTCCAATATTTAGCACATTTGAAGATTCTTACCGTTGCGTCACGTCATCACGCTTATCTTTTATTTTAGAATCTGTTCCACACGATTAAATAATATTCTTTTTCGCGTGAATGTAACGTGTTTTGACAATTCTAATTTTCATCACTGAACCACGTTGATTTCATAAGAAGTAAACACGAATTAATAGTACTTGAATAAAACTGTTTATTACAACGTGTTTTCAACATGATTTTATGTAGCTGCCATTGCATTATAGGTGGCAGTAACATTTATTTATTTATTACCAGAATAAGGCCGGAGTGGCCTGTGCTGCACATAAAAGTCTTCTCCATTCAGCTCGGTCCATGGCTGCACTTCGCCAACTACGCAGTCTGCGGAGGATCCGCAAATCGTCCTCCACCTGATCGATCCACCTTGCCCGCTGTGCACCTCGCCTTTTTGTTTCCGTCGGATCGTTGTCGAGAACTATTTTCACCGGATTATTGTCCGACATTCTGGCTACGTGCCCGGCCCACCGCAGTCTTCCGATGTTCGCGGTGTTAACGATGGATGGTTCTCCCAACAGCTGATGCAACTCGTGGTTAATTCGCTTCCTCCACGTACCGTCCACCATCTGCACCCCACCATAGATGGTACGCAACACTTTCCTTTCAAAAACTCCCAGTGCGCGTTGGTCCTCCACGAGCATCGTCCAGGTCTCGTGTCCGCAGAGAACTACCGGTCTTATAAGCGTTTTGTAGATAGTCAGTTTGGTACGGCGGCGAACTCTATTCGATCAGAGCGTCTTGCGGAGTCCAAAGTACGTACGATTTCCAGCCACTATGCGCCTCCGAATTTCTCTGCTGGTATCGTTATCGGCGGTCACCAGTGAGCCCAAGTACACGAACTCTTCAACCACCTCGATTTCGTCAACACCGATAGAATCTCTTGGTGGGTGGCTTAGATTGACCTCTCTTGAGTCTCTTCCTATCATGTACTTCGTCTTCGACGTGTGGATGACTAGTCCAATCCGTTTAGCTTCGCTTTTCAGTCTGATGTAGGCTTCCTCCATCCTCTCAAAGTTACGTGCCATGATATCAATGCCGTCGGCGAAACCAAATAACTGGACGGACTTCGTGAAAATCGTACCACTAGTGTCAATCCCTGCCCTTCGTATTACTCCCTCCAAGGCGATGTTGAATAGCAGACACGAAAGACCATCACCTTGCCGTAACCCTCTACGCGTTTCGAAGGGACTCGAGAATGCCCCTGAAACTCGAACTACGCACATCACCCGATTCATCGTCGCCTTGATCAACCGTATCAGTTTATCCGGAAATCCGTTTTCGTGCATTAGCTGCCATAGCTGGTCCCGATCGATTGTATCATATGCGGCTTTGAAGTCGATAAATAGATGATGTGTGGGCACGTTGTATTCGCGGCATTTCTGCAATACCTGACGTATGGCGAACACCTGGTCTGTGGTAGAGCGTTCACCCATAAATCCCGCCTGGCACTGCCCCACGAACTCTCTTGCAATTGGTGTTAGTCGACGGCATAAAATTTGGGAGAGTACCTTGTAGGCGGCGTTCAGCAATGTGATTGCGCGGTAGTTGCTACAATCCAGCTTATCGTCCTTTTTGTGGATGGGACACACGACACCTTCCATTCACTCTTGCGTCAGAACCTCATCCTCCCAAACCTTGGTAATTACTCAGTGCATCGCTCTAGCCAGTGCTTCACCACCGTGTTTAAACAGCTCTTCTGGTAGTTGGTCAACTCCAGGGGCTTTGTTGTTTTTCAGCCGGCCGATCTCCTCCTGGATTTCTTGGAGAGCCGGTAGAATTATGTCCTGCGCGCGTGCTCCTAGGTTCATTACCATACCGCCACCGTTGTCTGCCATATCGCCATGCTCTTCGTAGTGCTGCCGTCACCTTTGGATCACCTCACGCTCGTTCGTAAGAAGGTTCCCGTTTATGTCCTTTTTTTTCCCTGTTGGGTATTTTAATCACTGCTACCATTTGTTATATCTATTGTGATATATGCCCCATTTCATATAGCTTTGTCAAGTTGACGCATCATTGCTATGTAGAGCCTTGACTACCAGCGTCTTCCCAATACAATATTATGGTTCTGATGAATCGTATTACCAAATTGGGACTTGTTCTCCAAACTTCAGAGGGTTCTATCAGCCCCCTGTAATCTTTTTCTAAAAATTGCCGGACAATGGCATAACAGATGTTCCGAGTCTTCCACATGTATACCGCAGAAGCGACATACATCATCTTGAAGTTTTCCTAGCAGCTTCAAGTGATAACGGCTCGGGCAATGGCCTGTTACAAGACCTGTATATGTGTTAAGATCTTTTTTTGAAAGATCTAAAATTTTGCGAGTGATAAATACGTTTGGTGTGATGAAACGTTTAGACTGCCTCGCAATTAAGGTGTTCTTCCAAATGTCCTCTATTTTTGAATGTTCCCAAGATTTCAGTTCCATTCTAAGAGCACACGCAGATACACCACAAAAGGTTCTGGACCTATGAATTGTCGAGATGAACCAAGTCTTGCCAGCATATCAGCTTGTTCATTGCCTTCAATGCCACAATGACCAGGAACCCAATATAGGTTCACTTTGTTACGACTACCCAAGGTTTGGAGTGACTGAACACATTCCCAAACGAGTTTAGATGTGCATCTTGCTGATTTCAGAGCATTCAATGCTGCTTGACTATCAGACATTATGCAAATATTTGAATGCCTGTAATTTCGACGTATGCATAAATTAGAGCATTCAAGAATAGCCTGAACTTCAGCTTGGAAAACAGATGGCCACTTTCCCATGGGAATCGAAATATTCGTCCCTGGGCCAGTCACGCCTGCTCCAACTTGATTGTTCAGTTTTGAACCATCGGTGTAAAACACAATCGATCCTGAACGAAGATTTGGTCCACCATTTGTCCATGTGCTTCGCTCAAGATTAATTACATCAAAACATCGATAAAAGTTGTATCTTCTTCTCATCCAATCATCGTTGTTTGTGATCAGTGAGTTGATACTTATTTTGTTTAGAATACTAAGATGTCCTGTTAGGTCACCTTCGAAGAGGTTTGAATCTCTTTTGATCTTCAAAGCACTCTTCTCTGCTTCTAATTGAATAAATTGATCCAATGGTAGCACGTGGAGCAAAGCGTCTAGTGCTGTGTTCGGCGTGCTTCTTATCGCACCAGTTATTGAAAGAGTAGCTAATCTTTGAAGTTTTCCCAACATCTTCTGTACCACCCTTTCTTTTGTTTTTGGCCACCATACTAATGCGGCATATGATATTCTGGGTTTCACAATCGCCGTATAAATCCATTGAATCATTTTTGGCTTAAGTCCCCACTTTTTACCGAACGTCGCCTTACTTATCCATAAAGCATTTGTAGCTTTGCTTAATGCTTCTTCAAGATGTAAGTTCCAATTCAGCTTACTGTCAAGTCGAACGCCAAGATGCTTGACTGAGTTTGAAAGTTTCAAATCTGCTCCTTTCAGTTTTAATGTAGGTAAAGAATAAATTCTTCTCCTTGTAAACGCCACTAGTGTGGCCTTTGAAGGGTTTATGTTTAATCCTTCGTTTTCACACCATAATGTGATGAAATTTAGGGCAATTTGCATTCTATTAGAAATAACACAGTCATATTTTCCTCTCACCAATATAACTATATCATCTGCGAAGCCAATTATCTCGAAGCCTCGAGCCTCCAGTTGTTTGAGAAGATCGTCAACGATTAAAGACCACAATAGAGGTGATAGTACGCCTCCTTGAGGGCACCCTTTTACTGCTCTCACACTAATTGATGAGCTTCCAAGGTTTGCCGATATTTCTCGTTTTGATAACATCTCGCCAATCCAGTCAACAATGCATACATCGAAACCTCGTTTCAACATAGCATTCTTCATTGAACTGTGAGATGTGTTATCGAATGCTCCTTCAATGTCGAGGAACGCTGCAAGTGAAATTTCTTTTGCTGCAAAAGATCTTTCCAACTTTGTAACTAACTTGTGAAGCGCTGTTACTGAAGATTTACCCTCCTGATATGCAAACTGATTTTTGCTCAGAGGAGTATTCGTTAAATAAGATGATTTTATGTGCTCATCTATTAGTTTTTCCATTATATTAGTATAATGGACGATAAGCTAAATGGTCTGAAGGATTTTGGGGATGATTTATCCGTCTTATTAGCTTTTGGGATAAATGTGACACACAATCCCCGCCATGCGGTCGGAATATAGCCTAATAATAAGGTCGATTGGAACATGATAGTCAGCACGGGTGTTAAGATTACTTTTCCCTTCTGTAGTAGTACAGGGAAAATTCCGTCCCTATAAGGATCCTTGAAGGGAGCAAAGGATTCAATCACCTATTCAACTTTCTGTTCATTGAATATTTCATTGGCCAGAATGCCAGTGACTTTATTCGTTTGTTGAATATCTCGCCTGGCTTCATTAACACCAGTTTGCGTAACAGATGCATTCTGGTCCTCATGTGAATTGATGATAGAACACGGGAAGTGTGTTTGCATCATTACTTCTAATGTTTCATAAGTTGTCTTGGTAAAAGACGCGTCATCTTATTTAATAGTCCCAAGACCATTTGTGTGATCTTTAGCAAGGACTTTCTGCAATCTAGCAGCTACTGGAGTACTTTCAATGTTTTCACAAGTGTGCATCCAATTTATCCTTTTAGATCTTCGAATTTCTATTGTAAGCAGTTAGGGATTCTTTGTATTGTTCCCACTGTTGTGTACGTTTAGCCCGGTTAAAGAGTTTCCGGGTTTTTTTCCGCATCTTTTGTAAATTGGTATTCCACCAAGATACGTCTCTATTTGAAGAACGTTTCTTAGCAGCGCAGCTGACTTGAAAAGCTTTCAGTATCAAGCAAGAAAGTTGCTTAGAACTTTTTTCAAGTCCATGACTAGTATTTAATGAGGTGCTTAAGTTTTCCGCCTCACTAGCCAAGTTTGAGATATAATATTCCCAGTTAGTTTTCCTGGGATCTCTTTTGGTTTCTATGAGTTGATTTCCAGCCTCATATTCAAATAATATGTGCATGTGATCAGATAGAGATATTTCTTCTGATACATGCCAATTTTTGATTTTTTCCGAAAGTGTATGACTACACAAGGTTAAATCAAGAACTTCTTGCCTGATAGCTTTTGAAAAAAAGTGGGAATAAACCCACTGTTACATATATCTACATCATTTTTTGCAATATAGTCGAACAGGTTTTCACCTCTTTTGTTGATATCCGAACTAGCCCAAATAGTGTGATGAGCGTTTGCGTCACAACCGATAATGAAAGCTTTATTTTGCTTCCTGCAATATGAAATAAAAGCAGCTACTTCTGGTGGAGGCACATCGTCAGCATCTCCCGGAAAGTATGCTGAGGCGACAAATATTTCCGTTTTCCACGAATTGTCGGTACCTCCATCATAACCGCAACAATATCTCGTTCAATAAACTCTGTAATTGGAAGCACTTTTGTTCTTCCATTCACCAAAATTGCAGCCCTGGGAGGTTGCTGTCCTGTTTTGTAAAATACTTTAGAAGTATTTGTAGGAATTCCCAATATTCTACTATTGTTCGTCCATGGCTCCTGAATTAACGCGATATCCAGTTTGCTCTCAGCAAATCTCTTACAAAGTACAGCTGTTGCTCCCTTTGCATGATGTAGACTCACTTGAATGAACTTGATTTTGCTATTTTGCATTTTTTGTTATTTGGATATAAAACTAGCATAATTTGTAGTATGGCCAGAGATATTGGGGTTTTCCCCGTAATTGCGTATTCTTCAAAGTCCTGGTTCTGATTTACGAATCATTACATCATCACCAGTTTCTTTAAATGTTTTGCTTAATCACGGTTAGCCCTATACTCTGGTCTTCCACTATCAATTTTATAGCTGATTCATTCCCAAAAATTTTATTATTATATAACATTGAATACACCACAATATAATAAAATATATAAAAATAAATAAATAAATAAGTATATAAATAAAAATAAATTATATGACAAAATTACAATAAGTAAATAATAAACTATAAAAAAAAAACCAAAAAAAAACAGGCTTAAATAAATAAGCAAGTGTCAAAGCAAACTAAAGGTAAAGTCAGATGGATGGTAAAATATAATAGTGATGTATTAAAAGTTATATTAATACCGGCATGAAGCTTTTATGACCAGCATCCCCTATTTGAGATTTTTGTATTGCCTTCTGTGCGGTATTGTTATGCCGCCAGCAGCGTTGAGAGATCGTTCGTCTCACTGTCTCGCTGTGTTTCAACACTCGCTCGCTAAGGCAGAACAATAAAACAGTTGTTGCTGTACCTACCGTCATCACTCCATACGTTTGGATGGATAGGTCGATGCAGCAATAAATTATGTTTTTTTCACTTTGAACAGTTTGGCTCAATGATGGGTTATGAAAAGCACTTCAGCACTATTCCAATTAATGTCCATAGATGAATAAACTAATTATCCATCACAGACCATAACTTGCATGCAAGATGTTCTTTTTCTTTCTTTTGCACACTATCACTTGTTTCCTCCCTAAAAAGTGCACTTCACTGGGAGTTCTAACTATTATTTCATAATGAAAAGTTGCAGTTTTTCGCCTGCTTGCACGATTTACGCGATTATTAGCACTTGATCCACCGATTTACAAACCACTCCCGAATTTATTCACTCGATTTCGGTAGTAATTTCGGTTGATTTTTATGCCGAACAAATCACGTCACTAATTATCGGCAGTGTTGCCAAATTCCTTATGTCCTTACACATATCGGGCTGTGGCACGTGGCCCTTACGTGAACGGTTCAACTTCTCATAGAACTTTCGTGCGTTATTAGCGCGGTACAGTTCCTCCGTCTCTTCACGGTCTCGATCTTCCTGCTGGCGCTTTTCCTCCGGAAAATCGAGTTTTGTCTGTTCCGCGCCCGTTTGTATCGTGCCTCGTTCGCCCTCGTGCGGTGTTGCAGCAATCTCGCCCATGCTTCATTCTTCTCCTCAACTAACTGCTCACATTCGCCGTCATACCAGTCGTTTCTCTGATCCGAAGCCACCGTGCCTAATGCAGCGGTGGCGGTGCTTCCAATGGCGGATCGAATATCTCTCCAGCCATCTTCAAGAGATGCTGCGCCTAGCGGCTCTTCCGTTGGGAGTGCCACTTCCAGCTGCTGCGCGTAGTCTTGGGCTAGTCTACCGTCTTGTAGCCGCCCAATGTTAAGCCGCGGCGGACGACTCCGACGCGTGTTGATCACCGTCGAGAGTTTTGAGCGCAGACATACTGCGACGAGGTAGTGGTCGGATTCAATATTCGCACTGCGGTAAGTGCGTACGTTCGTGATGTCGGAGAAGAATTTACCGTCGATTAGAAGGTGGTCGATTTGGTTTTCCGTTACTCGATTAGGTGATTTCCATGTGGCCTTGTGGATATTCTTACGGGGGAAGAAAGTGCTTCGGACTACCATTCCGCGGGAGGCTGCAAAGTTTATGCATCGTTGGCCGTTGTCGTTCGATACGGTATGCAGACTATCCGGTCCGATGACCGGTCTATACATTTCCTCCCTTCCTACCTGAGCGTTCATGTCACCGATGACGATTTTGACGTCCCGCAGTGGGCATCCATCGTATGTCTGCTCCAGCTGCGCATAGAACGCTTCTTTCTCGTCGTCGGATCTCCCTTCGTGTGGGGAGTGCACGTTGATGATGCTATAGTTGAACAAACGGCCTTTCATCCTCAGCTTGCACATCCTTGCGTTGATTGGCTGCCACCCAATCACGCGTTGGCGCATCTTTCCCAGCACTATGAAGCCGGTTCCCAGCTCGTTGGGGGTGCCACAGCTTTGGTAGAAGGTAGCCGCTCGATGCCCGCTTTTCCACACTTTCTGTCCTGTCCAGCAGATTTCCTGCAGCGCTACGACATCGAAGTTGCGGGGATGTAATTCATCGTAGATTATCCTGTCGCATCCTGCGAAGCCTAGCGACTTGCAGTTCCATGTTCCATGCTTCCAATCGTGATCCTTTATTCGTCGCCTAGGTCGTTGCCGATTGTATCGAGTCGTATTATCTTCTATGTCGTTCGTAATAGTTGTTTTTAAAGGCGGCTTATTGGGCCTGCGCAAACCTCCTGTCTCGTCGGAGGGCCGTCGTGTCAGGGCTGTTTAGCGACCCACCTAACACCAGGACTTGGGCTTGTGCGCTTTGAGCGGCACACGGTCGCTTTGGCGGAGCCTACTTGCGGATTCATGCAGCTTTTTATAGAGGTTTAACAGGGCCCACTGTCAAACCCCACCACATCCTAGGCAGGCGCCACAACTCGCAGATGGCCTGGGGAGGGATCGTCAAGCCCTTAGACATAGTCCCTGCTGCCCCAACTTTGACTTACTGTACATATCTTTTTGTTACTCCGTGATTCATCAGAATAAGTGAAATTGCACAAAACTTCAGCTTAGCGGCTGATTCTCATTGTATAAGTTTCAGTAACTCAATAAATTAAATGAATGAATTTATTTAAAATTTAAACACTGAAAGCCGATGACTCGTTTGCCCTTTTGAAATATACTCAAAAGTTACCGGATTGTGATTGGAGGACCTAGCTCTTTGACACTGAGGTACACTGGGGGGAGTGGAAAAAGGGGGTAAGTGTAAAAATCGACTCGAAAAATTGGAATTGTACATACTTTTCAGTTTTTACCACATCATAACATTATGCAAGAATATACTTTGATGCTCACACTAATACTATGTTGAAATTTGTATAACACATACACTAACACGGTTAACGCTTGAACTGTAATTTTTGTAATTTTTGTATTCATAAAATCAATTTTTATTTGCACCAATTGTTCTTTTTTCAAGTGAATTTATATCACAGGTGACCATTGTAATACAATTAAACTAATCCCATTCAATTGGTAGTGGTTTGTACCAAGAAAGCAATTAATTCAAAGATTTTACACTTACCCCAGGTATCAAACACTGCGGAGGAAGTGGATAATGTTCTAATTACTCAATTTTTTTCTTCCCTCCAGGGTTTATTTCGATAGCTGTGAATCTTAATATGTTCCTTCTTTGTTCTTATTGCGATTCCAGTGGTGATTGGACTCATATAAATGAGAAAATGCCTGATTAATCCACCTATCGGTATTGATGCCTTTCACATGTGTTACATATGAAAAAAATGTATTAGAAAGTTAAAAATAGCACTGATAGGTACCGTCAACTGGGGGGAAGATGATCATTTTTAAGACAAAACATGCAATAACAATGTGTGTTTACATTTTAAATCGAAACAAATATTTTCAAAACATGTACTGCTATACGTTGCAACAATCAACAGCTTTAGTTTTCTGAAATGCGTTCCCATTTATTAAAATAAATTAAATTATCACACATTTTTTGAATAATCTGGTTTGGGGTGAAGTTGATCAAGACAGCTCTACTAAAACCATTATGACCTAGTAGTCAAAATACACTAGGTTATTTGTATGAATGTTGAATTTACTACGTAAAAAAGTCTAAGAAGTCAATATTTGAAACGAAAATAGCGTCATTTATGACTATCTCTCTCTTTCTTCCACAAAATACATTTTCATGATTATAATCGAAAAACTCGGATTTCTACTCAGCGGTAACATTACTTGAACGGAGAATATTGTTGACTACCGTTTCATAAAAAAAATTGGCACTTTTGACTGACACATCAAATGATCATCTTCACCTCAATGATCATCTTCCCCCCAGTTGACGGTAAATATATTGTATAACTCACATTAATTTTTATTCATAACAAGTTTCGCTGTTGAATGCAATTTTTTTGTGAACAAATTAGTTAAGGACAAGTTAAACCAAGTTGATTAGTTTATAACCCTGTAAGTCCCATTTTTCCTTTAAAAAGTTCATCTTTGGGGCGAACATATTGACTTTACGTACACTAAGTGTTCGAGAAGGCAAAACCAGCCTTCCCCTAGCTATTACGAGAATTCCTTGAGGATCTATTCCGTTAAGGTAATGAAATTATTCCACAAAAGAAAAGCAATTATCGTATTGATTTTAGTTGAATGTAACTACTCATCACTATTGAAGGTCAAGGTAACATGGGTTTTCCACTTACCCCATCCCACTAGGGTAAGTGGAAAAACAACTCCTAATTTTAAAATCTATTTCCATAAATTTCAAGCAACCAAAATGGTATGAATTACCGCACAGTTCATGCAAAATTGACTGTTTTTGATAGCCCATTTTGATTGAACGCATTTAAATCATTTAAACTGGTTTTACACTAATTCAAACATGCACTATCGATTTTTCTTTTTCCACTTCCCCCAATGTACCTTGTAAAAGTTCAATTAATACCAGATGAATTAGTTTTTTAGTTTTTCATGAGCATTACCGATAGTCAAATAAGTTTTTTTCAAATTGGTTTGATAAATTCGAGATTGATAAAAGCATGAATGTTGATTTCGATGGCTGCAATAAAATTTCCTTCTGCTCTCAAATTGATCGTTTACTATCAATAACAATTTACTTTGTTTCTGATCACGCACAGTACCACTTATCAGCCATTCACACTTAATTTATACTCATACACAGCTTGTTTATTTTTCACTTGATACTTCTGTGTTTACCCAAATTGTTATATTATCAGTACCGTTGTAGACTAGATATACAAATCAAGATAAAGACTGTAGTTGCCAAATGATTGATGTTAGAAATTTTCTATAGATCTCAGTGATATATGTTTTATTTGAATTGTTTGAACATTACATCGACTCGATCATAGAAATATTTATCAGTAACAGAAACATAACTGCTGTACTATCTGCTATATTAAATATTTATATCTTACTTGTCATCAACTAAAAATGGTTAACTATCGGAACAGGTATCTTCGACGGTCAACGACCGCTGATGCTGTTACCAGTTATCAACGCTTATCATCCAAATTGAAAATTCAATGAACTAAAATGAAAACAACCTGATGATACACACTGTACTGAATCTCAATGTGGATCAGGCCGCGCGCGGGCCCGTCTATTAGCAACATTTCATTCCTGTGCTTCACGTGCGGTACAACACGTTGGCGACATAGTCGATTAAATCTCGAACCGTGCGAATAATGTGAGTTCCCTCTGCTGCAGCTGGGTTGGGTATGTGGTAAAATGGAAACCGCTTGGGGCTTTACCCATTCCGGCACTGCTCCGGAAGTGCGGGATAACGTTGTAAATATTTGATTAAATTCCAAGGGTCACATGACACACAGCCTCCGCTGCGATTCATGTCCTGAAGGATGTAAATAACTTTAGTTGATGTAAACGTTCAATCAATATAACCGTTATGTTTGAAAGTAACGATGGGGGTTCCATAAACTGGTTTTATTTTGAATTAAGGTCGGTATTATGAGAAAAATGTTGAAACCATTTTAGTGTCTAACCAGTGTCTAATGATATTGAAATTTTAAGAAAAGTTTATTGCTTAAAATTAAAATCAAACTGAACCCATCAATAATTGATATTAGTAATAATATTTATTATTATTCAAATGATGCATGAGTCGTGCCTTAGGGATCATCCAGAAATTAAGTATAATCCTCACTTTTGTTAAAATCACATTGTCCACGTGGGGCTCACAAACTGACAGAATGCTGGTCGGGTTGACAAATTTCTCGAATCGGGTTGAGGACCCCACCGCACACGGACTGCGTCAGGAATGGATTGGTTCGCGGTCATGGCGAATGAACCAGCATCGCGTCGACGGCCTCGAGGCTCGATAATTGAATTTCGAGCTGCCAGCCTGTGATGTGGTGGCAGTCCGGTCCGTCCGTCCGGTTTGGCGGGCTTTGGTCGACACATGTGGTACGTGCTTGACATTCCGCTGAGCGGTTGATGGATGCGTCAATCAAAGGGGGCAAATTTAAAGTATTTATTATGCTTTTAATTTATTTTGGGGAAGGACAAACGACTCTTATAATTTTATATAAAAACATTGTAGATTGAAAACACTATCGTAATTTGGGGTCTCCAGTTAGCCTTGCGATCAAAGGCGTAGAATTGCCAATCTGGAGATGGCGAGTTCGATTCTCGGTTCGGCCTAGGATGTTTTCGGGCGGGAAACATTCTCGATTCCCTGGGCATTGCGTATCCATTGTGCTTGCCACACAACACAACTCAGGCAATGGCGGGTATAGAAAAGCTTTCAACTATTTATTTATTTATTACCAGACTAAGGCCGGAAAGGCCTGTGTAATACATAGGAGTCTTCTCCATTCAGCTTGCTCCATGGCTGCACGTCGCCAATAACGCAGTCTGTGGAGGGTCCGCAAATTGTCCTCCACCTGATAGATCCACCTTGCCCGCTGTGCACCTCGCCTTCTTGTTCCCCTCGGATCGGAACTAGTGCTGCGTGACTAAGCACGATTTCTTGATTTCACTTCTATCAAATATACTCTATTACCAATATAGTCCACTCCAGCTGATTTGAAGAGACAACGCAGTAGCGCCGCGGTGTCACAAAAGGCAATCATTGTAGTAAAGAGACGTTCCGAGGGGTACTGAAACGTATAATTCAATATTCAATATGACATGTCGAAATTATATGCTAGAAATCATCAAATGACCCCATTTTGATATTTGAGTTTAAACATACAATTTCGGAAAATGTAATTCAAAATTTCTTAAACCGTGAAATTTGTGTAATTTTTGCAATCGCCGCACCCCTTGGTTATCGTTTTCAGGCGTTAGTCTCCTTTTGTGACGCAAGATGGAGTGGATGTTCTGTCTCTTGCCTAACATATGGGGATTCACGAAGTGGACTATATTGTCAATATACTATATTTGCTTCTATATAGAATAAGTATAATTTAGGAGCTATGAGTTTAGTTTTAATCTTGCAACGATAAACTGCATGTTTTGATTTTCGATCGAATACAAAGCTAGCTCTTACAAAGGCGTTCAATCATGGGCAATATAATGGATGGGAAGGTGTGTCATAATCACTACTTTGCATCTATGTGTGTTTTGGGTGATAGGGTGCGCATTTACGCTAGGGGCGTATTCAACACTCCCCCCGGGTACGCTGACCATAGGATCAGCTTACTGTTGTACGCATCTTACATCCAAAACGGCCAGCTTTGATACGGGATGCTCGAATACTCTGTTGACTGTTCTCACGGTTGCTGACCTTACCTGCTTATATTTACTGTTGATGTTAGTTTGGATGACCTTACCTTTGGGCCAACACATTCTGGGTAACTTCGGATCTGCGATGACAACTATATCTCCAATTTCGATTGGCTTCAGGTACTCGTACCATTTTGTCCTACGTGTGATTTCTGGCAAATAGTCACTCAGCCAACGCTTCCAGAACAGGTTGGCTAGTTGTCTTCGTAGAACCTTACCGCTGTCGTCCAGAGCACATAGTGGCTTCGTCCCGTCAGATGCCCAAGAGGAAAGTGATTAGGGGTAAGCGCAGCTGCAGATTCGTCATCTACCGGAACGTGTGTTAGCGGCAGAGAGTTAACCGTGTTCTCGATCTCAGTTAGAAGATTTCTCTGGATCTCGTCATTGGGCTTGTGCAGGGGGCGAAATTCCATTAGGTTGCGTTTCACGGTACCGATAAGGAGTTCCCAACTACCGCCCATGTGGGGCGAAGCTGGTGGAATAAACTTCCAAGATATTTCAGCGCTACTGAGCTCCTTCATAATCTCTTGATTGATTGTCGTCGCGGCCTCTAGTAATTTGTGACTAGCGCCTATGAAGCAGGATCCATGGCCACTGTAGATGGTCTTCGGTGTACCTCTGCGTGCTACGAAGTTACGGAGCCCCATGATGCAGGAGTCGATATTCAGAGTATGCACTACTTCGTTATGGATGACTCGAATGATTAGGCATGTAACCAATATTCCCCACCGTTTCTCAAATAATCGATACCGGTCGAAATAATCGATGCCAATATGGGTGAAAGGCCGTGCAAATACATTGCGTCGTTTCGGAGGGAGGTCGGCCATTATTGGAGACCTTGGTACGACACGATTATTCTTACAGTATTGACAGTTGTAGCGTATCTTCGCATACGTCGCACGTAGTCGAGGTATGCAGTATCTCTGTCTAAGTTCATTTATCGCGGTTTCGTGATTTATTTGGTGGTACTTATTATGATAATGTGAAATTACGAGTGGTGGTGTGGTGGTCACGTGGGAGAATTATGGGGTTTTTAGCGTCTTCGGTTGCTAAACTTCAGGCAATTATCCTTGCTCACATTCGCAGTAGGCCTTGGTCGTCTAGCCAGGGAGTCAGTTTGAACAGTGAACTGGCCTGAGGAATGCAGTTAGTCGATTCATTCTTGGAGTCCTTGAGAGTAGCTATTTCGGATGGGTAAACTTCTCGCTAGATTTGACGGCGATCTGCAACTCCTCCGTAGATAATGTGCCGCAGATAATGGATTTCTTCTGTATTTTTCGACGACAGTTTGCGATAAAATGATGAACTAACGCGGATATCGTGATAAGCCGCTTAACTAGAGACGTGGATTGTCGGACTCGAGATGGCATGGTGAGTTAAAAGACGGGAGCGAAGCTCCGTATCCGTCTGGCTGTTTCTTGCTAGTTGAGATGGCCATTCTTTCTCTGATTGCTGCAAGAATTGTGGTCCATTAAGCCATCTGGAATCTGTAGTCATATCTGGCAGCTTTCCCCACTTTGTTCCTTCATCTGCAAACATTGAGCTTTGTGGGAACCCAGTTCTGTTGCTTCCAATATTTCGCTGACTCGGCATGCAACAAACGGTGTGTACTGGCGATGATCTGAGTATAACCAACAGATTACATCCCGAGAGTCAGAGTGATAGAACAGTTTGCTCACATTGAACGAGAGAGAATCGAGTAAAGTTCGGGAGAGTCTTGATCCGATAACAGCTGCCATAAGCTCGAGCCGTGGGATCTGTGGTAGTAGTGGATTGTGTTTAAAGAATTATTGAAGATACGAAATGAAAGCATGAATTATTTGAATGAGATTTGAATTTCTAAATCGAAGCAATCGGCGTTCGAATAGTAGGCGCCCATTAGCACACGAATATGAGCTCGATTGACAGAACGAAACAAAGAAAGAGACGATACTAATCCGAATATTAGGTCATCGTCTATGTATCACTAGAGCTACTCGTTCTGTCAGAACATACTTGCGAGTACACAGCCCATGAGAACTCAGATATTCGACGGATGCCCTAAGGATATTCGCGCGGCCACGACATGGTGCGGTTGGTAGCTGGCCATGATTCGAGGTATTTTTTTTTGTAAAAGAGAGAAAGTAGGAGGAGAAAAAAGAGATGAGAAATGCTCTCCGGTGGAAATAGACGGAGAAGCAAAGGTACAAGATGAAATGAAAAAAGCAAAAAAAAAAGAAAAATGTGATGAAAGGATTTGAAAAATGCTCTCCGGTGGAAATAGACGGAGAAGCAAGAGTACAAGATGATCTGAAAAATAAAACAAATGAAAAAGAAACAATTTGAACTTTGGTAGTGATGGACAGAGTACAAGAACAAAAAAAAAAGAAGAAAGGAAACTGTTGGTCTTTGGCTGAGCTAGACGTAGAGCCACAAAAATAATATGAAAAAGAACGATGGTTGAAATTTTTTTGATTTTGTATTTAGTTTGATTGATGTTCTTGGGACTGGAAAACTAACATGACAAAGAATTGAAAATTTAACAAAGTGTTGTTTTGCGATTTTTTTTAACCAAATAGAATCATAGAAGAGAGTAGAGGTGAGCGGGATTGTGGTAGTAGCGGATTGTGTTTAAAGAATTATTGAAGATACGAAATGAAAGCATGAATTATTTGAATGAGATTTGAATTTCTAAATCGAAGCAATCGGCGTTCGAATAGTAGGCGCCCATTAGCACACGAATATGAGCTCGATTGACAGAACGAAACAAAGAAAGAGACGATACTAATCCGAATATTAGGTACATCGTCTATGTATCACTAGAGCTACTCGTTCTGTCAGAACATACATACTTGCGAGTACACAGCCCATGATAATTCAGATATTCGACGGATGTCCTAAGGATATTCGCTCGGCCACGACAGGATCGAGTGATATTTCAGCGGGGCGACTCTTGTTTTGGCGGCGACTAGACAGCAGTGAACGGCTTCATCTTGAACGAATCGAAGGTAGCCTGTAGCGGCCATACCATTCTCGCTAGAGTGTTCAAATGTATGTAGTTGTACCTCGTAGTATTTCGGGGCTAGCTGGGGACAAAAACACCGTTTTATTTGAACTTGCTCTACCACGGTCAGCAAGTTAAGTCAACAACACCATTTGCCAAAGGCATTGTCGTCAATCTTCTGGTCCCATTGGATTCCGCTTCGCCAGATTTTTTGCAGAAGTATTTTCAAAAACATCAAGAATGGTGCGATAAGGCCTAGCGGATCAAATATCGTCATTGGAACTCGTAGAACCTCCCGTTTCGTAGGTCGGCGATTACCTCCCCACAAGTCTGTATCGTAAGGATTCCATTTGACCTTGAAGGTGAAGACGTCTGTAGAGGTATACCACCACAGTCCAAGTAGTTTTTCTGTTGTCATCTGTGGTGAGAGGTCTAAGCTTTTTTCCTCGTCGGTACTTCCATGCATGCATTTCAGGACAAGCCGAGAATTGCTGGTCCAATTTCGGATTTCGAACCCACCCTGTGAGTGCACGAACTTCACGTCCCGAGCTAGTTTGATGGCTTCCTCTTCAATGTCCACGCTAACCAACATCATCTACGTAATGTTTGTTCTCTAGCCGAGCAGGAGAAATTGGCTCAATAATACTTAATTCTGTTATTGATACCATAAACTGTTATGAACTAGCCCTGGATAAGAGGTAAAATACCAAAGGAATAATACCAAAAACTAATATGCACAATACTTAAGCCATAACAAACTCAGTTATTAAATTGAATTTTAATACCAAATGCATAACCTATTATTATTTGTTTGGTATTAAAATACCTGAGCATGGTATGCCTAAAGTATTCTGCATATAAGTTTTTGGTATTATTTTTTGGTATTTTACCTCTTATGCAAGGCTAAATCATACCAATTTCTGTTATCGAGGTCGTCGCTCCTGCTCGGGTACCTCCACTGCTGCTGAGTAGTCTTGAGCAAAGCGAACGGCGTTCAATCTCATAACGTACTGGACACAGCTAGGGGAGCAGCAAGCACCAAAGGTCATCACGCACATCGCGTAGGTCGCAACACAGCAAACAGGGATGAGGAGTTTTCTGGGCCTTTCAATAACGCTGAGTTGAGTGATGTCCCAAAAGCCTCAGCAGCCGCGTCCCAAACTATTCTCACCTTGTCTGGCTTGTTTGGGTTTGTTACTTGGAACATGGGAAGGTACCAGATGCGATGAAATGATTGGCGTAGCTCGTCCTCGGATAACTTTCGTATGTAACCTTTGTTCAGGTGTTCGAATATTTTCTCCCTCAGTATGTTTGCTAGTGCTTCGTCTTTCTTCATGCGCTTCTCGAGACAGTAAAAACGTCGTATTGCCATCGCTTGGCTGTCCGGCAGACGGATTGAGTCGTAGCGCCAGAGTAAACCGGTTTCGTAGCGTTGTCCTATAAGTTTGGTTTGTGATTGAAGAAGAGATTGCGCTCGTTGATCGTCAACAGACAGACTTATTTCCTGTGGCTTCATAATCCCCATGCTGTCCAGTGCAAAATACTCTTTAATAGTTTGGTGCAGATCGTTGTCGGATTGTTGATAGTTCTCACTAGAACCTACATGGTAGACAGAGTGCACCGGACTGGTTGCAGATTCTGCTGTACCAGCACCACACACCGTCCAGCCTAATCGAGTTTTGATTGCTACAAAATCATTCGGTTTTCCTTCGCGGCACTTGAGAGCGATGCTGAGATGCTGGTTCTTCAGTCCGATTAACATTCGAGGTCGAACGCCATGGTATGAGTCAATTGGAATTCCCTTTAGATGAGAATGTAGTGAAGAAAGCTCCTCCATATCCATAGTTTGATGTTGAAGTAGAAGTTCTTTTACGGTACGCACACCGCTGATGGCGAATCTTTTGGACCCGTTTTGTGAGCCGGCTATTTCTAGCTCGATAACCTTTGACTTAACCTGTCGACGCTGCGTTCGCCCGGTCCAGTGTAGACAAAGGGATCTTATTTCTCAGCTGTAGCTCGTGGGCTAAAGGTAGCCTCACACCTCGGGAATTTGGTTCGCAGAATGTTTCCCCATGCATTTTTACAAATGCGATGTTTTCGGGATTTAGGCACGGAAAATCAAAATCCCGGCCCCATTTAAAATACACGGGGGTAAAAATCCGGCGGAAAATTTTCCCGAGGTGTAAGGCAGCCTTATCTTTTCGTCAAGTAACGTAAGATCAGAACAGTCGTCCAGGAATGCATATGTGCGAATGGGTTTATGCACTCCTTACAGCACAACGGGAATGTAACGGAAAAGTATGTCGCTTGATTTTGTCTGATGCAGCTGTGCGATGTTAAACTATAACGTCCTGCTGCCGGGTTCTCCGCTCGGGGTGCGCTCAGATGACAATGTTGACGGTTAAGATGATCCCGAAGTAGTTTGTAGTTGCTGTTTTTGATCATTGTGCAACAGCATATGATGTTTAAACTGGCATCCGTTCCTCCCGCAAGGTTTGGCTTTGCATTCACCGTCGTGACGAGAGAGGAAACGACGACAGAGTTCAAATTCTTTCACTATGGCCCAGTGCGAATCACGAGAAAGTTCCAGAAAGGGCTTGCAATTGTCGATTGATTTGCAAGTTTCACTGCACACGCGGCATTCGTTGATGTTCCTTCTGTTGTATGGGCGCGATGTATGGTACTCAGGTAGATTGCTCTCTGAGTGGGCGTTCACAAAGGTATTCCCTTTCTTCGCTCAACTTCTCTCACTCTTCATTGTTATAGAATGGGTGATATTTGGAACGAGCACTGTGCTGGCAGCTTCCGCAAGCGAGTAAACCCAATTATAGATAGTAGAATCTATAGATGAGCGAAAGCAAGGCTGAGTCGATTTTTTCGACCGTGCACGTGCGCATATGACGTCACAGCTCTTAACATTTCTAGGGATCCTACATTCAGAGATATGCGAAAGCGGCCATCTTGAGCCAATCGAGCATTGAGAGCTGTCAGAATCTGAGCCAAATGAACATTGTTATTGTTGCGGATTGAAAGGTATTGCGATTGTAATGAAAAATATTTTACGAAAAGTTTTGTCGAATAAACAATTTGTTTTACATTGGCAAGTTGAAGTAGTCTAGTTTATGCATGATATTTTTTTCATTTGTATTCCACTTTTATTTTAGTGATAATGCACTGTTGGACGTTAGATAACGAAATCTGAAAATTCCATTATACGCAAAGTCATGTTCGAGCTCCAACATTTTGCGCCACGGCAAGTGCTGGCAGCGTTTGTTTACGAAAGTAACAGCGTTGCTAAATCGTCTGGAAAAGTATTCGCACATCTCTTAATATAGGATCCCTAAACATTTCCATTGAAATCGTGACGTCATGCTCGTTTGGAGACACGTTTGACAGTTCGTTTGGAGACAGAGGATTTATCTTCGCTCATCTATATATTCCACTATCTATAAACCCAATTACCAGGGTTTGCAGAAATCGCTCTCAATAGATAACGAACAACGATAAAAGAGAGGCAAAAACTGTTCCGAATCATAACAAGCCATGATAACAAATTTATCAAACTTGTATACAAGTGCGAAAAAACAGAATCGGATAGGCAGCCCCCACAGAAAATGGTGATTTTCGCTTTGTTTTCGCTCCTTTCGTGTTGGTTACTGCACAGCTGTGTAGAACAAGTTGAAATGCATCATCAGAGCCAGTGCTCCCCGCATTTGGAGCTTTCTAAAAGAAATTTATCATGGGGTATAACATCCCGAATCAGTTCTCTATCATGACAGCTTGCGAAAAAAGTTTCTCGCGGTATGCTACATATCGTATATGTATACAGAGATGATAAGTGAGAGACTTGCTCTTTCTCTTTCGCCAATTACTGAATGATGCTAGGTTGACACTTGGAAGCAGGGACGGGAATGGTTGACATTTCTTTTTACCATTCATTCTTCCATGCAATAACAGAAAAACAAAACCACGGCAGACGCAGCAGCAGCCACGCCAAGCAGACGACAGTCACTTCATGGTTTTTCTATTTTCTCTCCCCACAATTAACGTTTTCGTACAATAATTTCACAACGTATAACCAGTTTTGGTGGCAAATATTGATTTCATTACTCCTTCCTCATTTTAGAGGTAAGAACAAATAAATGAGTACTTACGGATAGAACACCTTCTAAGCTTTGCGCCACATGTGATTAAATTCGATTCTGTGCTGTTTGCGCTGCGCAGGAGCCGAAACAAAAAATCTCATGCGAATATGCTGACAGCACGCCGGCACGACCCTAACGTACACTCTAACTTCCACCTACTCAGTGACTGAGTAAAATTGTATTGCCATCTCTTTTCTTCCCACGGAAATTTTACTCAATTTCCGTCAAAAGCAGGATTACTCATAATTTTGAGTTGTCCTGCTTTTGACGGAAATTGAGTATTTAGTATTATTGAGAAAGAGAGAGCAATACAATTTTACTCAGTCACTTAGCGTCAAGTTAGCGTGTAGCAGCAAACAAACAGTTCGCCTCATCGGCAAAAAAAAAATGTCAAGATGTCGCGTACATTTTTTTTTTTGGCAAACTGTTTCGGATTATTTAGTGCATGAAACTTGACTGGATAAAATGTAAATATTCGCATAATCAGAGTGTTTTAATGTACATTTCCAAACACTGCTTGGAAGGGAAACCCTGTGCTGTGCCCAGTTCAGTTTAATTGTGGGAGGTAGCTTGCCCACAAGCTGGTGTAGAAGAGTTGCGTTGTAGAGGTATTCGTCCAGGCCGCAGGCATCTACAGTTGCACAAAAGTTCTCCACGCTCACGGCGAAGTCCACCAGAGTTTCAAGCTTATCCTCTCTTATGGCCGGTAGGGAGTGGATTTTTCAATGAGCGTATGAACTATTGATTCAGGCTGTCCGAACATCATCTCAAGCGTTTTCAATACACCAGGAACGTTAGAAGGATGAACCAAACGGCATACTACAGCTTCGAAAGCACGGCCTCGAAGACTTTTCTGCAACCGAAATATGTTTTCATCGTTCGTGAAACCACACATGGCCTACTTGGGCAGATCCTTGGATATAGCATGTCGTGCTGCTCGCTGGTTTCTAGTTAGTGAACAGATCTTTTCTTCGGGTTGTGGTGCGTGAGCGATGCACTCTGGAATACGCTGCTGGACGTTACGTTGTGCATTCACAAACGTTCTAGTTCGATCGTTGCGTTGTTGATTTCTAGTTACGAATGATTCAGATGCAATCGATCCTTCAGATAACGAACGCTAATCCTCCGGTTGTGATTGGTGACTTGATTGGGCATGAGGTATCCATTTTCTATGGCTTCCGATTCGCTGTACATGTTTGATCCGTCATCACTTGCTAGCTCTTCCAGTAGTTTGTATTTCTCATCCAAGTATGCTTGTTCTTGTTCAATCTTCTTTTGGTTAAGGATCCGTTCTTCTTCAAGTTTTTGCAGTCGCAGTTTGGCGAGAGATTCTTCTTCTTCTTCTTCTTATTGGCATTACATCCCCTCACTGGGACAGAGCCGCCTCGCAGCTTAGTGTTCATTAAGCACTTCCGCAGTTATTAACTGCAAGATTTCTAAGCCAAGTTACCATTTTTGCATTCGTATATCATGAGGCTAACACGATGATACTTTTATGCCCAGGGAAGTCGAGACAATTTCCAATCCGAAAATGGTCTAGACTGGCACCGGGAATCGAACCCAGCCACCCTCAGCATGGTTTTGCTTTGTAGCCGCGCGTCTTACTACACGGCTAAGGAGGGCCCCCTTGGCGAGAGATTGTGTAGATCTATTAGAGGTACCGGAAACTATCGAATTACTTTTTCCGTTGTTGTTTTTCGGTGGGCGACCATCCGTCTCCTTCAATAATTCCTCGGCGCTAGTTTTAGATGGCGGTTTTTTACTAATGATCGCAGGATCGTATTCTTTCAGTGTTAACTTGGCGATCTGTTTTACCTGTTTTACCTTTCAAGAGGCTCGGCAGCCTCCTTTCAAGAGGCTCGATAGCCTCCTTTCATACTACATACTTAAAGCATACTTTTGCAATTTTTGTACAAAATATCCTGCAGTGCTGGTCAAAGACAATCGCACACAACATTCCGATAATATAAGTTTTCACCTTCTTCTTATGGAATTCTACATTTTTCAATTTTCTTCTATTCGTAGAATCTGTACAGTATCTCTAATTCAACATTCCGGGCGGACGACATCGATTTTGCTGCTGACAAACGACCATGTAACAAAATATCGACCGGAACCATTCTCTTGGCGGACATTCTTCCGGCTCTCTCGGTGAAACTGGTCGCCTCTTTTTTCCCACTCTGGAAACAGTGAGTTATTTACTGGGTCCTATTTTTGGAAACTAATTTTTCTCCTTTGCAGCGTCCGAGTGGCCAGTTGCGTTCTGTTGGCCGCTGCTGGATTCTTCCTCGTAGCCTATGCCGATGTTGACTGGATACTGTTCCTCGGCGTTATTTGTACCTCGTTTGGATCCGGTCTGGGAGAAGCTACGTTCCTCGCTTATGCCAGTTATTTCAACAAGTGAGTGACCATTTTTTCAGATCGAACACCTACTCATAAATTCACTCCTTTTTTTACAGAAATGTCATCTCGACATGGTCCTCGGGAACTGGTGGCGCCGGAGTGATCGGTGCCCTGTCATACACTGGCCTTACGGCGCTCGGCCTGTCACCGAAAGCCACCATGCTGGTCATGTTGGTCGTTCCCACAATCGAAGCCATCGCATTCTGGCTGCTACTGCGGCACAAAGACACCAGCCAAACGCCACCGGAAGCGAACCCAGAGGACGAGAAGCCCCAACCGATAGACTACAATACTCTACCGGAGAACGAGCGCCCACTGCAGAACTGGAAGCAAAAGATCAACTACATTCCGTCGCTGTTCATCTACATGATTCCGCTGATTTTGGTGTATCTGTTCGAGTATTTCATCAATCAAGGGCTGGTATGTTTTGCATCAAAAACGTAAAAAAATCAATCATAATTCGTTTTTTTTGTATTTCAGTTCGAACTGGTGTATTTCCCGGGCATCTTCCTCGACCAGTCGGAGCAGTACCGCTGGTATCAGGTGCTGTACCAGGTTGGCGTCTTCATTTCCCGCTCATCCGTCAACTTGGTCCAATTCAAGCAAGTGTGGGTCATGGCCATACTGCAGTTCATAAACGTAGTCTATTTTACGTTCGAAGCCGTGTACATGTTCACGCCGTCCATCTGGATAATCTTCGTTCTAATTCTGTGGGAGGGTCTCCTCGGCGGCGGAGGCTACGTGAACACCTTCTACCGAATGCAGATCGAAATCCCCGAAGCGCGGCGGGAGTACTCCATGATGATAACCTCCATTTCGGATTCGGTTGGCATTGCGTTGGCCGGTATTGCGGCCATTCCCTCTCACAATGCTATCTGTGACCTACCGGTGCCAAATCGGTTACAGTGAAAACCTGTATTATCATGGCATTTGCATTTTCTGTATATAGAACTAACTTTATACAAACTGATAATTACTGCATATTGTAGGAGACAAATTTTCACTGTGCTGTGAAGTAACAATAAAAGTTTATGACCTACACAATCTAAACTACTGTCGTCGTTTATTTTATTCTGATTTGACTGCCTTATGGCTCTATGGACAAACCAAATACAAGCAGAACACAGTGCAAGGGTGTTTTGTCTGGGTGGAGTATGCAATGCATGCAGAGGTTAAACATGGCACAAACTATTTCGATAAAACATTTAACAACCAGCTCGTCATAGTAGGACTACCTACACTGTTCTCTGTTCTATTTCCATAGTTTTAACTCAGCCTTTCATGTAATCAGCAAATATGTCAACTTTTATGGTTCGATTCATAGTTTTGCCTTTATGCCTTTCTCGTGCAACAAAGTTATACCGAAAGGCTATAGGATTACTCCAAAAACTGAACTTTTGATGTAAGGCCCGGAGACCCATAGTCGGTATATAACCGACCGACTCAGCTCGACGAACGCCAGGCCTGTCCCAGGTCAGGCCTTAGGCTGCCGTAATCTGAGAAAGTGATGTAAGCGCCAAATTACAACATGCATGTATGCCATTTTTCTGTCAAAGAGCGCTTGAATTTTACTATTACGCACGCGTGGCATTTAATTTGAAATGTCGCGGAGAGCATAGATAGCGGTCCCAGCATCGGCGAAGTTGCTGAAGCAAATTTTATTCCCGCCGATGGCCGGTGGCGTGGGTCGTGTGGGCTTTGCTGTCCCTATAAAATAATTGCCCCCCCCTAGGATACAGCAGTGATATCAATTTCAACATATAGCATAATGAATTGCTGAAAAAGTTTGAAGACAAAGGAGTTATCTCTCATATTCACCCTATCATAATGAAATGAGTGAAAGACAAATGAGTTTGTTTCTCATTTCTGATAAAGATTCCTCTGTGGCAGTAAAATTGCACTTGGTGTTAATTATGAAAAGGCAAAATCTAATTGATTTGAATGCATCAAAGTAAGCTTGATATGAACAACAACGGAAAGCCACCAAAATATCAATCAAAGCAATCGTGGTACTTCGCCAGTAGTCAAAGACATGTGCTCAATCATCACGCACTGGATTGACAGCAGACTGCCGCTTGCCTAGTAGCATGATAATCTCCACAATTCCCATCAGCATTTGGGAAGGATTCTCATCAGAATCTGAGAGAACTTCCCATATGAATCCGAGAAGAATTCTCATTGGAATCTCTAAAGAATTTCTTTCACAATCATCGAAGACTTCCAACCGGAATCCTGAAGAATTCACATTGCATTCCTTTCGGTATCGTTGAGGGATACCCATGAAAAATCTGTGGGGGATACCCTTCATAATCCATGGAGGATTTGCTTCAGAATCTCTCGTTGATTTGCTTTGGAATTCCTCTGGAGTCGTGCGAAGATTCGTTTCGGAATCATTCGGGGATTTGCGTAGAAATTCCTTGACGATTTCTTTCAGAACACTTCAACGATTTGCTTCGGAATGCTTCGAGTATTTAATTCGGAGTCTCTCGACGTTTTGCCTTGGAATCCCTCAATGATATACTTTGGGTTTTGCTCGACGATTTGCTTCGAAACCCTTCGATGATTTGCTTCCACATCCCTGAAGGATTCCCTTCGGAATCAACGGAATCATTCGACGATTCGCTTCAGAATACATCGACGGTTTGCTTTAGAATTCCTCGAAGATTTAGTTCGCACTCCCTCGATGAATTGCTTCGAAATCTTTCGAAGATGGAGGATTTTGGATAAGACAAATAAGACAAATAAGACAAATAAGACAAATAAGACAAATAAGACAAATAAGACAAATAAGACAAATAAGACAAATAAGACAAATAAGACAAATAAGACAAATAAGACAAATAAGACAAATAAGACAAATAAGACAAATAAGACAAATAAGACAAATAAGACAAATAAGACAAATAAAGACAAATAAGACAAATAAGACAAATAAGACAAATAAAGACAAATAAGACAAATAAGACAAATAAGACAAAAAGACAAATAAGACAAATAAGACAAATAAAGACAAATAAGACAAATAAAGACAAATAAGACAAATAAGACAAATAAGACAAATAAGACAAATAAGACAAATAAGACAAATAAGACAAATAAGACAAATAAGACAACAAGACAAATAAGACAAATAAGACAAATAAGACAAATAAGACAACAAGACAAATAAGACAAATAAGACAAATAAGACAAATAAGACAAATAAGACAAATAAGACAAATAAGACAAATAAGACAAATAAGACAAATAAGACAAATAAGACAAATAAGACAAATAAGACAAATAAGACAAATAAGACAAATAAGACAAATAAGACAAATAAGACAAATAAGACAAATAAGACAAATAAGACAAATAAGACAAATAAGACAAATAAGACAAATAAGACAAATAAGACAAATAAGACAAATAAGACAAATAAGACAAATAAGACAAATAGAACAAATAAGACAAGACCTAGACGATGCTCGTCCAACGCGCACTTGGAGTTTTCGAAAGGACAGTGCTGCGTACTATCTATGGTGGGGTGCAGATGACGGACGGTACGTGGAGGAGGCGAATGAAACACGAGTTGCATGAGCTGGGAGAACCATCCATCGTTCACACCGCGAAAATCGCACTGCGGTGCGCCGGGCACGTAGCCAGAATGTCGGACAGTAACCCGGTGAAAATGGTTCTAGACAACGATCCGACGGGCACAAGAAGGCGAGGGCAAGGTGGATCGATCAGGTGGAAGATGATTTGCGGGCCCTCCGTAGAATGCGTGGTTGGCGACGTATAGCTATGGACCGAGCCGAATGGAGGAGAATCTTATATACCGCACAGGCCTCTTCGGCCTTAGCCTGAATAAATAATAAGACAAATAAGACAAATAAGACAAATAAGATAAATAAGACAAAGGAGGAACTTCCGGAGGAAATTCCAGTAGAATTTCTACAGAAACTCCCGGAGAAACTTCCGGTGGAATTTCCGGAGGACAGACAAATAAGATAAATAAGACAAAGGAGGGACTTCCGGGGGAATTCTCGGAGGAACTTCCGGTAGAATTTCTACAGAAACTCCCGGAGAAACTTCCGGAGGAATTCCCGGATGAACTTCCGGAGGAATATCACCGAGAAAAGCCAATCTAGCAGATTAATTAATTAATAAACGCCCGGTGATTAGCACAAACAATAAATTCCGGAGGAACTTCCGGAAGAATTCCCGGAGGAACTTCCGGCGGAATTCCCGGAGGAATTCCCGGAGGAATTCTCAAAGGAACTACCGGAGAAATTTCCAGGGGAACTTCCGGAAGAATTCCCTGAGAAGCTTTCGGAAGAATTACCGGGGGAACTTCCGGAGGAATTCTCGGAGGAATTCCCGGAGGAACTTCCGGGGGAATTCCCGGAGGAACTTTCATAGGAATTTCCGGAGGAACTTCCGGAGGAATTTCCGGGGGAACTTCCGGAGGAATTTCCGGGGGAACTTCCGGAGGAATTTCCGGAGGAACTTCCGGAGGAATTTCCGGAGGAACTTCCGGAGGAATTTCCGGAGGAACTTCCGAGGAATCCCGGGGGAACTTCCGGAGGAATTTCCGGGGGAACTTCCGGAGGAATTTCCGGAGGAACTTCCGGAGGAATTTCCGGAGGAACTTCCGGAGGAATTTCTGGAGGAACTTCCGGAGGAATTTCCGGAGGAACTTCCGGAGGAATTTCCGGAGGAACTTCCGGAGGAATTTCCGGAGGAACTTCAGGAGGAACTTCCGGAGGAATTCCCGGAGGAACTTCCGGAGGAATTTCAGGAGGAACTTCCGGAGGAATTCCCGGAGGAACTTCCGTAGGAATTTCCGAAGGAACTTCCGTAGGAATTTCCGGAGGAACTTCCGTAGGAATTTCCGGAGGAACTTCCGTAGGAATTTCCGGAGGAACTTCCGTAGGAATTTCCGGAGGAACTTCCGTAGGAATTTCCGGAGGAACTTCCGGAGGAATTTCCGGAGGAACTTCCGTAGGAACTTCCGGAGGAATTCGGAGGAACTGCCGGAGGAATTCCCGGAGGAATTCCCGGAGGAACTTCCGAAGGAATTCCCGGAGGAACTTTCGAAGGAATTCCTGGAGGAACTTCCGGAGGAATTCGGAGGAACTTCCGGAGGAATTCCCGGAGGAACTTTCGGAGGAATTCCCGGAGGAACTTCCGAGGAATTCGGAGGAACTTCCGGAGGAATTCCTGGAAGGAACTTCCGGAGGAATTCCCGGAGGAACTTCCGGAGGAATTCCCGGAGGAACTTCCGGAGGAATTCCTGGAGGAACTTCCGGAGGAATTCCCGGAGGAACTTCCGGAGGAATTCTCGGAGGAACTTCCGGAGGAATTCCCGGAGGAACTTCCGGAGGAATTCCCGGAGGAACTTCCGGAGGAACTTCCGGAGGAATTCCCGGAAGAACTTCCGGAGGAATTCCCGGAGGAACTTCCGGAGGAATTCCCGGAAGAACTTCCGGAGGAATTCCCGGAGGAACTTCCGGAGGAATTTTCGGAGGAACTTCCGGAGGAACTTCCGGAGGAACTTCCGGAGGAATTTCCGGAGGAACTTCTGGAGGAATTTCCGGAGGAATTTCCGGAGGAACTTGCGGATGAATTTCCGGAGGAATTTCTGAAGCATTTTCCGTAGGAATTTCCGGAGGAACTTCCATAGGAATTTCCGGAGGAATTCCCGGAGGAACTTCCGGAGGAATTCCCGGAGGAACTTCCAGAGGAATTCCCGGAGGAACTTCCGGAGGAATTCCCGGAGGAACTTCCGGAGGAATTCCCGGAGGAACTTCCGGAGGAATTCCCGGAGGAACTTCCGGAGGAATTCCCGGAGGAACTTCCGGAGGAATTCCCGGAGGAACTTCCGGAGGAATTCCTGGAGGAACTTCCGGAGGAATTCCTGGAGGAACTTCCGGAGGAATTCCTGGAGGAACTTCCGGAGGAATTCCTGGAGGAACTTCCGGAGGAATTCCTGGAGGAACTTCCGGAGGAATTCCCGGAGGAACTTCCGGAGGAATTCCCGGAGGAACTTCCTGGAGGAATTCCTGGAGGAATTCCTGGAGGTATTCCTGGAGGAGGAACTTCCGCAGGAATTCCCGGAGGAATTGCCGGAGGAACTTCCCGAGGAATTCCCGGAGGAACTTCGGAGGAATTCCCGGAGGAACTTCCGGAGGAATTCGGAGGAATTTTCGGAGGAATTCCTGGAGGAACTTTTGGAGGAATTCCTGGAGGAACTTCCGGAGGAATTCCGGAGGAATTCCCGGAGAAGCTACCGGAGGAATTCCCGGAGGAACTTCCTTAGAAATTTCCGTAGTAATTCCCGCAGGATCTTCCGCAGGAATTCCCGGAGGAACTTCCGCAGGAATTCCCGATGGAACTTTCGCAGGAACTCCTGGAGGAACTTCCGGAAGAATTCCCGGAGGAACTTCGGGGGGAATTCGGAGGAACTTCCGGAGGAATTCGGAGGAACTTCCGGAGGAATTCGGAGGAACTTCCGGAGGAATTCCCGGAGGAACTTCCGGAGGAATTCCCGGAGGAACTTCCGGAGGAATTCCCGGAGGAACTTCCGGAGGAATTCCCGGAGGAACTTCCGGAGGAATTCCCGGAGGAACTTCCGGAGGAATTCGCGGAGGAACTTCCGGAGGAATTCTGGAGGAACTTCCGGAGGAATTCCCGGAGGAACTTCCGGAGGAATTCCCGGAGGAACTTCCGGAGGAATTCCCGGAGGAACTTCCGGAGGAATTCCCGGAGGAACTTCCGGAGGAATTCCCGGAGGAACTTCCGGAGGAATTCCCGGAGGAACTTCCGGAGGAATTCCCGGAGGAACTTCCGGAGGAATTCCCGGAGGAACTTCCGGAAGAATTCCCGGAGGAACTTCCGGAGGAATTCTCGGAGGAATTCCCGGAGGAACTTCCGGGGGAATTCCCGGAGGAACTTTCATAGGAATTTCCGGAGGAACTTCCGGAGGAATTCCCGGAGGAACTGCCGGAGGAATTCCCGGAGGAATTCCCGGAGGAACTTCCGGAGGAATTCCCGGAGGAACTTCCGGAGGAATTCCCGGAGGAACTTCCGGAGGAATTCCCGGAGGAACTTCCGGAGGAATTCCCGGAGGAACTTCCGGAGGAATTCCCGGAGGAACTTCCGGAGGAATTCCCGGAGGAACTTCCGGAGGAATTCCCGGAGGAACTTCCGGAGGAACTTCCGGAGGAATTCCCGGAGGAACTTCCGGAGGAATTCCCGGAGGAACTTCCGGAGGAATTCCCGGAGGAACTTCCGGAGGAATTCCCGGAGGAACTTCCGGAGGAATTCCCGGAGGAACCTCCGGAGGAATTCCCGGAGGAACTTCCGGAGGAATTCCCGGAGGAACTTCCGGAGGAATTCCCGGAGGAACTTCCGGAGGAATTCCCGGAGGAACTTCCGGAGGAATTTCCGAAGGAACTTCCGGAGGAATTTCCGAAGGAACTTCCGGAGGAATTTCCGAAGGAACTTCCGGAGGAATTTCCGGAGGAACTTCCGGAGGAATTCCCGGAGGAACTTCCGGAGGAATTCCCGGAGGAACTGCCGGAGGAATTCCCGGAGGAATTCCCGGAGGAACTTCCGGAGGAATTCCCGGAGGAACTTCCGGAGGAACTTCCGGAGGAATTTCCGGAGGAACTTCTGGAGGAATTTCCGGAGGAACTTGCGGAGGAATTTCCGAAGAAACTTCCGTAGGAATTTCCGGAGGAACTTCCATAGGAATTTCCGGAAGAATTCCCGGAGGAACTTCCGGAGGAATTCCAGAAGGAACTTCCGGAGGAATTCCCGGAGGAATGGACATGGAAGTTATAACCAAAATACTATTTTTTTTATAGAGAAATCGCGGCACTCATCCTCAACTGATTTGCTCGCAACAAGTTGCATTCGACGCAGAATCCTGTCCCATTGTTTTCTCGGAATATGGGCTCAACAGTTATGCCCAAAATACTAATTTTATTACACAAGAGAAAGGCTCCATCTGCTAGGTGGATTAATTTGTTTTTTTTCAATCAATTCGAACAATGAATAAAATTCAAATCGGTAATATCCCTCTTCCAGTGATTATTGTGGCCCTGGAAAAGGTCTTCTAGTTTAATATATCAGTTCTAATCCGCTTCATTCCCTCAGCGACACCAGACTAA